>NC_041388.1:487772669-487775777 GCF_002162155.2 Triticum dicoccoides
GCGGGGAGGGCGGGGCGGACCGGGCAAGGGAGGCTGGCCGGCGGGGGCGGCCTGGCCGGCGGGAGCGGGGCGGCTTGAAGCTCCGCTGCCCCGATGCGGTGCGGGAACTGGGAGACGAGCGAGCGGTCGGGTGCGTCCGCTCGTTTCGGGGTCCTGGGCTGGACTGCGGGGTGGCATTTTGACCGTAAATACGTAATACAATAGGGGTACAACTATACTTCGAAACGTTTTCTTTGGTGGGACTTGCCAGAATCCAGAGATTGTGGGAGAAACCAGGTATTTTGGGATTTTGGGATTGCACTAGGATTCTGGAGAATCCGGTTGAGATTTTGGAAGTTCAATCGAGTTCTTTTCGCTCGGGATTTTCAAGACCAAGATTCTCCATAATATGCTCAAAAGAACTAGGCCTGAATGAAGTACATGCAAGCTTGCACTGCTGACTACGCATGCATATGCGACTATGCAAGTGTGCTTCCAATCAGTTCAGTAATTCAGTCTGTTCCTTGGCTCTGACCACATTTGTTTAGTGAAATTCCATCACATAACGAAAAATGAATCCAAGCTGATGCACTACTATCTCATATGGGAATGAGATGCCATATAGAAAATAGAAAGAAAAATATTTAATTCAATTCAAGAAAAAAAGCTGTTTCGATGATTACTATAAAAAATCATTTTTTTCTTTCAAAAAATAAAACTAAGAAGTTCAGATTAAAAAAACAGAGAAGTTTGAAGTGTATAAAAAACTAATATTTTTTCTTGTTACCAAAGAATAAAATGAAGTTCAAAATTTTAAAAAGGAAATAACTAAAAAAATACAAATATTTTTTCTGTTTTAAAAAATAGAAGTTCAAATTAAAATAACAAATTTATTCGATGTTTATGAAAAAATCTAAGGTTTTACAGTTTAAATAAAACTCAGAAATTCATTATTATTAAACAATCAACTATGAAGTTCAAATTGAACAAACTGTCAAATTTGATGTTTATTTAAAATAAAAAATAATAAACTTGAAGTTCAAATTAAAATAATAGAGAAGTTCAAAGTATATTAAATAATAACTCAGATTAAAATAACAAGAAATTCAAATTAAAATTGTAGAAAACTCAGATTTTCCTTGTTATTAAAGAATGGAAACAAGAAGTTCAAAAATAAAATAACAAGAAGTTCAAATTTTAAAAATAGAGCGAAAATTTCATAAAAAGATTAAGAAAAATAAACCAGGAAGTCCATATTAAATTGATGGAGAAGTTCGATGATTTTCCTCGTTATTAAAGAATGAAAACAAGAAGTTCAATAATAAAATCACAAGAAGTTCAAATTTTAAAAATAGAGCGCTTCAAAATTTCATAAAAAGATTAAGAAATAAAACCAAGAAGTCCATATTAAATAGATGCAGAAGTTCGATGATTTTCCTCATTATTAAAGAATGGAAACAAGAAGTTCAAAAATAAAATAACAAGAAGTTCAAAATTTTAAAATAGAGCGCTTCAAATTTTCATAAAAATAATTAAGAAATAAAACCAGGAAGTCCATATTTAAAAGATGGAGAAGTTCGATGATTATAGAAAACTCAGATTTTCCTAGTTCTTAAAGTATGGAAATAAGAAGTTCAAAAATTAGATAACAAGAAGTTTAACTTTTAATAAGTAGAGCGCTTCAAAATTCCATAAAAGGATTAAAAAATTCAGATATTTTCACGTAACCGTGAGAAGTTAAGATTGATAACTCCCAGAAGTTCACCTACTACACGGTGTGCATTTTGTATTAAAAAGAATAAAAAAAGCAAAGACTAAAAGTTTGTTGATATAAGTTCAAGTCCTCCATCGGAGAAATTTTAAAAAAATATTATGAGAGAGGTTTATACAAAAAAATGCCATTTGTGTAACACTTGACGAATGGATGAGAAAATTACAAATGAAAAATACGTCACAAAAGTTCAACGTAAAAACAACAGGAAGTTCACCTACTACACTGAATGAATATCAGATGAAAAACTTTTAAAATCATCATGAGTATGAAAAAATGACCAACACGGGAAAGTTGCGTGTTTACAGTAGCTTTCCACTGGTATATCACTTGCTCAATTCCGGTGAGTGGATGGAGAGCTACGAGCAGTGGATGGAGAGCTACGAGCAAAAAAAATACGTGAAAAACAGAGTGAAGTTCAAGTAGACATGCCGAGAAGTTCAGGTTCTTCACGCGGTGCATTTTTGAAGAATCTGTTTCGCGATAAAAGCAGAACGAATGATTTCGCCATTTTTCAAAATTACTTGAAAACGGCCAGGAATCAGAGAAAACCATCAACATGAAAAAGTTTCGCATTTTCCGTAGCTTTTCAGCGGTATATTATTTGCCCCATTCCGATAAAGTTTGTAGAAATTACAGCAAAAATACGTTTTTAACCATTTCCAAAACTGACATAAAACCATAATGAATTAGGAGAAACAATATATACAAAAAAGTTTCGCATTTCTTCAAGCTTTCCAACGCCATGTCATTTGCTGCATTTGGACGTACGGTTAAAAAATTAGCTCAAAAATACGAACTCGGGGGAACTTGTACCGTTTTTTAAATTACTTTTAAACCATTCAAAATTAGAAAAAACTTTTAACATAAAAAAGTAGCGCATTTTTATAAGCTTTCCAACGCCATATTATTTTCCTCAATTGGATTAGCCGTTTAGAAATGGCGTCAAAAATATGAACTCGGGTGTTCGGTTTGTGAAATTTTACAATTTTTTGAATTACTCTTTAACCTAGTGAATTAGAGAAAACTTTCAACATATGGAATGAGCGGTTTTGCAGCAGCTTTCCAACGCCATATTATTTTCCTCATTCCGATAAATGGTTTAAAAATACGATTCACATTTTTTGTGTGAAGAAAAAACGGTTTTCAAAACTGCTCTTAAACCGCTTACATTTTGCCAAAAATTTAACTTGGGTCATGATACTGATGTCCATAGCTATCCAACGGTATATCGCAAGCCCCATTTGGACACCTTTTAGCTGAAGTTCAACCTAGTACTCGGGGAAGGTCAGGCGCATTACTCGGTAAGTTCATATTGTGATCAGAATATTATTCTGATCTCGTGATCAGAATAGTGT
>NC_041388.1:487776026-487942754 GCF_002162155.2 Triticum dicoccoides
TTCAGGGAGAACATCGCAAAAAAAGGACATTCTAAATTTTCACAATCCTAGGGCGCAATTTATATATGTATCATTTTCCAAATGTATATACTGACATATCAACTTATTAGTGTACAAGTGTGTACTTGTGATATTCATTAATTATGTCTCACCTTCTCTTTTTAATTGACAGTGAACATGTTTTCATTTTTTTGAATTTGATATACTTCCTCTGCTTCAAAATAAGTGTCTCAATTGTAACAACATTTATATACTAAAATGGTTCATGGTGGAGAGGCGTTTTGGAGGCCAAGCTCCATGGAGGCCTTTATTTTTGAAAAATTCAAATTCAAAACTTTATTGTTCAAAAAATTCTGAAAAAATATGCGTGCATGTAAGGATGTAACACACATGTGTGTAAAAATTCATGATGAAATACCTTGAATTGCGACCTATACCAAAAACACAAATTCATGGCTTGGGAGAATGAATAGTATCATGTGTTAAATAGCCCAGATTTGTCTTTTTTGCACAGCCCTCATTTCAATGTATTTTGAACTGAAAATTTACACACATGTGTGTTATGCCTCCTTGTATATCTATATTTTTTCAGAATTTTTTGAAATGTAAAAATATGAATGAAATTTCAAATTTGAATTTGGAGGCTTCACTGGAGGCCGAGCTCCAAAAGGGATTTCCGTTCATGGTGGCTCTTTATTTGATAGACATTTGACTGAGTTAACTTAAACATGTACTACACCGGAAGTAGTACCAGCGTTGGCTCATCTTTTCACCTAAGCAAAGTTCCATGTAACTATCCACACTATCAACGCGTACAATGTGTACACGTCCAAAAAACGTAGTGTGGCTACAGGTACCACCAACATGAGCCTTCGTTTTCTCCTTTCTCGAGTCTTGTCTTCTCCCTGTCCCAAAAAAGAAAGTCTTGTATTCTCCGGAGCTCCCACTCCCAGCCATGGAAAAGGATGAGCCAGCCTGGATCTACCGCATATGCGAGGATCACCTCGAAGCTCTCCTCGGTCTCCTCTCCTACTTCGTGGTCCTCACTCACACACCTCGTGGCTGGGACTACGCATAGTTTGCCTGCGCGCGTGCCGCGTCGATCTCCCGGGCCGTCAACGGGTATCGGGGCCTGATATCAACTGCGTGAGGGAGGATGCGAGCTCGTCGTACTCAACAGCGCAGTTGCCGCCGGCTACAATTGAGGCGTTGAAGGAGTGGATCTCGTTCCCCTTAGCTCCTGCAGATTGTGGTTGTCGGGATTCTGGGGTTGTTATCCGTCCCCGAGCGCCGGGCCGGAGGCATCGTAGCTGTCCCCAAGCGGGCACGCCGACGCACCGTCTTAATTTTTGACAGTCGCAACCCGACTTCAGTGTCACATTCTTTCACCTACAGGTTCCCCCTCTTCCTTTTTCTTTTTTCTGTCTTTGTACGACTGAACCATACTTTGGGATACTTCTTAATAGTGACAAATGGTATACTGGCTGCTATTGAAATGAGATAGTAGTAAGTCTGGACGCCAACGCAGCTTAAGCCAAATTGTTAATTAGTTTTTGACCCCTCAACAAATTAAAGAAGTAATTAGTGTATTTGTGATTATCTATAGTTTTAATAGTATTTCCAAAGATAAATTAATTTTAATAACTGGGTAGTAAAATTAGGTCTGATTGCATTCTACACGTGACATATAACGATGATTTGACGCTCACAACATTGTTGTACTATATAATAAGCTTCAAATATCAGATGTTAGAGTGTCGATGTTTGGTATTTCTGAACTATTTCCATCAAATTTTGATGCATTTTTCCGGTACTTATGCGGAGTAGTTGACCATCTCCGATGTTCGGTATTACTGAACTATTTCCATCAAATGTTGATGCATTTTTTCGATACTTATGCGGAGTAGTTGACCATCTCCGTCCTGTCATATCTTGTTAGCCTAGGTAAGTCAGTTATTATTTTGAAGGTAGTCTATAGTATACTATTTTTTCATGTACTTATGATTATATGTAATGCATAAAAGGCAGTATCATCCATCTAGTTCACTGGGATTGAGATGTCCTCTACCCTAGCTAATGTTCAAGCCAACACCCATCTACTTCATATGTATGCAAGTAGCGGCGCATGCTCTTTTTAATAAATCTTTGTTTCTGTCTGACCAATTCCTTTGGTTTGTACTACATGGACCACTCTTATGTAAGAAATTCCCAAATAGACAATGGATAATGGTACATTAAAGTAAAGAATCGATAATGTATACTTAGTTGAGTGAAATCGGTTCTGGCTCTCCATGTTTGATGCGGTGAAGCAGAATATGTGTAAAGCACTACCGAGTTTTGCTATCCTGGCCTGGCAATTTAGTCCTGCTGTACAATGGAGATTCCAACGGTCATAGTCCATGGATGCTGCTAGTCAGTAGGTTAATAGCATGACCCCCTTTAAATATAGTTTTATTTGTTTATTAGCAACTTCTTTCCTTTCTTTATTATAGTTTGAGCACTTCTTTAGATAGCAAATTCTTTGATCTCATTTATTTGTTGTTTCTACCAAGTGTTTGTCCTCATGTTTGTAATCATTCATTGAATATTAGGAGCAAAAAAGTGAAAAATCCGAGTAGTAGAGGTGCAGGTCTATCATAAGGATGTGTTCATTTTCAGGAATGATTATGCGGATCATACATGTTACGGATCTACATCTTCAATTGAGTACGCCTCCTTTTCACATCTATTGTTGTTATAAACAAAAGCCTCTTTCTTTAATTCTTTGAGACTAAAATAAATTTAAGTATATATGAGAAATGAAGAAGTAATATCAATAAAATTTGCATAATTAAATATTAGGATGAGCAGCATATGCAAAAAAATCAAAGATGAGAACTCTGAACTTCAATTTTTTTATCTGATAAATTTTGTAGTGACAGTGATGATCGTTTGTTTGTGCAAAACCTCCAGTAACCATACTTGCAAAAAGTTTTTCCCATAGAGTGGTCCCTATCTTCTCACCACTGAAAGAATTTCACCATGTAAAGGTAATGTAAAAAGTTATATACATAACTTTAAAATTGCTTACATAATATAAATAACTTACTCTAGCAAAAGAACATAAATCTCGCTTATGTTTGAAGTTTGCTGCGATTGTGAAGACAATTAAGCCCGGTTGGTGGTCGGCTGAGTGGACACAGGTCTTGGAATAACAGAGGGTAATGGTTCGATCCTTCAAACTTCCAGAACTGGTCTAGTCCAAACCTTCAGTTATAGTGAAATTCTCTAAAGGACTTGTGTCAAGTCTTTCAGGGAGGTGCGTTAGTAGGAGAGGAGTTTCATAGTTTAGCCAAGGTTGCTTGACAGTGTTCTATGGACTATGGTTTATCAGTTGCAGGACCTAATTTATTCTTCCCTTCAATTGTATATGTGCATGGTGTGAACTTTGACAGTGAGACCGGCAGAATCGCATGCAGAATGCTTTAGCCGCAGTCCAAAAGGTTTAATGTTGTTAGTTCCTAGCAGTTCTGGTGTAACCACGAAGTGAGATGCATTTTAATTATGTAGTTTTTATATAAAAAATTATCTGCTTATATTATGTAGTTCATAAGCAGACAATCAAGATACTTGAAATGCATTAGCCGTTTACTAAATGAATAGAGTTGGGAAGAAATCAAAGGTAAGGATTAGGCCATAGATAATAAAAAGGAGGTGACAACCACCAATGTTTAAGATCAAGAAAACAGTGCTTATTGTGTCACAAGCGAACATTTCTTATTTTCTCCATGTCTGTCATGCAGACCTTGAGCCAAAGAGGTCAATTATAATTTTGATATTTGTTAGGTACCTCGAAATAACTATTCCTATGTAGATAATAAAAATTACCTGATCTGAGCACTAAGATTTGTTTGTGCAGGTGCAAAGGGATTAGAAGATGCTTATGGGACAACTGTGAATGTTGACGGGAAATAGCTATTTCAAAGTTTGATTAAGAAAGTCACAGTAATCAAAATCTTAGGTGGAAAATTCTATTGGCTGAGATGTCCATGGACAGTAATGGCCAGGAACCAATATTTTATTGTCTGATGGTTATTCTCCTTTCATGTACGTTGCATGTGACAAAAGAATCAACTTGATGATGCTTATGTATATTTTGGCATCAAATATCAACTTCTATGTGTGTTGTTAATTGATGAATAGAACAATTATGGTAACAGAAAAAGAGTTGAATAGCAAAAACAAAAGGATGTGCATGCAATGACCAGGGATAGGCTTGGATGGTCTGGTAGAATCGATCAAGTACCTACCTTGGCTTTGGCCATTCCGCTGATGCTGAGCCACCTCGGAGTCGGAGGGGTCGGCCTATGCCTTCCATCCATATCTGCCAGTCTGTCCTCCTTTTCTTTGCATACCAGAGAGGAGTAAGGACGTAGGGCTGGAATATTGAGGCAACACGGAAGATGATGGTGCGGCCAATCTAGGGTTTAGATATGTTTTTTTGTTGATGGTGTGGTTGTGAGTACGGGGTAGGAGAGTTTGTGGGAACTAATGGATGGTCTATCCGATTTGACGGTAGGATATTTTACCTTTTTTAAAGGAAAAAAAGGTAAGAGGCATGGGAACGACGTGTTATTCCATTGTAATAACAATGGTGGGTAAAATTTTAAAGTTAAATCTAATCTAACGGTTATTAAAAAAATTGTCTATTTGATTGAATGGTCGGATGTTTCTATTTTTTGTGGTAATTTCTAGCCTATTTATCTTTTATCTGTCTAGTCCGTAAATTCGTAAAGCACTTTTTATATATAATAGATTATCGTCATAGAAGTGTCATAACCATGACATATTTTTTCCGTTCAGGCCATAATGTCATGGATGTGTCTTTTTTTGTAGTGTTTGGACTGATGTGAGGTGTCGTTGAATATGGGCCAAGTAGTAGCATAGTGCCAAACAGGGCAACTATGAACTTTGAGGCCGGGCGCTCAAGAAAAAGAAAAAGAACTCTTAGGCCGACATGCCAGTGCCACCGGTGTTGTTGTGCACTTGCGCGGCAAGAGCGTATTGGCACACATTCCAAATTCATGCTACCTTTTCATCCCCAATCCCCCGCCCCTTCCTCACCTTTGGAATCTCGATTCCTACTCCAGTTCCCCCAAATCCTCCTCCTCTACTCCCTATACTCAAGCTCGCTGGTCAACGTGGATCTACGAGCCGGAGATCCTGAGGTCCGTCCTGCCTTGAGGCGTTGTGTGCTGTCACTCAACAATGGTGTGTCCGTGCTTGACAACCAATATGCCGGCAAAGTGCTGATGGTAACCATCAATGGCGACCGGCCTCCCGTCTCACCAGATGACCTGGTCAAAGCTCTTGGCATTGCGCATGGCATCCAAATAAGTGACTTTCTCATCGAAGTCTGTTCGCCACCGGTTGATTTCTTTATTAGGTTTCGGACAACAATCGATTACAGTCATGTGTTTGAATCTTCCCGGCATTTGTTCTGCATTGGCGCGCTGGTGATCTTTGATCGGTAGCACCCAGGATGGGGCTCGGTGCACTCTGAGATTGAGTTTTTAACAAAACTTACCTTCCACAGCATGCCTCGACCGGCTTGGAACAGTGAGTCCATGAATGAGCTTATCAACGACCTAGGAGGCGAGCTCTTAAGTATGTTTGTTCCTCCAGATGGTTGGGCTCTAACGGTTATGGCATGGATGAAGAAGCCGTCCACCATATTGAAAGTGATTGGTGTTGAGATACCAGTGCAGGAACCGGGGTTGTACAATTCATCGCCACCTCGGCCGCCGCGGACCATGTCAGGTATGTACCTGTATCCAATCTTCATGCATGTCAAAGAAGTGGTCAATCTATCAATCAAAGTCATGTCATCGCTAGTGCCAGGGTCTGTCAACATGTCCATTACAGGAGTTAATCTCATACTTTCCCCGTGTTACTCAGAATGATGGATGGCACAGGGCCTACTCCATGACATGGTAGAGGCAACTGCTTCTTTGGGAGAAGAAGCCGGGCTGGTTGCCTAAATGTGCTCTTATTTGAGGTAATAACTGATCTTCTTAGATAAGTACTAGTTGTATCCAAGTTATAGGTATGAAGCTCTAATGTGCCAATACGCTTGATTGTGGCCTGTTCTATTTTTGTACCTGAACGTTTTTTTTTTGAAATGGGTGTACGTCAACTTAATGTGCTGGCATAACTTATTGTGTTGTTTGTCTATTTTTTTTGCACAACATTCAAGATATTTCCATGTCATTGATCAAGATGATGAACGGTGATGTACGATTTTGTAGGTTTCAAGATAGCCCTACCTATAGCGATCCACTGCTTCCACCCCTATTGTGTCGACCGCATGAAATTTGTGTATGCAAGCTCAATGTGCTATGATGTTGTATATGATTGTTTCAACTATATAAGTTTCTACTCAACATCAGCAATGCATATGGCTGAAAAATGTATGCGCGAGCATCGATTGATCGGTTTCCCTCCTCTCTCTCTCTCTCTCTCTCACTAACTCTCTCTCTCTCTCTCTCACGTCTGCTAATAAGTGGGACCCTCTGAACTATTTCTTCGCTCCTGAAAGCTTTTAGTTAGGTTTCACTGGACTCTACCTTTTTTCTTAAGTTATAATTTGAGCTCAGTGACTTTAAAAAGATGCACACAAGCCTTGTTTGGGCCATTTCAAGCATCATTGAATGTGAGCTGAGTAGCTACGTAAAGTTGTACTGCACTACACATGCCTTGTTCATTGAACATCAGCAATGCAGCAAGGCCGGAAGACGCGTGCCAGCCCAGGTTTTGTTTTGTCCTAAAATAAGCATAGCCTAGCCTATGTTTATTTAAGAAAATGCACAACTCCGTTCTATTTTTATTTAAGAAAATGCACAACTCCGTTCTATTTTTATATAAGAATGCCAAGCCCAACTTAAGTTTTTTAAATAAAATTCCTAGCTCAATATTAAATTTTTATAAGAAATTCTCTATCCAGATCAACACTGTTTTTTCACCCATCCCAAAAATGGGTCTATTTCTATTAAAAGCAAATGGGTTGTAAATTATTAGAAATGATAAATTGGCTACATATACGCAATATTTTTTACCCAGCCCGGTAAATAGGTGTAGTCGAAAAAATAATCAAATGTGTTGTAAAATCTCAGAAATAGTAAATTGGCTATTGTTTTACCCAACCTAGGAAATTGATGTATTGGCAAACAAAAGCAAATGGGCTATAAACCTAAATAAATGGGCTACATGTCCGCCACAACTTTTGAAACTGACTTTGTTGGCCCACGAGGACGAAGCCTGCGCAAGGCGTTGTCCATTTAGTAAAAAAACAATTTAATGGTTAAAACAAAAGTCAACAAACTATTTTGACAATCTCAGTCGTTGGATTGACATCTTTCGGCCATCCTGCTTCTTTAATCTATGATCTTGTTACTCCAGCCGCCAAAACCATCGCCGGTAGTAGCGCCTGCTTTTGCCTCCCATGGTCGGTTGTGCTACCGTGCAAGCCTCGCCGCCCCACCCTACTCCCACGGGTGGCCAGGTCATACATGTACTCACCCACACCTTCTCTTATTCTTCGGCCACATCAGCCTCACCGCGTAGCCGAACTAGTCAGCCCTCGTACTCCCCTTTGTCGGGGACTCCAGTGCCCCATCTTCAATCACTCCAGGTCGTTCCCATCCTAGGCCTCGCCGTCGTCCACCGCCGTGGTGCACTCGACGATGCGTGGTCAATGTGGTCAACAACAAGAGCCGTAGGAAGAGGACTATGTGCAGAGGCTCACAACTAGGAACCACCAGCTACATCTTCGCACACAAGGAAGTGCCTCCTTATTACAAGCAAAAAAGAAATGATTCCTTCCCCTGATAGCTGGGACCCACCAGCTACATCTTCGCGCGCAAAGAAGTGCCTCCTTATTACGCGGAAAAAAGTTCCCTTCCCTGATAGCTGGGACCCACCAGCTACATCTTCCCACGCGAGGAAGTGCCTCCTTATTACGCGCAAAAAAATGATTCCTCCCCATCACAGCTCGGACCCACCAGATATATCTTCGCATGCAAGAAAGTGCCTCCTTATCCCCCTGACAGTTGGAACCCACCAGGTCATAGCGCACGTAGCGTTATCTGTCTGGTTGCAAACGTGTAGGTACATACTAATCGACCGGTCTCTCTACAATGATGAACCATGGCCGAGTAAGTAGAGGCACGTGTCGTAGTAGAGCTCCCGACACAGGAGTTTAGACAGTCCCCTCTAAATCGTGTACACATACGTACATCCATGCTACAAAAAATACAGTCACGCACATACATACGGGCGGGATCTCAAACGTGCACTCACGCATATGTACGGCCAGGGCTCATGTACATTGAGAGGCAACAGACGGTAGCAACGGCCTTGTGTTCATCGATAGCCAACCGGCTAGCTCAGAATGGAGAAACAACTTCGTGTTCATTAGGGGGCAACTGACTGGGTCGAACTGCATCCTATTCATCAGGAGCCAACTAGCTTGGACGGAATAGCTGAACAGGGACGGAACAGCCGAACGGGGTGTTGTTCATCGACCCCCACAGGCTGGGTGTTTGGCGTAGCGCAAAACGAAGGAAACGGGCTTCTGTTCAACTGCCTATGGTCAAAACTGGGCCCTGGTCATCAGGAGGGGTCCGGCGTACCGCAAAACAGCCTTCTGTTCAACCGCCTATGGTTGATACGGGGTCCTGTTCATCGGGAGGGGTTAGGCATACCGCAAAACAGAGGAAACAGACTTCTCTCCCACCATCTGCAGTCGAAATGGGGCCCCGTTCATCGGGAGGGGTGTGGCGTACCGCAAAACGGGACTTGAGGGGCTACTATTCATCATCTTCTACTACCTCTAGCCTCCACGGGCTACTATTCATCCACCGTCGACTTCCTACAGCCTCCACAGGGTCATGTTCATCCCCCAACCGGCTAGGATGTGGCATACCGCGGCACGGCCTCCTCGGGGTGCTGTTAATCCAGCGGCAACCGCCTACTACCAGGGGGTCATATTCATCCAACTCTCATCGGCTGGGGTGGGGTGTACAAGCGGGTGGGAGCAACAGGAATTGTTCATCCACAGCTAACCAAACGGCTAGGTCAACTCACCCCATCTCGAGTAAGGAGCTCGAGTGATGCATGTCTCGACTCGTTCTACATATCGTGCGTGTGGTAGCAACAGACACTGTTCATCAACAGGCAACCAACCGGCTACGTCTCGCACGGGGGCTCAATGCAACGCATCAATCGATCGGCTTCAGTAATGAGGCAGCAGCGATCGATCGCTCTGGTTTAGTTTGCAGCGAAGAATCGGTAGGGTTCAGTTAGCAGCAAAGGTCTCGTTCGGGTTCAGTTAGCGGCGAAGGGATCGATCGGCTTCAGTACGTAGTGGGATCGATCGCTCGTGTTCTAGTGTGAGGGATTGATCGATCGATTGCTCGGGTTTACTACGTGAACACCTCACTCGATTGGGTTCAGTTAGCGAACACGCTTGCACACGCGTGTGCATACGAAAGAAACACGCAAAACACTACATCGCTCGGCCCCGACCACCCACCATATACCGGGAACTCCGCAAAAATTTCCTCGCCCTCACTTCTACCATGATTTTTTACGTCATGGACGGCCCAAAGAATGTCATGTAGGTGTGTCTCCAACCCGCACAGAATGAAAAGCGCATTTTCTGTCATAATTTCTTGTCATAGAAGTAGGATCCCACCACATCTACGATGATATGTGTTTTGTCACAATTGTCATCATAGAAGTGTCACATCCATGACGGAAAAAGTTTTCGTTCAGGCCATAATGTCACAGATGTATTTTTTTTGTAGTGATGTCGGTGTCTCCTTGCACAAGATGATGCAGATGGAGGAGTCCTCCTTATCGATTCCCACTATGGATGCCTTCCGGAGGCTAGGGTTCCGCATCCTGGAGTGGTTTCTGGTGGCAATGGGCATTTGTTCCCCGATCCGATCATGAGGGGTGAAGTACTTGACGATGCAAAGGCGTGTAGTATGACCACGTGCGTAATTTAGAGCTTTGGACCCCTCCATGAGGCTCTTTTCTTCTTCCATTTTCTTAATTCGTTTATGTTATATTGTGCCACATTAATGGATGTGATTTTATCACCATATCTTGGCATTCTTTTTTTTACTCCCAAACACATCCGAAAATGGCATCCTGGTGAAAAAAGGTAAAAATAAGTGCATGAGCATGGTAAAATCTGGCAAAGCCTTCTACTGCGGCATAAAACATAAGGTGAAAACATCATAAAATTTGGGCTCGTCAATCATCTCCATGACAGAGAAGAATAACTCCAAACTTAACTTTCGAATTATGAACTGCTTCCATTGATTCCTTGCCAATGAGGAATTATGTCACATCTACATGCATGGGCGCCGATACACCTGGCCCAATGAGCATGAGGTTCCCATGTTGGTTCGCAATGATTGTATCATCTGCTCATCCAACTAGGACGTAGCACACCCACACTGCCCCCTTTGATGCCTTTCCTTCGCCTCCTCCGATCATTGTCCTCTCATCATCGATTGCTTGCTCGCCCTCCAGGTACTAGGTGGTTTCATTTTGAGAGGTTCTGGCCGCAACTCGAGGGGTTCCACCTCATGGTTTCTGAGGCGCTGTACTCTATGGATCGCGGCCCTGACCCCTTCTAGCGCATTGTCATGCGTCTCAAGGTGATGGTGTGGCGCTTCCAGAGCTGGAGCGTGAAGTTCATAGGCCACATCTCCTTACAGTTAATGATCGTATGTGAGCTAGTTGCTCATTTCAATGTTGTCAAGACTTCCAGTCTCTCTCACCTTTTGAGGCTTAGCTTCGCCACCACTTGAAGGCCGCATACCTTGGACTCGCCACGCACAACCGCTCCATCACCAGGCAACACTCCCGGTTCATCTGGTTGAAGAATGGACATGCGAGTTCCTCCTTTTGTATTCATGCTTCTCACCGCCAACAGAAAAACCATGTCTTTGTGTTGAAGGTTGGCCACAGCATGGTTTTCGAGCACACTGCCCTTGCTGAAGCCGCCTTCGAGCACTTCTCCGTCATCCTCGGATCCACAAAGGAGTTTGTTTTCTTGATCTCACTTGATGGCCTGTACCCCGGTCACTTTGATGTCGAGTGCCTCGACGAACCCTTATCCATGGATGAGATATGGAGGACTGTCGGATTTCGGGTTCCGGCAGACGCTTGAGGTTCGAACACTGGGGTGCGCGCGGAGATCTCTCCCTTACCGATCTACATCCGATCCTCTCGTGCGAACTAAGATGAAAATGATGAACAACACAAGAGACACGAGGTTTATACTGGTTCGGGCCACTGTTGTGGTGTAATACCCTACTCTAGTGTGTGGTGTGCTGGATTGCCTCAGGGGCTGATGATGGACAGTACAGGGGAAGAACAGCCTCACAAGGGGTGTTCTTGAGCTGGTGCGGTGTGTTCTACTTAGTCTCTACTGGGTTTCTCCTCTTTCTCTTCCTTTCTCTCTTTCCTTTTTCCTCCCTTCTCCTTTCTGGAGGCTAGCTCTATTTATAGAGGCCCTGGGCCTCTCCCTGAATAATTGAGCGGGAAGGGCGCCACCAATTGGCCATTTTGAAGGGGAACATCTAGTACAAGTTATCCTGACCAAAGGTGGTCTTCGGCTGCCAAAAGCACTGGTGATGACGCCGTCTTGGGCTCCACGGTGACCTCCGTCCGGCCGTCCGGCTGGTCTTGGTCTCGTTGCACCGGAATGGTAACCTTTGCCTGATGCCTTGGCCTGTGCTTGCCCCCTTTGCACCAAAGGGGAAACAAGGACCCTGCGCAGGCTGGCGCCTGCCAGGCGCCCGCCTGGCCTTGATCGTCATGGCTTGCGTCATGGGATCCTCGCGAGGTACCCTTGCATTGATCTCTCCGCCTCCTCGCGAGCCTACCTAATGAGGCCGCTCTTGAGGAAGCTTCATGTCGTCCTCCCCACGAGGCTTGGCCCCTCGCGAGGGTCTTGAGCTTGGGCTGATGAAGATGGGCCGTGCTGGGCCCCCACCTGAGCCACGCCATAGGCCATAGGCAGGCAAGTCTGGGGACCCCCGTTCCCAGAACGTCGACAGTAGCCCCCGGGCCCAAGGTGCGCGGGGGCTTGGCTTAGCAGAGAAGCGAAGGGGCAAGCACGAAGCGCCGCGGGCCCTAACAGCCTGCGGCCTTGGGCGCTGTGTGGCGGTTGATTGGGCGTGGGTGTCTGCGCTTCCCCACGACGCCTTGCTACGCGCCCGGCTAAGCGGACCCATAGTTGCACATAGTTGTTCCTCCTTTGGCTGCCCGCTCACCTCCTACCTTTGACTTTGCGGGGCGCGGAGACCGCATGCGGCTTCAGGAGGAGGATTTGGCGCCCGAAGTGCTGCGGACGGTGCTTCGGGTCTTGACTGGTGATCCTTCCCCAGGCGGCCTACGGAGTGGTGGCGTCCTCCTATACCTTTGTTCCGGCAGGGATGATTTCGTGAAGCAAATGCCCAGCTTCGATGAGTGGGGGCTGCGCCCGGCTGGCCTCACCGGGTCACGCGAGAATCCAGTTGCCGTGGTTGTCCCCCCCGCTGCCCACAGCGGTCCTTCCTCAGGCGACAGGGCAGGGAGAGAGTCGACGGGAGCTGAGGTGGCTGATGTCGGGGTGGTGGCGCCGCGTGAAGCCTCGGAGGCGACGTCTCCCGAGGCCCACCCTGGGGCGGCGGTTGATGCTGGCTTTTGGCCTTCGGCTCCTGAGGCCGGGGCTCCCGAGCCCCCAGATGTTCTTCGCGAGGCGACACCCAACGGTGCCCCCAAAGCTGACTCCTCCAGCACCGACAATTCTGAGGCTTCTTCTGCGCCCCAGGCCGACCCCTGCCCCAGGCGCTTGGGTCGGTTTCGTGTAGACTTCGAGGCCCTTCGCAAGAGGAAGGAGGCCTCAGGTGGCAGCGACCGCCCTTGCCGCTTGTTGAAGCGCAGGAAGTACTTTGCCATGGACGAGTAAGCCTTCTTCTTTCCCTGCTCATTCTCTCTGTTATCCTTGTGGCTGATTGTGGCCCTTCAGGTCCCGCCTTGCTGAGTCCGCCGAGTCGACCCAGGAGCCGGCCCCCGCAGCTTCGCCCCCTTTGCTGGCTCCGGGTCCGCCGAGCTCGGGTGGCGCCCTCGCCGCTGGACCGGTTGGTGGAGTGATCTGCTCCATAGGGCGCCTCGAGCTTGCTCGCCCGATGCCCTTTCTTCGCGAGTCTTCTTGGGGCGCGTCAGGCTTGCCCCACGCCCCTTCTCTGGTCATAGAAGGCGAATGGCTGAGGTCTGTCCTTGGTTCCTCCTCCGTGGGTGGATCGACGTTGGGCCGGACTCTCAGGGCGGTCCATCCGGCGACGGCTGGGACGGCAGCCCCTGCCCCACGCCTGGAGGGGGCTTACCGCCTCAGGGCCCTCTGCATGCTCCAGCGGAAGATGGTGATGTGTAATATGTGCTCAAGCGCGCTCGAGAGCGTTGTGCCCTTCGTGAAGAGTTCCTCCAGGGGGCGGCGGACGCGGTGAACCGGGTCGGAGCAGAGCTTGCTGCCGAGGATGCGCGCCTCGAGGCTGAAGGCCTGCGCGTTGCTGAGAGGCGCAAGCTAAAGGTTGCCATTGCCCTTGCGTGTCATCAACGTGACCTCGACAACGCGAAGGCCGAAGCGTCGCTAGAGGCTTCGCGGGAGGCCTGCTCCCGGGCCGTCGAGGAGGCTCGGGAGGCAGACCGACGACGCAAGGATGCGAAGGAGCGCGTATGGGAGCTCCAAGCCCGGAGCAACTCCCTGGAGCAGCAAATAGAGCTGTGCCATGCGGCCCTTGGGTCGATGCAGGAGGCCGCCGTCAACCGGGCGGAGCTCCAGAGGCGCGAGGAGGCGCTGACGCTCGAGGCCGCCGAGCGCAGCCTTGACCTGGAGCGGTTGGAGACGAGGGAGCGCCTGGCGGCCCAGGCGGAGGATGACGTTGCGGCGCGCGAAGCCCGGGTCCAGGAAGAGGTTGACCGCCGTGTGGCGGGAGGTCGCTCGGCCCTCGAGCGCGAATACGAGGCGAGGTCGATGCTGATCAGGGCCGAGGCCGAGGGCGGGACAGCGGCCATCAAGGCCAAGTTGGTTGAAGAGACGCGGCGTGCGGATTCCTCCGCACCCGCCCTTGACGCGGCACAGGCGGAGCTGTCCTATTCCCAGGCTGAGCTGCTTCTTCTTCAACGGAGGATCGATGACGCCGAGGCTATCGCGCGGCAGAACGAGGACGAGATCCGCCAGCGGAGGGTTCTGGAGCGCGAGCATGTTCCCATGCTTCAGACGCTCAGGGAGAGGGCCAACTCAGCCTTAGGCGAGATTTGCGAGGCTGCCGCTAAGGAGCCGCACGAGGCCAGCTACGCAGGCAATCTTTGGTTTTTCATTAACGTGGTGATGCTTCTGGAGGATCATTCCGAGAGAGCCCGCGAGCTTGTTGAGGAGAGGAGCCTAGCCCTGCTCAGGCGCGTCTTCTCCCGTGTCTTCTGCCATTTGCAGGAGATGGACCCCCACTTCGACTTTGATGTTGCCATCGCGCCTGTGCCCATAGTTGTCCGGGGCGACCTAGCGCAGTGGGTGGAGAACAATGTGGACGCCCTCATCAGGGCCTTCGCGTCTGATGACGATGGTGTGGTCATGGGTGCTGACGAAGGCGGCGTTGTAGATGAGCCTGGGGCTGACGGAAACGCAGGTGGTGGGGGCGACGACGTCCGTGATGCCCGTGACGCTTCCGAGGATCCCCCAGAAGACGCGGTGAGCGATATGTCCGTCTGACCGCATGTCTCCGCAGTTTATCCTGCATGAAGAAGACTCGGGCTTGGCCCTGAAGAATATAAGAGCATTTTGGGAGGGGAGGCCCCTCATGTAAAGATTTGTAATCCATACTCTGGTGAGCACAATGTTATGCGTGAGTTTAGTCGCTAGCCCGGTGATGGTTCAGTCGATTTGTTTACCTTCCGACCCTGGCGTGCCCTGAGCGGGCCTGCGGGGGGACGCTACGCCTTTGGCGTCCCCCGATTAACCTGCTGATCCTGTGATGAGGACCTCCGGAGAGGGTGCAGAGACAGTGGTCCCGGTTGTAGGCGTGCCTGGCCCGGCCCGGCTCACGAGGGGCTCGTGAGGGGGGGTAGCTGACGCTAGCTTGGGGCGTAAATCCGAAACCAGAACGCAAGAGACTGCTTGAACGAGACTAAACACCCCCTCCCTGAATGCACGCAAGCTTCGAACTCAAATCCAACTTAAATCCAAGCCGAAGAAACTTGCCAACAAGGAAGAAGCAAAAAAGCAAGAAGGTAGAAGAAAAGCAAAAAATCCGCGCCCGCACCTAGTCTAGTCTTCGACGTCTTCTCACCAGCGCGGAGCTAAGTGCTGCCACTTGGTGTGGGCGGGAGCCCCAGGGCCTTACGCCGGCACTCCTGATACTCCGGGGCGTGTACAGCCCCACTCATTATTACGTGAGAGTGTCACGGGGCAGCGAGCTTCACAGGCACTGGGCCTTCTTCACAGGTACTGGCCTTGCTTCATATCGCCAGACAAGGGCCCCGCCTTGCGCCTCACTCTGCCGCCATTGACGGCGACCGGAAACCAAGGACGACGCCAATGGGGTAGAGCGGTCGCCAGCGGTTCCCCCGACGACCACGGTTCCTCTGCTGGGGGAAGGCCATGGGGCACCTCCCCGGCAGAGGGCCTACCTCCTGAGAATACCTTGATTCGATCGCCACGAGGGTGAGCCTGGATCTCGGCCCCTCTCCTGCAGCCCCCTGCGCCCTCCTCCTGAGGGATAAGAGGCTGCAGTGTTGGGGCAGCCATCCGCTGTGGCGACCTGTACCTCCTGCGACCCATGGTTAGCATAAGCTTGCTCCTGAGGGATGAGTGGTACCCGATAGTTGTTGCTGTCGGCGCGGTTGTCGATGCTCTCTTGGGGTTCCTGAAAGAGCTCGGCCTCCGGCGCCTCCTCGTCCCAGCCGGGCCCAAGGAACGAGCCGTGACCTTCTTCCAATACGGGCCCTTGATCCACCAGGCGGGGTACATAAGCCTCCGGGGCGACCACCTCGTGGGCCTCACCGTAGCGCCCCGCATGCCACGCAGTCTGACTTGGAGCGTCGCCTTGTAGGTGATGACGCGATGGTCCACCGAGGCAAAAGGCCGCGGTGTGCATCCCCTCGCCAGCCTGGGGAAGGTCCGGTGCAACCAGCCGCCTGGTGCTGGTGGAGGTATTGGCGCTGGACCGGCCCTGGTGAAAGGATCGAGAAGAGGTGTCTAGAGGGGGTGATTAGACACTAAGTGCCCTAAATTTGCAGTTTTTAATATTGTAAGCACAAGTTTAACTAACACAATACATATCAAGCAAGCATGCAATGAGTATATGAGCAGCGGAAAGTAAAGCATGCAACTTGCAAGAATGTAAAGAGAAGGGTTTGGAGTATTCAAACGCAATTGGAGACACAGATGTTTTTGTCGTGGTTCCGATAGGTGGTGCTATCGTACATCCACGTTGATGGAGACTTCAACCCACGGAGGGTAACGGTTGCGCGAGTCCACGGAGGGCTCCACCCACGAAGGGTCCACGAAGAAGCAACCTTGTCTATTCCATCACGGCCATCGCCCACGAAGGACTTGCCTCACTAGTGGTAGATCTTCATGAAGTAGGCGATCTCCTTGCCCTTACAAACTCCTTGGTTCAACTCCACAATCTTGTCGGAGGCTCCCAAGTGACACCTAGCCAATCTAGGAGACACCACTCTCCAAGAAGTAACAAATGGTGTGTTGATGATGAACTCCTTGCTCTTGTGCTTCAAATGATAGTCTCCCCAACACTCAACTCTCTCTCACAGGATTTGGATTTGGTGGAAAGAAGATTTGAGTGGAAAGCAACTTGGGAAAGGCTAGAGATCAAGATTCATATGGTTGGAATGGAATATCTTGACCTCAACACAAGTGTAGGTGGTTCTCTCTCAGAAAATGTGTATTGGAAGTGTAGGTATGTTCTGATGGCTCTCTCCACGAATGAAGAGTGGGTGGAGGGGTATATATAGCCTCCACACAAAATCTAACCGTTACACACAATTTGCCAAACTCGGTGGGACCGAATGGTTAAACTCGGTCGGACCGATTCAGCAAACCTAGTGACCGTTAGGATTTTCGGTGGGACTGAGATGCAACTCGGTAGGACCGATATGGTTAGGGTTAGAGCATAACGTAATCTCGGTGTGACCGATTACACAAACTCGGTGGGACCAATTTTGGTAATAAGCTAACCAGAGAGTTGGTCAGGTAAACTCGGTGGGACCGATTCACTCATCTCGGTGAGACCGAAATGTTACAAAAGGGAAACAGAGAGTTTACATTGCAATCTGGGTGGGACCGATCGCTCATCTCGGTAAGACCGAAACGTTACGAAGGGAAACAGAGAGATTACAATCCCATCTCGGTGAGACGGAGATCCCTATCGGTGAGACCGATTTGCCTAGGGTTTGTGGCAGTGGCTATGACATTTGAAACTCGGTGGTGCCGGATAGAAAGAATCGGTGGGGCCGAGTTTGACTTTTGGTTTAGGTCATATGTGGATGTGGGAAAGTAGTTGAGGATTTTGGAGCATATCACTAAGCACTTTGAGCAAGCAAGCCATTAAGCAACACCTCATCCCTCCTTGATAGTATTGGCTTTTCCTATAGACTCAATGTGATCTTGGATCACTAAAATATAAAATGTAGAGTCTTGAGCTTGAAGCTTGAGCCAATCCTTTGTCCTTAGCATCTTCAAGGGGTTCCACATCCTCTAGTCCATGCCACTCCATTGTTGAACTTATCTGAAACATACTAGGTAAAAGTGTTAGTCCAACAAGAGATATGTTGACATTAATTACCAAAACCACCCAGGGAGCACTTGTGCTTTCAATCTCCCCCTTTTTGGTAATTGATGACAACATACATCAAAGCTTTAGATAAAGATATAGAGAATATCAAGTAAAGCTTTGGAAAGACATGTAACATGCATAGGCTCCCCCTACATGTATGCAATCATGTGAATATTGAATATAGGAGCATGTGAATGCGTAAACATGACATATTAAGCAATGTGGTACATGTATCTTGGCTATATGCATCAGAGCAAATGATGTGAATGTGAGAAATGTACCTTCATGCTCATGAGTCCTTCTTGCAAACAGTATGTACATCAGCAAGAACTTCTCATTCACATGACTGTGATGCATATACTTACCTTGTGGTCTTGAGTTAACTTAGGATGGGATGAACCTGCGCAAACAAGGTTAAATAACACAGATACACCTACTGACCAGAGCAAGCAAGAGAAACCACAAGAGAACCAAGACTGAGATGACACGTAGAGTGAGTACTAAGTACCACATTGGATATAGACATGTCCCCAAAGGTAAAGATATGCAATAAAATCAGAGATTTCCTTCCCTTAGATGTCTTGCTCCCCCTGAATCTGCATGGGATATTGGGAGAAGATAGGGAACAGAAAATCAGAGCAACAAAAAGGAAACAACAGAGCTTGAGCTAAAGCAAGCAACCAAACATGTCTTTCCCCTCTTAAAGACATGTGACATCTCTCCTCTTGAACACCAAGCATCTGGGGTCTTTGATGATTTTACTTTCTCCTAGTTGAGAAACTCTCTCCCCCTGAGTATTCTCTATTTCTTCCCCTATAGGAATGATTAAGATTTGATGTGATCTCTCTCTCCCCCTTTGACATCAATTTCCAAGAAGGGCTCTTCTGGACATGTGATACAAATGGGTTGGTCCTTGAGTCACAGAGCAAAGCAGCATGTCTAATATGATGCTGGTAGAGGACAAGAATCATTGAGTGGAGCTGGAGCAAACAGAAATCAGGAATAAGTGGCAAGTTGGTTTTCCTGTGATGGAATCGGTGACTCTGAGTTGTGTGCTTCGGTTGCACCGAAAGATTTCGGTTGGGCCGAAGAGAACAAACCAATGTGATCGAGTTCATCAGAGTGAAACCACTTGTCACCTCAGCTCACTAGACAAGTAAGATCTCACAAGGATATGCAAGGAATTTACTGAAAGATTTGCAATGAATTGGATGCAGAAAATGCAGAACAAAAAGGAAAGAAAAGAAACTAAAAGTTCTAGATGAAGTTTTTTTTGAAAGGAGAAACAAATATGCAAATGCAAAAGCACGGAGAAACACTAGAGAACTTCATCTAGAAATGGTCGGTGACAAAGTCACCTATGTTAGAGTATATTGACTTAGGAGTCAAGTGAGAGCACTTGATCATAGGTCATACTCATCGTTTAAGCTCAAAATGGGGTTACCATTTTTTGTTTAAGCATCTTGATGTATTCACATCTTGTCGAGTTGCTTTGTCTCATGACTTGGAGTAAAGCTTCTCTAAGATGGAATAACATACCTTGGGTGGTGGTGCTGATCTTGATCATGTAGTTGAACTTGTGTGGGTTGCTCAAGGTTGATGTAGTTCATCAAGAGTTGGGAGCACCACTTGGAGTTTGAGTTCATCTACCTACATGGGTTAGCTTTGCAAGGAAGAGCACTTGTGTATCCAAAATGACAATCATGAGACTCAACATAGAATTTGCCAAAGGATATGTTTGAATGGTTTCGTGCTTCCTTGTCTTCAACCACCATTGTGTAGAGACTTGGTGATGTAGAAATTGCTCAAGATGTGAGTTTGTGGCAATCTCATATATTTAGATTCATCCAAGTACCTACACGGGTTAGATACCATGCAAGGTACAAATATATCCAAGACATATGAATAGCATCATAAGCGAAATATCGAGGATTAGTCATAGGCTCATGCCCCGCATGTATCAAATGGAGTTCCTACTCCAAGTTTGAAGCATCATTGATGTTCAATTCACCTCTCAACCTGCAAAACACTTTCTCATCAAGTGGTTTAGTGAATATATCCGCCAATTGCTTATCGGTGCGAACATGCTTAAGGTTAATGTCCCCTTTTGCAACATGATCTCGAATGAAATGATGACGAACTTCAATATGCTTAGTTCGAGAATGTTGCACGGGATTGTGAGAAATCTTAATAGCACTTTCATTGTCACATAGCAATGGAACATGTTTCACATATATCCCATAATCTTTAAGAGTTTGGGTCATCCAAAGTAATTGAGCACAACATGAACCAGCGGCAATGTATTCCGCTTCGGCGGTGGATAAGGATACCGAGTTTTGTTTCTTGGAAGACCAAGACACAAGAGATCTACCAAGGAATTGACAAGTACCCGAAGTGGATTTTCTATCAACCTTGTCTCCGGCATAGTCCGAATCGGAGTAGCCAACAAGATCAAAAGAGGACCTCTTGGGATACCAAATGCCAAAATTTGGTGTATGGATTAGGTATCTCACTATCCTTTTCACAGCCTTAAGATGACACTCTTTAGGAGCAGCTTGATATCGTGCACACATGCACACACTTAGCATAATATCGGGACGAGAGGCACATAGATATAACAATGAACCAATCATAGAGCGATAAACCTTTTGATCAACCGGTTCACCATCTTAAATCAATATGTCCACTAGTAAGCATGGGTGTAGTCATACCTTTGTATTCTTGCATATTGAACTTCTTGAATAAGTCCTTGGTGTACTTCGTTTGAGAGACAAAGGTACCTTCCTTAGTTTGCTTGATTTGCAAACCGAGAAAGAATTTGAGCTCACTCATCATAGACATCTCAAACTTCTCCGACATTAGCTTTCCAAACTTCTCACTAAAATGAGGGTTAGTTGAACCAAATATGATATCATCAACATAAATTTGGCACACAAATAGTTCTCCATTAACCCTTTTAGTAAAAAGAGTAGAATCAATTTTACCAATTTCAAAGCCTTTTTCAATAAGGAACTTGGTCAAGCATTTATACCATGCTCTAGGAGCTTGTTTAAGACCATAAAGGGCTTTGTGAAGTTTGTAAACATGATTAGGTTTCTTTGGATTGACGAAGCCGGGAGGTTGCTTAACATAAACTTCTTCCTCAATTTTGCCATTTAGAAAAGCACTTTTAATGTCCATTTGGTACAAGGTGATATCATGGTGATTAACATAAGCAAGTAAGATGCGAATGGACTCAAGTCTAGCAACGGGAGCATATGTCTCACCATAGTCCATACCTTCAACTTGTGTGTAGCCTTGGGCGACGAGACGTGCTTTGTTGCGAACCACTTGTCCATCTTCATCTTGCTTGTTGCGAAACACCCATTTGGTACCAATGATGTTGTGGTTGTTGTCGGGCTTCTCGACCAATGCCCACACTTGATTTCTCTGAAAGTTGTGTAGCTCTTCATGCATAGCGTTTATCCAGTCTGGATCCTCCAATGCTTCTTCAACCTTCATAGGTTCAATGCTAGAGATGAATGAGTAATGTTCACAAAAGTTAGCTAAACGAGTTTTAGAGCGAATGATTCTCCCGGTTTGGATATCATTGTAGATTTGCTCGACGGGATGATCCTTAGCAATTCTTGCTCGAACTCGTGAAAGCTTTTGCTTGGGTCGGGGTGGAACATCCTCTTCATCTTGTGCTTCTTCTTGGCCTTCTTCATTGTTGACGTTGTCGTTCTCTTGTCGTGGTGGAGAAGGAGGTTGTTGACGTTCATCTTGGTGTGCTTCCTCGTTTTCTTCATCTTGGCGTGTCCCACTTGTGGATGCTTCCATATCAACTCTTGGTTCACCTTGTCGTGAGGTAGAAGCTTCCACTTGGACGGACGAGGTACTCTCCTTCACTTCTGTTGGACGAATCTTGCCAATGGACAAGTCTTGAATTGCTTCCGAAGGGTCTTTGTCTCCTACATCAATTGGCAATTGCTCTACCTGCGAGCCGTTAGATTCATCAAACTTCACATCTACCGTCTCTTCAACCTTTCGGGTGAAATTGTTGTAGACACGGTATGTGTGAGAGTTTGAGCCATAACCAAGTAGGAAACCTTCATGAGATTTAGGAGCAAATTTAGAACAACGATGCTTATCAAGAATGTAGCACTTTGAGCCGAATACTCGAAAGTATCCAACTTGGGGTTTGTTACCGGTGAGGAGCTTGTATGCCGTCTTGCCGAGTAGCTTGTGAAGATACAAGCGATTTGTTGCATGACAAGCTGTCTCAACCACTTTCGCCCAAAAATGCTTTGGCGTTTTGTACTCATCAAGCATTGTTCTTGCCATCTCGATAAGAGTCCGGTTCTTCCTTTCAACAACTCCATTTTGTTGAGGTGTGTACGTAGCCGAGAACTCGTGTGAAATCCCTTCTTCGTCAAGAAAGGTGTCCACATTTGCGTTCTTGAACTCCGTTCCGTTGTCGCTCCGAACCTTCTTGATCTTCACGTCAAACTGATTTTGGGCCTTCCTAGCGAAGTTTTTGAAGATCTTTTGGACCTGTGATTTGTCATCAAGAAAGAACACCCACGCAAATCTTGAAAAATCATCAACTATGACTAGACCAAATGAGTTACCACCGAGACTCTTGTAGGCATTTGGACCAAAGAGATCCATGTGAAGTAGCTCGAGTGGTCTTCTTGTGGTCATGATGTTCTTCGCGCGGTGACTTCCTCCAACTTGTTTCCCTGCTTGACAAGCACTACAAAGTCTATCCTTGTCAAATATGACATCTTTTATTCCAAGGATATGATCACCTTTAATAAGCTTATCAAGATTTCGCATACCAACATGACCTAGTCTTCTATGCCACAACCAGCCTTTAGAATATTTGGTAATTAAGCAAGTTCTAGGTTGAGCCTTTTTAGTGAAATCAGCAATGTAAATATCTCCTCTACGTATACCGGTAAAGACCATTTTATGATTGTCTCTACGAAACACTTGGCAATCTACTTCAGTGAATAAGACATTGAAACCGAAATCCGCTAGTCTAGAAACTGAAAGTAAATTGTATCCAAGGGATTCAACGAGCATGACATTTTGTATGGAGCTATCATGTGAGATGGCCACCTTACCAAGGCCAACCACCTTACCCTTTGAATTATCACCAAAAGTGACATATTTTCGAGGGCTGTCATTTTCAGCAAGCTCGCGGAACATATCTTTTTCTCCGGTCATATGATCAGTGCATCCACTATCAAGGACCCATTCCTTTCCTCCAGCCATGTAGCCGCAAAGATTTGCCATAAGACCAAAGTGTCTCATCGCATCATCGAGATCATAGTCAGTATCATCATCATCATCATCATCATCATCCTCATCCGAGTATTCATGTTCAACATCATCTTGTGATTGATCAATTCCTAGAGTGGGCAATTCATTAGATAAATGATCATTTCTATAGTTATCTTTATGAATTCTAATAGCTCTGGAAATGATATTGCTAATGATTCCAACATCTCCTTTGGCACTCGTAAGATTAGTAAGCTCAAATAAGCAGTCACCAAATTTGGGATCATTGGAACTCATCTTAATCAAAGCAATAGACTTATGGAGGATTTCATCTAGATCTTTCAAGGAGTAATTAGGAAAGAGTTCCTCAAGAAATTTCCATATGGTGTAGGCACACTTAAGAGTCGGCAAACATCCAATCAAGTTTCTAGGCAAGCCTCTAGTGATAAGATTAATAGTTCTAAGATTGCGAATCATGTCAATTGATTCATCAAGGGTAGGGTGCAAAGGATCAACATGAGGTGCACAAGGGCTAGTAATGTACTTGTTCAAATGATATTCATTGAAAATCTCAAGCATTTCATTTTTCCACTCATGAAAATACTCTCCATCAAGAATAGGCACTCTATGTCTAAGACTCCCCAAAGTAGACACATCCATCTTCCTCCAATGGTGTTTAAACCAAGGCAATGGAGACCAAAGCTCTGATACCAATTGAAAGGATCGAGAAGAGGTGTCTAGAGGGGGGTGATTAGACACTAAGTGCCCTAAAGTTGCAGTTTTTAATATTCTTAAGTTTAAGTGGAGTTTAAGCACACGTTTAACTAACACAATACATATCAAGCAAGCATGCAATGAGTATATGAGCAGCGGAAAGTAAAGCATGCAACTTGCAAGAATGTAAAGAGAAGGGTTTGGAGTATTCAAACGCAATTGGAGACACAGATGTTTTTGTCGTGGTTCCGATAGGTGGTGCTATCGTACATCCACGTTGATGGAGACTTCAACCCACGGAGGGTAACGGTTGCGCGAGTCCACGGAGGGCTCCACCCACGAAGGGTCCACGAAGAAGCAACCTTGTCTATTCCATCACGGCCATCGCCCACGAAGGACTTGCCTCACTAGTGGTAGATCTTCATGAAGTAGGCGATCTCCTTGCCCTTACAAACTCCTTGGTTCAACTCCACAATCTTGTCGGAGGCTCCCAAGTGACACCTAGCCAATCTAGGAGACACCACTCTCCAAGAAGTAACAAATGGTGTGTTGATGCTGAACTCCTTGCTCTTGTGCTTCAAATGATAGTCTCCCCAACACTCAACTCTCTCTCACAGGATTTGGATTTGGTGGAAAGAAGATTTGAGTGGAAAGCAACTTGGGGAAGGCTAGAGATCAAGATTCATATGGTTGGAATGGAATATCTTGACCTCAACACAAGTGTAGGTGGTTCTCTCTCAGAAAATGTGTATTGGAAGTGTAGGTATGTTCTGATGGCTCTCTCCACGAATGAAGAGTGGGTGGAGGGGTATATATAGCCTCCACACAAAATCTAACCGTTACACACAATTTGCCAAACTCGGTGGGACCGAATGGTTAAACTCGGTCGGACCGATTCAGCAAACCTAGTGACCATTAGGATTTTCGGTGGGACTGAGATGCAATTCGGTAGGATCGATATGGTTAGGGTTAGAGCATAACGTAATCTCGGTGTGACCGATTACACAAACTCGGTGGGACCGATTTTGGTAATAAGCTAACCAGAGAGTTGGTCAGGTAAACTCGGTGGGACCGATTCACTCATCTCGGTGAGACCGAAATGTTACAAAAGGGAAACAGAGAGTTTACATTGCAATCTCGGTGGGACCGATCGCTCATCTCGGTAAGACCGAAACGTTACGAAGGGAAACAGAGAGATTACAATCCCATCTCGGTGAGACCGAGATCCCTATCGGTGAGACCGATTTTCCTAGGGTTTGTGGCAGTGGCTATGACATTTGAAACTCGGTGGTGCCGGATAGAAAGAATTGATGGGGCCGAGTTTGACTTTTGGTTTAGGTCATATGTGGATGTGGGAAAGTAGTTGAGGATTTTGGAGCATATCACTAAGCACTTTGAGCAAGCAAGCCATTAAGCAACACCTCATCCCTCCTTGATAGTATTGGCTTTTCCTATAGACTCGATGTGATCTTGGATCACTAAAATATAAAATGTAGAGTCTTGAGCTTGAAGCTTGAGCCAATCCTTTGTCCTTAGCATCTTGAAGGGGTTCCACATCCTCTAGTCCATGCCACTCCATTGTTGAATTTATCTGAAACATACTAGGTAAAAATGTTAGTCCAACAAGAGATATGTTGATATTAATTACCAAAACCACCCAGGGAGCACTTGTACTTTCACCTGGGACCCGCCTGAAGTCGCGTGGGCGCGCATAATGCCGTCGTGCGACCTGCCCTGGATCTGGGGCGGCAGCTGGATGCAAAAAGGGGGCGCTCCTGAGGCGGCGGCATCCAGGAGCTCGGCCACTCGCTCCAACAACACGTCGCAGCCACCTTCCAGCAAGCGGCACCGTAGTAGCTCTCGGGCCACCGTTAGCACGGCCCTGGAGTTCGCCTGCTCCCGTCGGGTGTATGGTGCCATGGCAGCGGCGTGGTTCGAGGCCCTTGCTGCGGCCCGCACCTGCCATTGCGTGAGGGAAGGCGGTGTCTGGCCGCGTCGCCCGCGCCCCGCGGCGCTCTGCGGAGCGTGAGCTATCTAAGGCGCAAGGTTGAGCTCGCCCTGAGATGGCGACACAGCATGGGCGGGCCACGCCGCCCAGCGGTCGGTGTTGGCAGCCGGGTTGCTTGACATCTGGGTGGAGAAGCGGCGGAACGTGATGCGGAGGAAGAAGGACTCCGGCGCACCCCTACCTGGCGCACCAAATGTCGGATTTCGGGTTCCGGCAGACCCTTGAGGTTCGAACACTGGGGTGCGCGCGGAGATCTCTCCCCTACCGATCTACGTCCGATCCTCTCGTGCGAACTATGATGAAAATGATGAACAACACAAGAGACACGAGGTTTATACTGGTTCGGGCCACCGTTGTGGTGTAATACCCTACTCCAGTGTGTGGTGTGGTGGATTGCCTCAGGGGCTGATGATGGACAGTACAGGGGAAGAACAGCCTCGCGAGGGGTGTTCTTGAGCTGGTGTGGTGTGTTCTACTTAGTCTCTACTGGGTTTCTCCTCTTTCTCTTCCTTTCTCTCTTTCCTTTTTCCTCCCTTCTCCTTTGTGGAGGCTAGCTCTATTTATAGAGGCCCTAGGCCTCTCCCCGAATAATTGAGCGGGAAGCGCGCCAACAATTGGCCATTTTGAAGGGGAACATCTAGTACAAGTTATCCTGACCAAAGGTGGTCTTCGGCTGCCAAAAGCACTGGTGATGACGCCGTCTTGGGCTCCACGGTGACCTCCGTCCGGCCGTTCGGATGGTCTTGGTGTCGTTGCACCGGAATGGTAACCTTTGCCTGATGCCTTGGCATGTGCTTGCCCCCTTTGCACCAAAGGGGAAACAAGGACCCTGCGCAGGCCGGCGCCCGCCTGGCGCCCGCCTGGCCTTGATCGTCATGGCTTGCATCATGGGATCCTCGCGAGGTACCCTTGCATTGATCTCTCCGCTTCCTCGCGAGCCTGCCTGATGAGGCCGCTCTTGAGGAAGCTTCATGTCGTCCGCCCTGCGAGGCTTGGCCCCTCGCGAGGGTCTTGAGCTTGGCTGATGAAGATGGGCCGTGTTGGGCCCCCACCTGAGCCACGCCGCAGGCCGCAGGCAGGCAAGTCTGGGGACCCCCGTTCTCAGAACGCCGACAAGGACGATCAAGGCTATGTCCACCGGCAAGGCACTAGAGCCCGACGGGTTCACCTATGAATTCCTTCAGAGTTGTTGGGATATTGTCAAGAAGACATCTATGATACCTTTGGCAAGTTCTGCTCCCTCAGTGCTTTCAAGAAGCTTAATGAGGCGTACATCACCATGCTCCCAAAGTGTGTTGATGCCAACTCCCTCTTCGATTTCTGCCGCATCAGCCTCATCCACCTCCTTTTGTCTCGTGATCCCAAGATCATGGCGATTGTGTGTGCCTCTAGCTCATCGCAGTTCGGGGATGGCAAAACTCGTCTCTTTTGGTACAACCACTGGATCCATGGTCGTTGCATCACGAAGCTGACGTTGCTCATCTTCGCCTTGGTCCCAGGGCGACGCGGCAAGCAAATGATAGTTTGCGAAGGACTACACCTATAGTACTGGGCATAAGACATCCATGACGCTCTTGGGCCTGCGGCCAGGGTCAATCCATATACACTTCAACACATTGATCTTTGGCGGTTGCTTCATCACTCCATTCTCTCCCGGCCCCCGAACAAAGAGTTGCTTCATCTTCCACATGGACTAAATGTGACGAGAACTCCAGTAGCGTCGGACAGGGAGCTGTTGCCATGGAATTTCTAGTCGACATGGAATTTCTTGCAAATAAAGCCAAGTGTTCGGCAGTTCAGATGATGCGCCCATGCCAGTTCTCTAGAGCAATTAAATGAAAGAAACCTGACCTTTGTTCTATAGACTTCAAAAATAAATATGAACAAATTACTTTCGAAACAAAACTGAAGAAGTTGTAGAAATGCCACTAATGAACTACAAGTGCACAACTCGGTATCTAACTCCACAACATAACAAGTGTATCTCGTAACAGTTATGACCTGAAAAAAACATTTCTGTAAGTAAGAGTTCCTAGTATCATCAATTGTTCTCCAGAAACAGACAAAGAAGGGAAAGAGGAGATTATGTCATACAAGAGCATGCTTTCTGATTAATGATAGAAATACAAAGAAAGTCTAGCAAGGGCGCACGACGTTCATGGTATCGAGGTACCGAACAGGCAAGTAGTAGTCATAAGGTAAATCATGGAAGGAGGCAAGCTAGTTCAGATAGATGCAAGAACGATACAAGCCACCGGGACAGACCCAAGCGGCCTGGGGATGACGCAGCCCGAGGGGCGCCCCCAAGTGAGTAAGCTAAAGATGTAAAAGGATACGCGTCGCAGGGATAGGCCCGTGCGACCTAGGGATGATGCATCCCGAGGGGCGCCCCCAACTGAAATAAACCAAAAAGTGTCACCTTGTACCGTTGCCGACGAGGTGTTGGAGTAGCTGAAGATGCGCGCTGAAGGGGCTGCTCCTGACGAGCCGCCAGGGCCCTGAGCCTCAGGAGACCCAGGGGGGCCAAGTGGCTCCTGAAGAACCGTCACCGCCTCCGCCAGGGCAGTGTGGTGCCTGGCCTCCTGAGCTGCTAGAATGCTCCGCAAGTGGCGCTGGAAGGTGACAGCCGTGTTCGGTAGGCCGAAAGGCAGGCGAACGTAGCTGTGAGGGGGACCCTCACACCGGCCAACGCTCGATGGCCAGAAGCGCCACTGAGATGCGGCCCTGTTGAGCCCTGGAATGTCGACGCAAACGCGCAGCTCGCCGTCCTTGCTAGGACGCAGAGCTGCGCTAGGTGGTGGGCGGCGGTCGCCGCGCATGGCTCTTGCCTCTTGAAGCTCTTCGATCGCCTTGGTGATGAACTCCTGAGCACTAGGCGTTCCACGCCCTGTGCCCTTTGGTGGGAAGCATGCAGCGAAGCATGCCTCCACGTCGTGCCCAAGCGCCTCCCTCGTGACGTTGGCTAGGTCTGAGGCCCTCCAAAAGAGCGCCCCCGAGCCTAGCCTAAGGAGGGCACCGGGTGCGCCTTCCTATGCGAGGGAGGGAGGCGCTCCATCTGCGGGCGCAGGTCCTGAGGTGGTGCCGCGGGAGACGCCGCTCTCCTAAGGTCCTTGGTAGAGCAGCTGCTTCTTCTTCTTCTTGGGAATGGCCTCGCGGGGGGGTATGCGGCGCCATCATTGTATGGTTCTTCGGCCCCCGCAGCATGGTAAGAGCGCTTGAGGGAGCATACCGCGTCCTTCTCTTCGCAGGCGACCGAGCTGACGCCCCCGCTCCCTGACATCTTGAGGACGTTCTAGCCATGGTGGGTCACTACCATAAACTTGGCCAAGGATGGGTATCAAAGGATGGCGTTGTACGGCAGGCGGATGTGGGCAACGTCGAAGTCGATAAGCTCGGTGCGGTAGTTGTCACGGGTGCCGAAGGTGACAGGGAGGCGGACATGCCCTATCGGAGTGGTAGAGCCGTCGGTCATGATGACCCACAAGTATAGGGGATCTATCGTAGTCCTTTCGATAAGTAAGAGTGTAGAACCCAACGAGGAGCAGAAGGAAATTATAAGCAGTTTTCAGTAAGGTATTCTCTGCAAGCACTGAAATTATCGGTAACAGATAGTTTTGTGATAAGGTAATTTGTAACGGGTAACAAGTAATAAAAGTAAATAAGGTGCAGCAAGATGGCACAATCCTTTCTGTAGCAAACGACAAGCCAGAAAAAACTCTTATATAAAGGAAAGTGCTCACGAGGACACATGGGAATTATCATCAAGCTAGTTTTCATCACGTTCATATGATTCGCGTTCGGTACTTTGATAATTTGATATGTGGGTGGACCGGTGCTTGGGTACTGCCCTTCCTTGGACAAGAATCCCACTTATGATTAACCCCTCTAGCAACCATCCGCAACTACAAAAGAAGTATTAAGGTAAACCTAACCATAGCATGAAACATATGGATCCAAATCAGCCCCTTACGAAGCAACTCATAAACTAGGGTTTAAGCTTCTGTCACTCTAGCAACCCATCATCTACTTATTACTTCCCAATGCCTTCCCCTAGGCCCAAACAATGGTGAAGTGTCATGTAGTCGACGTTCACATGACACCACTAGAGGAAAGACAACATACATCTCATCAAAATATCGAACGAATACCAAATTCACATGACTACTTATAGCAAGACTTCTCCCATGTCCTCAGGAACAAACGTAACTACTCACAAATCATATTCATGCTCATAATCAGAGGGGTATTAATATGCATAAAGGATCTGAACATATGATCTTCCACCAAGTAAACCAACTAGCATCAACTACAAGGAGTAATCAACACTACTAGCAACCCACAGGTACCAATCTGAGGTTTTGAGACAAAGATTGGATACAAGAGATGAACTAGGGTTTGAGATGAGATGGTGCTGGTGAAGATGTTGATGGAGATTGACCCCCTCACGATGAGAGGATTGATGGTGATGACGATGGTGATGATTTCCCCCTCCCGGAGGGAAGTTTCCCCGACAGAACAGCTTCGCCGGAGCCCTAGATTGGTTCCGCCAAGGTTCCGCCTCGTGGCGGCGGAGTTTCATCCCGTGAGCTTGCTTATGATTTATTCCTGGACGAAAGACCTCATATAGCAGAAGATGAGCACCAGAGGGCTGCCAGGGGGGCCACGAGGTATGGGGGCGCGTCCCCCACCCTTGTGGATGGTGGGTGGCCCCCCTCTGGTACTTCCTTCGCCCAATATTTTTTATATATTCTGAAACGTGCTCCCGTGAAGTTATAGGACTTTTGGAGATGTGCAGAATAGGTCTCTAATATTTGCTCCTTTTCCAACCCAGAATTCCAGCTGCCGGCATTCTCCCTCTTCATGTAAACCTAGTAAAATAAGACATAATATGCATATGTATTGTGATATAATGTGTAATAACAGCCCATAATGCAATAGATATCGATATAAAAGCATGATGCAAAATGGACATATCAACTCCCCCAAGCTTAGACCTTGCTTGTCCTCAAGCGGAAGCCGAAATCGAAAAATATGTCCGCATGTTTAGAGATAGAGGTGTCGATAAAATAAAATACGTACATGAGGGCATCATGATCATTCTTAGAATAGAAATTTATGAATCATTCACAGTACGAATGATCTCAGTCACAGTTCATGATCATATGCTGGCTAAAGTAACAATTCATTCACAGTTTCAAGTATGAATCGTAAACTTCATTGAAAACTAACAAACTATAATCTCAGTCATTGAAGCAATTGCAATTTATCATAACATCAGAAAGAGTCAATATGAGAGCTTTTCAGCAAGTCCACATACTCAACTATCATTTAGTCTTTCACAATTGCTAACACTCATGCAATATTTATGGGTATGAAGTTTTAGTCGGACACAGAGAAAGATAGGGGCTTATGGTTTTGCCTCCCGACCTTTTACCTCAAGGGTAATGTCAACAATAATAGTTCATGAAAACTCACATCCAATTAGCTATATATATCAGGATCTTTCCAACACATTGTGCTTGCTAAAGGATAAAATGTAAAAAGGAAAGGTGAAGATCACCATGACTCTTGAATGAAGTATAAGACAAGAATAAAAGATAGGCCCTTCGCAGAGGGAAGTAGAGGTTGTCATGTGCTTTTATGGTTGGATGCATGAAATCTTAATGCAAAAGAATGTCACTTATATTGCCACTTGTGATATGGACCTTTATTATGCAGTCCGTCGCTTTTATTTCTTCCACATCACAAGATCGTATAAAGCTTATTTTCTCCACACTAATAAATCATACATATTTATAGAGCAATTTTTATTGCTTGCAACGATGACAACTTACTTGAAGGATCTTACTCAATCCATAGGTAGATACGGTGGACTCTCATGGTGAAACTGGGTTTAAGGATATTTGGAAGCACAAGTAGTATCTCTACTTGTTGCAAAAAATTTGGCTAGGATGAGAGGGAAAGGCAAGCTCAACATGTTGTATGATCCATGACAATATAATTTATTTCGGATATAAGAAAACATAACCCATTACCTTGTCTTCCTTGTCCAACGTCAACTCTTTAGCATGTCATATTTTAATGAGTGCTCACAATCATAAAAGATGTCCAAGATAGTATATTTATATGTGAAAACCTCTCTTTCTTTATTACTTCCTATTAATTGCAATGATGACCAAAACTATGTTTGTCAACTCTCAACAATTTTTATTCAACATACTCTTTATATGTGAAGTCATAACTCTCCATAAGATCCATATGATCTCTTTATTTCTTTTTATTCTTTCTCTTTTCTTTTATTTTTATTCCCTCAAGATCATAGCAATATAATCAAGCCCTTGACTCAACACTAATCTTTATTATATATAGCTCACGGACTCGATTACATAGAAGGATCATACAGCAAAACTCAAAACTAGATCATACTAAAACTTTGTTCTACTAGATCAAGATATTACCAAAAGGATCGAACTAAGAAAAATGGTAAAGATAAAAGTGTGATGGTGATACGATACCGGGGCACTCCCCCAAGCTTGGCAGTTGCCAAGGGGAGTGCCCATACCCATGTGTTTATGTCTCCTTCCTCGGAGGTAGTGATGATGGAGTCGTTGATGATGTAGGCTTGTCGTCCATCTTCCAAGGCATAGGCTCACCATCATAGAAGGATGATCGAGTCTCCGGGATCCTCGAATCTGCAGCCAAACTCATCCTCTTGAATCTATATTCATACTCACAGTTTTGGTTTTGCGGGTCATAGATCTGGGCTTGGAGATGCTCGATTTTCTCGTGAAGCTTGAAGATGGTCTCCCCAATGTTCGTGGCATCTTGCTTGGTGGTGTTGGTGAACTCCGTGATCATTATGTGATTGGTGTCGAGTCCACGTTCCACCATCTCCTGGCACTTGAAAACTTGTTGCACCATTGCTTCGAGTCTTGTCTCCACGCTTCCGGTCCTCCTTGGTCCCTCAACATCGCGGATGTGCAGCAACCCCTCACACATCTCTATGGTTTGAGGGTGTTGCAGCACCTCCGCGAGGTAGGGGTTGATGACCTTCTCAAAGAACTTGTCCTTGGGGACACTTGAAGACGCCATGGCGATCTAGATCTGTCAAAAAAACAACTCGAAACAAAGACAGAAGATATTTGCATGATACGGTGGTCAAAACCTTCGGGAGATTATATATTGAATTTTTACCGACCAAAAGAAGTATCGTGCAAGAAAACGGAGTCCGGAGAGCACACGAGGTGCCCATGAGGCAGGGGGCGCGCCCTCCACCCTCGTGGATGCCTCGTGTCCTTCCCGGACTACTTCTTATTTTCCTATTTTCTTAAATATTCCAAAACGGAGAAAAATTGCTACTAGAACTGTTTTGGAGTCGGTTTACTTACCGTACCACATACCTCTTCCTTTTCGGAGTCTGAAATGTTCTGGAAAGTGTCCCTTATGTATTCCTCCGGGGTTACGGTTTCAATAACATTAGTTTCAACATTTATGGGATTACCTGAGATATAATGTTTGATTCTTTGATCGTTCACCACCCTTGGATTTGTGTCTTCGAAGTTGTTGATTTTTATATCACCGGAACGATAGACCTCCTAAATGACGTAAGGGCCTTCCCATTTAGAAAGGAGTTTGCCTGCAAAATATCTTAAACGAGAGTTGTATAACAATACATAATCACCTACATTAAACTCACGTTTTTGTATCCTTTTGTCATGCCATCTTTTAACTTTTTCTTTAAACAGTTGGCATTCTCATAGGCCTGGGTTCTCCATTCATCAAGTGAGCTAATGTCAAAAAGCCTCTTCTCACCGGCAAGTTTGAATCATAATTGAGCTCTTTGATGGCCCGATATGCCTTATGTTCTAGTTCAAGAGGTAAGTGACATGCTTTACCATAAACCATTTTATATGGAGACATACCCATAGGATTTTTGTATGCAGTTCTATAGGCCCATAATGCATCATCAAGTTTCTTTGACCAATTCTTTCCAGATCTATTAAAAGTCTTTTGCAAAATTAATTTAAGCTCTCTGTTACTTAGTTCTACTTGACCACTAGACTGTGGATCATATGGAGATGCAATTCTATGATTAACATCATACTTAGCAAGCATTTTACGAAAAACACCATGAATAAAATGTGAACCACCATCAGTCATTAAGTATCTAGGGACTTCAAACCTCGGAAAAATAACTTCTTTAAGCATCTTGATAGAGGTGATATGATCAGCACTACTAGTTGGAATAGCTTCTACCCACTTAGTAACGTAATCAGCAGCAACTAAAATATGTGTATACCCATTAGAGGAAGGAAACAGTCCCATATAATCAAAGCCCCAAACATCAAATGGTTTGATAACAAGTGAATAATTCATAGGCATTTCTTGACATCTACTAATATTACCAATTCTTTGACATTCATCACAAGACAAGACAAACTTATGGGCATCTCTGAAGAGAGTAGGCCAATAAAAACCGGATTGCAATACCTTATGTGCAGTTCTATCTCCAGCATGGTGTCCTCCATAAGCCTCGGAGTGACACTTGCGTAGGATCTCTTCATGTTCATGCTCAGGTACACAACGTCTAATAATACCATCTACTCCTTCTTTATAAAGGTGTGGGTCACCCCAAAAGTAATGTCTTAAATGATAGAAGAACTTTTTCTTTTGTTGGTATGTGAAACTAGGTGGTATAAATTTAGCAACAATATAATTAGCATAATCAGCATACCATGGAGCAGTATGAGAAGCATTTATGACAGCTAATTGTTCATCAGGAAAGCTATCATCAATAGGTAGTGGGTCATCAAGAACATTATCTAACCTATACAAGTTGTCTGCAACGGGGTTCTCAGCTCCCTTTCTATCAATAATATGCAAATCAAATTCTTGTAACAAGAGAACCCATCTAATAAGTCTAGGTTTAGCATCTCTCTTTTCCATAAGATATTTAATACCAGCATGATCAGTGTGAACAATTACTTTAGAATCAACGATATAAGGTCTGAACTTATCACAAGCAAATACAACTGCTAAAAATTCTTTTTCAGTAGTAGCATAATTACTTTGGGAACTGTCTAGAGTTTTACTAGCATACTGGATAACATTTAATTTCCTATCAACTCTTTTTCCTAGAACAACATCTATAGCATAATCACTAGCATCACACATAATTGCAAATGATAAATTCCAATCAGGGGGCTAAACAATAGGTGCAAAAATCAAAGCTTTCTTAAGTATTTCAAATGCTTCTACACAATCATCATCAAAAACAAAAGGAACATCTTTTTGTAAAAGATTAGTCAGAGGCCTAGAAATTTTTGAGAAGTCTTTAATGTACCTCCTCTAAAAACCGGCATGACCAAGGAAGCTTCTTATACCTTTAATGTCCTTAGGACACGACAACTTTTCAATAGCATCAACTTTAGCTTTATCAACTTCAATACCTCTTTCAGAAATTTTATGCCCCAAGACAATACCTTCATTAACCATAAAGTGGCACTTCTCCCAATTCAAGACAAGATCAGTTTCTTCACATCTCTGCAAAACTCGATCAAGGTTGCTTATGCAATCATCAAAAGAAGTTCCATAAACAGAAAAATCATCCATGAATACCTCAACAATCTTTTCACAAAAGTCAGAGAATATAGCAGTCATACATCTTTGAAAGGTAGCAGGTGCATTACATAACCCAAAAGGCATACGTCTATAAGCAAAGGTGCCGAAAGGACAAGTAAAAGTGGTCTTTTCTTGATCCTCTTTTGACATATCTATTTGAGAGAAACCAGAATAACCATCTAGAAAGCAAAAATGTGTATGTTTGGATAATCTTTCTAGCATTTGATCAATAAAAGGTAAAGGGTAATGATCCTTTTTAGTAGCTTTATTTAATTTGCACACATCAATTACCATTCTATAACCTGTAAAAATTCTTTGTGGGATCAATTCATCTATCATTAGGAACAACAGTAATACCTCCCTTCTTAAGGACACAATGGACAGGACTTACCCACTAACTATCAGCAATGGGATAAATTATACCTGCCTCCACAAGCTTTAGTATTTCTTTTCTTACCACCTCTTTCATCTTAGGATTTAACCGTCGTTGGTGATCAACAACCGGTTTCGCATCTTTCTCCAATTTTATTTTGTGCTGGCATAGAGTGGGACTAATGCCCTTAAGATCATCAAGAGTATATCCAATAGCAGCACGGTGCTTCTTCAGAGTTTTCAATAATTCTTTTTCTTCATGCTCTGAAAGGTTAGCACTAATAATAATAGGATATTTTTCTCATCAAGGTAAGCATATTTAAGAGTATCTGGCAAAGGTTTACGCTCAAACACGGGATCACCCTTGGGTGGAGGAGGATCCCCTAGAATTTCAACAGGCAAGTTGTGTTTCAAAATAGGTCCCGGTTTAAAGAATACTTCATCTATTTTCCTTCTTTCATTCATAAACATATCATTTTCATGGTCGAGCAAATATTATTCTAAAGGATCATTAGGAGGCATGGCAATAGAAGCAAGACCAATAATTTCATCTTTACTAAGCAATTCTTTATCATGGGGTTGTCTACGAAATTTAGCAAAATTAAACTCATGAGACATATCCCCCAAACCAATAGTAACAACATCCTTTTTGCAGTCTATCTTAGCATTAACAGTATTCAAGAAGGGTCTACCAAATATAATGGGACAAAAGTTATCTTGTGGGGAACCAAGAACAAGAAAATCAGAAGGATATTTGACTTTCCCACACAAGACTTCAACATCTCTAACAATCCCAACTGGTGAAATAGTGTCTCTATTGGCCAGCTTAATTGTAACATCAATTTCCTCTATCTCAGCATGTGCAATATCATGCATAATTTATTTATATAAGGAATGAGGTATTGCACTTGCACTAGCACCCATATCACATAAGCCATGATATCAATGATCTCCTATTTTAACAGAAATAACAGGCATGCCTACAACAGGTCTACGTTTATTTTTAGTATCGGGTCTAGCAATTCTAGCAGCTTCATCATAGAAGTAAATAACATGCACATCAATATTATTGGCCAAGAGATCTTTAACCATATCAATACTAGGTTCAACTTTAATTTTCTCAGAGGGTGTAGGAGTTCTAGTATTACTCTTACGAACCACAGTTGAAGCTTTAGCAAGAAAGGTGGTTTCTCAATATAAGCAATAGGAACAACAGGATCAACATTATAAGTGATAGTTTTTTCTTCAACTTTAATAGGTGCAACTACTTTTACTTCAACGGGAGGATTATATTTAAACCACTTCTCCTTAGGGAGATCAACATGAGTAGCAAAGGATTCACAGAAAGAAGCTACTATCTCAGAGTCAAGTCCGTATTTGGTGCTAAATTCATGAAAGGCATCGGTGTCCATAAAAGATTTAACACAATCAAACTTTGGGGTTATACCTTACTCCTTACCTTTGTCGAGATCCCAATCTTCAAAGTTGTGTTTAATTCTCTCCACTAAATCCCATTTGAATTCAATAGTCTTCATCATAAAAGAACCAGTACAAGAAGTATCGAGCATGGAGCGATTATTGAGAGAAAGCCGAGCATAAAAATTTTGAATAATAATTTCTCTTGAGAGCTCATGATTGGGGCATGAATATAACATTGACTTAAGCCTCCCTCAAGCTTGAGCGATGCTTTCTCTTTCGCGAGGCCAAAAATTATATATATAATTATGATCACGATGAACAAGATGCATAGGATAAAACTTCTGATGAGATTCCAATTTCAATCGGTTGTAGTTCCATGATCCCATATCATCACATAGCCTAAACCATGTCAATGCCTTTCCCTTCAAAGATAAAGGGAAGATCTTCTTCTTGATAACATCCTCAAGCATACCTGCAAGCTTAAATAATTCACATACTTCATCCACATAGATTAGGTGCAAATCGGGATGTAATGTTCCATCACCTGTGAAAGGATTAGCTAGCAGTTTCTCTATCATACCCGAAGGAATTTCAAAGTAAAAAAATTTCAGTAGGTTCAGTAGGTTGAGGATAAATTCTTTGCTCTATTGGTCGGGGTGAAAATACCCCGAACAAGCCCCTCAAAGGATTATGTTCCATAGTAACAAGTGACAGTAAATTTCAGCACACTATATAAATTTTTCCTTACCAAATTCCACCGACCAAAGGCGCTTCACTCCCCGGCAACGGCACCAGAAAAGAGTCTTGATGACCCACAAGTATAGGGGATCTATCGTAGTCCTTTCAATAAGTAAGAGTGTTGAACCCAACGAGGAGCAGAAGGAAATGATAAACAGTTTTCAGTAAGGTATTCTCTGCAAGCACTAAAATTATCGGTAACAGATAGTTTTGTGATAAGGTAATTTGTAACGGGTAACAAGTAATAAAAGTAAATAAGGTGCAGAAAGATGGCCCAATCCTTTTTGTAGCAAAGGACAAGCCTGAACAAACTCTTATATAAAGGAAAGCGCTTGCGAGGACACATGGGAATTATCGTCAAGCTAGTTTTCATCACGTTCATATGATTCGCGTTCGGTACTTTGATAATTTGATATGTGGGTGGAGCGGTGCTTGGGTACTGCCCTTCCTTGGACAAGCATCCCACTTATGATTAACCCCTCTTGCAAGCATCCGCAACTACAAAAGAAGTATTAAGGTAAACCTAACCATAGCATGAAACATATGGATCCAAATCAGCCCCTTATGAAGCAACTCATAAACTAGGGTTTAAGCTTCTGTCACTCTAGCAACCCATCATCTACTTATTATTTTCCAATGCTGTCCCCTAGTCCCAAACAATGGTGAAGTGTCATGTAGTCGATGTTCACATGACACCACTAGAGGAAAGACAACATACATCTCATCAAAATATTGAACGGATACCAAATTCACATGACTACTTATAGCAAGACTTCTCCCATGTCCTCAGGAACAAATGTAACTACTCACAAATCATATTCATGTTCATAATTAGAGGGGTAGTAATATGCATAAAGGATCTGAACATATGATCTTCCACCAAGTAAACCAACTAGCATCAACTACAAGGAGTAATCAACACTACTAGCAACCCACAAGTACCAATCTGAGGTTTTGAGACAAAGATTGGATACAAGAGATGAACTAGGGTTCTGAGATGAGATGGTGCTCGTGAAGATGTTGATGGAGATTGACCCCCTCCCGATGAGAGGATCGATGGTGATGATTTTCCCTTCCAGAGGGAAGTTTCCTCGGCAAAACAGCTCCGCCGGAGCCCTAGATTGGTTCCGCCAAGGTTCCACCTTGTGGCGGCGGAGTTTCGTCCCGTGAGCTAGCTTATGATTTTTTTTCCTGGAAGAAAGGCCTCATATTGCAGAAGATGGGCACCAGAGGGCTGCCAGGGGGCCCACGAGGCAGGGGGCGCACCCAGGGGGTAGGGCATGCCCCCACCCTCGTGGATGGTGGGTGGCCCCCCTCTGGTACTTCCTTCACCCAATATTTTTTATATATTCTGAAACGTGCTCCCGTGAAGTTTCAGGACTTTTGGACATGTGCAGAATAGGTCTCTAATATTTGCTCCTTTTCCATCCTAGAATTCCAGCTGCCGACATTCTCCCTCTTCATGTAAACCTAGTAAAATAAGAGAGAATAGGCATAAGTATTGTGATATAATGTGTGATAACAACCCATAATGCAATCAATATCGATATAAAAGCATGATGCAAAATGGACGTATCAGGTCACTCGTGAGAAGGGCTTGGTAGGCTGCAGCTGATCATATGGCACTTGGAGGTGGTCGAATGTCTCGACGAACAGGACGTTGAGCCCTGCACCGTCGTCGATGAGGGTCTAGGTGACTTGGACATTGTTGACGATGGGTGAACAAAGCATCGGAAGGGCACCAGCAATTAATGCGCACTTGAGGTGGTTTGACGAGCTGAAGGTAATGGAACACTTGGACCACCTGAGCGGGCGCGTGGCCTCGAGCCTGGGGAGAGCCGTGTTCACCTCGCGGGGGAACTACTTGAAGATGCGCTGGGAGGCTGGGGCCTGGGCGCCGCCCAGGATGCAGGTGATGGCGCGCGGCTCTTGGAAGCCCCCAGCCCCCTCATCTTGATGATGGTCGTCGTTCCTCCTTGGTGGTGGTGGCGGTGGAGGGAGGCCAGCCTTGCCCTGAGGTCGGTCCTCACAAGGCTGGTTCCTCCAGGTGCCCTCGCGAGGCTGGTCCTGCCAGTGGTCCTCATGAGGTTGGTCACGCCACTCCTGGCGAGGGCCTCAGTCGTCCCAACGTCCTCCACTTTGTCCTCCTCCTCGGTTGTAGCCTCGTTCATTGTGCTTGGGGCATCGACCGAAACACCCATCATGGATGGCCCTGAGCTCTTGACAGTCATTGGTGTTGTGGCTGTGCATGTTGTGGAAGGCACAGAACGGACGGCTGCCCTTCGAAGACTCCGGGTCATCGACCACGCTTCATCTCTGGCTCGGCCGCAAGCACGGCCGCTCCCTTACGCTTCACATCCTTGGCCTTGGCCTTCTTGTCTTCTAGGTCGGTAGCAGGGAGTTCGAGGAGGGAGAGACGCCTCTCCTCAGCTCTTGCGCACTTAGTTGCCATGTTGGACATCTCTAGAGCCGTGCATAGATATTCATGGATGGCGAGCTCCTCCTTCATCTTGACGTTGCGAATGCCGTTGGAGAACGCGGAGATGATGGACTCGTCCATCACCTTGGGGGTCTTGAGGCGAACGCTGTTGAAGCGTTGGATGTATTTCTGCAGGGTTTCCCCTGGCTGCTGCTTGATGCGCCGCAGGTCTCCCACGGCCGGGGGGCGGTCGCGAGTGCCCTGGAAGTTGGCGACGAAGCGCTCGCGCATCTTTCCCCAGGAGAAGATCGACCCCGTGGGCAGGTTAAGGAGCCACGAGCACGCGCCATCCTTGAGGGCCATGGGAAACAAGTTCTCCATGACCTTTCCGTCGCAGCTGACCGCCTCGATGCTTAGCTGGTAGAGCTGCAACAACTCGGAGGGTCGGGGGTGCCGTCGTAGCGCGGAGGCAGGTCTGGCTTGAACTTGCCGGGCCAGACGACGCTACGCAGCTCAGGAGTAAATGCGCGGCAGCCTACTGTAGTCATTGGAGCCCATCGCGGGGGAGGAGCCTGGTCTTGGTATCTGCACGCCGCCACCGCGGGCGGTGCACGGTCTTGACGCGGTGGTGCTAGGAGCGTAGGAGCGTTATCTTGTCGTGGCCGAGGGACTTCTTGGCAGCTTCCTTTTCCATGCGCAAGTTGCCTAACCATCTTGTAGGGCCTCCGCAGCCATCAAGAATCAAGACCAGGCGCAACCCACCTTGAGGTAGGGCCTCGTGAGTCCCGCATTGGCTCACGAGTGCCTAGACACACCTCGTCTAACCCTACCGTGCAAGCCACGTTTCAGGGCGGGGCTGTGCACGCCCCGGGGGCTTCACGCAGAGGGAGCCCTCGCCCACGCACCAGTGGAAGCACCATGCTCCATGCTGGCAGTCGACACTATCGAGGAGCGGCTATGCCCATGCAAGTGCCGAAGCGCTATGCTCCGCGCTGGTGATAAACAACTGAGAGTGGCCCCATGGCCGCATCAACCTTAGGGAGCCACACGGCTCAGTGTCCAGCCTCGTCGCAATACTTCCCCCTCGGGAGAGTCGCGTGAGGGAGCTGGGCAACGGGGCTGCACTCAGGTCACGCCTGGTGCACGCCACCCTGCCAGGTCCCTCGGACCTGGCCGTCATGCGTCCCGCCCGAGCGGGACCTCGGCGAGGAAAGGTATGGAGGTCCGTTTGCGCGTCAGGGGGGACTCCTGAGCATCGTGAATCATGAGCCTAACTAGACACATAGCCCCTCACCCCTTGGTCTCGTCCTGGCGGTCCGGACGACCCAACGGCAGCTGAGGTATGCGCGGGGCTGGGCCCTGCCTATGTAGAACACCAAGGCCCATGCTTCCTTTCCGAAGACTGTTTGAACGTCAAAGGGGACTCCTGAGCATCGCGACTCAGGAGCCTAACTGGTCATGTAGCCCCTCACCCCTTGGTCTCGTCCTTGCGATCTGGACGACCCAATGTCGGCTGAGGCATGCGTGGGACCGGGCCTTGTCAACGTAGAACATCAAGAAACGGTAAGGAAATCACATAATCCTAATTATTACAAGACATATTGTTCTTCAAACACCAAACAGATGTTTTGACGCCTCCACGAGGCACGTTGTATGTTGAAGGTAAAGTAAAAACGGGAATGAGCACCATCATTCACCAACAAGCCTCCTCTTCAGCCTTGGGCGCCGTCGTCAGGAAGCTCCCTCCTGTCGGTAGCGTCGCCATCGCCCGTGTCGTCGGCCTTGGTTGCGGGACTGGCGGCACCGCCGTCCGGAGGCGCAGGGTCGATGGCAAGGAACTTCTTCAACAAGGCCTCCACTTGTCCCTTCACGGCTTCGGCAGCAGCGGCGCATCCCTCTTCATCCAGAGGCTGGAGCAGGACACCAAGGTCAGCATTGGGATCGCGAAGGTGAAGGTGGCTGAGGACACGCGTCAGGGCCGACGAGGAGAGCACCCGCGCTTTCCCCTCCACCATGGGGCCAATTCTGTTGACAACGCCCTCGAGTGCCGTGACAAGCTGGGGAAGTAGTTGGGCGGGGCCTTCGTCGTCAGTCACCAACGGCTTCTCCAGGCCCTTCTCATAGAGCTCCTGCAGTGCCTCACGAGACCTCTCCTCAAGAGATTTGAAGGCCGCACGATCTTTAGCAAGAACCTTCGCCTTGGCTTCCAGTAGGACCTTCTCCGCCTCCAGCTTTCCAGACAGTCGCGTTCCGCGGCCTGCGCCTGCCGCTCTAGCTCGGCATCACGGCCGGTGACCGCCTCTTCTCGAGCCTTCAGCTTCTCCTCTCGTGCCTCGTGCTGGCGAGTCGCCGCAGCGCGCTCCTTGCGCAGGTGCTCCAGCTTGCCCTCCGCCACCCAACAACATTCCATGGTGGCCTTGGCATCCTTCAACGCCGCCTCGCGGGCAATCGCGGCCAGGTCGGCGGCCACTTACCCTCCTCGGAAGTTGCCTCGGCCTGACCCCAGGCCGCCCTCACGGACGCGTCGGATCGTAGCCACCCCGCGATCAACTCCAGGAGCCCTGACGCCAAGCAACGTTTGGTGCCCTGAAGATCGCCTCGAAGCTGCGTCGGTATGGAAATAGCCTCCTCCATAGCGCCACGCGAAGCAAAAGGATCATGGCCCTGCGGCACGATGGGATGAGGAGAAGACAGCGTCGCTGTTGGTGTCAAAACCGGCAGATCTCGGGTAGAGGGTCCCGAACTGGGCATCTAAGGATCGATGGTAACAGGAGACAGGGGACACAATATTTACCCAAGTTTGGGCCCTCTTGATGGAGGTAATACCCTACGTCCTGCTTGATTGACTTTGATGAGTATAGGGGTTACAAGAGTTGATCTACCACGAGATCGTAATGGCTAAACCCTAGATGTCTAGCCTATATGATTATGATTGTGATTGCCTCTACGGACTAAACCCTCCAGTTTATATAGACACCGGAGGGGACTAGGGTTTGTACAGAGTGGGTTCACAGAGAAGGAATCTTCATATACGTACGCCAAGCTTGTCTTCCACGCCAAGGAGAGTCCCATACGGACACGGGGGGGGGGGGAGTCTTCCGTCTTGTATCTCCACGGCCCACTAGTCCGGCCCATATCACATAGCCCGGACGCCCGAGGAGCCCATAATCCTAGACTCCCTCAGTAGCCCCTGAACCAGTCTTCAATGACGATGTGTCCGGCGTGCAGATTGTCTTCAGCATTGCAAGGCGGGTTCCTCCTCCGAACACTTCAAAGCAGTTGATCGTCAGTACTATCTCCGGCTCTGTACAAAATTCATACCTCTGAATTACAAGGGCAAAATACAGATAAGTTCTGTCTTTTGAAGATTTCACTGGTGAGACGTTATGTCCGACCACTTTATTATTTCAAACCGTTTTTCGGCCTCCCGTTTCGTGTTTCGAGACGCAACCACCAACGACACGTCTTGTCAAAGCAGAGATTGTGCCCCCTTATTACGGTATTCTTCATCAATACGGGTTTGGGAAACCCAACCGTGCCATTTTGCATGACCCCTTGGAAATAGGCGAGCTTTAAGGCTCGTGGGGGACGCATGATATTCACTTCCTTTATAAGGAGATAAGATTCCCAGTTTTTACCCCACACCTTCCCCTTCCTCAACCCATCCGCCCTCAAGCTCCAGCGCCCAAGCTTTATCCTCTCCATCCCCAGAAAGTACTCCAACCATCTCCGGATCCGGAGCATGGGGAAAGTGGATGGCTTCCCCCGTCATGGAGAAAAACATCAAGGAACTCCCGAAAGCGGGGTACCTGGCCAAGGAGGTCGCCCACTGGCTTCCAGCTAAAAAGCAGATCATCCCCACTCCAAAGCCTGGCGAGAGGGTAGTGTTTATCCCTCATTTTCTTCGCGGACTGGGGTTTCCCCTTCATCCTTTCATTCACGGCCTCATGTTTTACTACGGTCTAGATTTCCATGATCTAGCCCCAAATTCTTTCCTCAACATTTCGGCGTTTATCGTCGTATGCGAGGCATTCCTCTGCATTTCCCCCCACTTCGGCCTATGGCTCAAGGTTTTCAATGTGAAGCCGAAAGTGGTGGATGGCCAGCACACGGATTGCGGTGGCGCTATGGTGAGCAAATTGCCCAATGTCACTTGGCCCCAGGGCACCTTCGTGGAGACCGTGAAGGGATGGCAGCATGGGTGGTTCTATGTCACAGAGCCCCGTGACTCCACATGGGTTGCTCCTGCGGAGTTCAAGTCTGGACCCCCAATGTGGATGGCATCCTAGCTCAACAAGGGCCTGGACTGGGCATCATCTGACGAGGTAATGGTGCTGCAAAAGTGAATCAAGAGCATGGTAGATAAAAACACCAGCCTCGCCAGCGTGATCCAGGTGATGATTTTCCGCCGGATTATCCCCTGTCAGGCGCGTCAAGAGCCCATGTGGAAGTTCAACCCGGCTGGTCCCCGGACCCTGTGGTAGTTCTTCGGCACGAAGGACGAAGACATGTGGAAGCTACACCTCAAGACCCAGAAGTCATGGTCGGAGACAACTGAAGACCTCGGCTATGACAACACCCACGCTGCGACCCCCGTAAGTTCTTTGATAACCTTACTTTGCGAGTCAAAGGAGCACACTAAACTCTCTATTTACTTTTGCAGGGCTGGACGAAGAAAGCGGACTGGATTCACTATCCGGCTCCGTTGCCCGAGGACCCAGCTATTCCTCTATTAACGAGGATGCTGGTCCCGGCGCTGTACCAGGCACCAGAAAAGAAAACCAAGGAGAAGGGCAAGGAGGCCAAGAGTGGCCTCCGCCGTAAGGGTGCTTTGGATGTAGCGTCCGAGGACATCGGAACCCTCTCCTCCCCTGATGAAGAGGAAAAGGAGGAGGAAGAGAGCAACTCCCCCCCTAAGGGGGTGAAGAAGAAAAGGGCAGCCTCCGCCGATCTAGAGGCGGAGGCGTCCAAGAAAGGGATGACGTCCCTTACGGATGACTCTGAATCAGATGCCACGAGTGGCACCCCAGGACGAAGCCCGTGGCCGGATCGTAAGTACTCAAAGGTATATATGTATAATGTTCGGATTTTCTGGCTTATAGTTGTAATGCATTTAAATTGTATGATGCAGCTCGGTTAAGGTCCTCCCCCAATGATCCTCCTCTTCCGGGATTTGCTGGGTCCGAACATGATGGTGAGCAAATTGCCTCCACCAGCTTCCTCCCCCCTGCCGTGGATAACACCGAGGTGTCATCCCAAAGGACCCTTCCGAAACAGGGAGAGGTGCCGGAGGCTGCCAAGGCGGTGCCGAAGGGTGACACCTCGGTTGTCGAGAACATGGGGGAACCGACCCCCATGGAGACTGGAGGCGGGGGGCCATGTCTAGTTTGGCCCCAACCAAATGTCATTCCAGAAACCCACACGGTTCTGGAGACAGAGGAGCAACCCTCTTTACCAGAAGGGGGCGCGCCTACTACACCAGCGACCTCTGTCAATGCGGAGGCACCGGACACTTTGGTGAGAGCGCTTCAAAGCGCCACCATTGTGGAAGAACATCGTACCCCTATGGGTACAGTGATTGAAAAGGTTCAGTCCATGCAAAGCGGACTGAGAGAGCCCTATACTAGCCTTTTAAGAGGCTTTTAAAAGGCCCAGTCGTCGGCTTCAGCCCCCACGTAGGTAGTACGGGGGTGTTCGGGATAACACTTAAACACACTTGACCCAACGTACTGGTCCGTGAAGGAGGTGTTAGTGCGGCGAACCAGGCAATCGGACTATGCGGCTTTATCGCCCTCACTTAGCCATAGGATTTTTATAATGGGAGTGCGGGTGCAGCACCTAGTATTGTTCGATTATCCGAACTTGGGTGTTGTGAATGCCCGGTCGGGCGGAGGCCAGCCTATCGCATAATGCGGAAAAAATCGCAAGAGATTTATACTTAGTCACCGAATAGCTGACCAGCTCTCACTGCATCATGACATTCAGTTTTCGGCTTTCTCTACTGAGGTGTTTGTCCGGGTGAACCAGAAACACAATTGCAGTAGTTCTCCCTTTACTATCCTAGCCGATCAGACGGAACGTAAGGTAGCAAGCACAAGAGCTGGGCAACCCAACTATTGACCAAAGACATGATTCGGAGCCAATGCATATAATGCTATATTCGGGACGCCGAATTGCACTCTGAAAGTGTTAAGACTTTATTTCAGTATTAAAAGGTGTACGCGGCTTAATAAAGCCCCTGGCAAATTTAGGTCATACCAAGGTGTACATGACAATCAGACAAAAACAGGGAAACCTATGTTAAGAGATAAGCCAACGCCACATAGGTTTGGGCTAAAAAACTGTTTCCATTGTATTCTGATTGTACGTCGGAATGTATTGATACAAATAGTGCAATAAGCAACAAGGCTACATTACATGCCAAACACAAGGGGAAGTTGTGCATGCGTCTTGAAAGCGGGCGAGGTGATCTTTAAGGATCCTTTAGGTACTCTGGCACGCGTTTATGCTTCTTTCCTCCTTGGTATATTGTCCACCGGTGTTTTCATAGTAGGCCACGGAAAGAGGCCTTGGTACCATCGAAAGGGTGGTGTGGTTTGAGGGAACCTGGGAGAATAAAAAGAAAAGAAAAAGGGAAGTGTGAGCGTCCTGATAGGGTTTAGCCGCATTGCAGACATTGTCCTTATTATACCTCCATCCTTTCCCATGGTATTTTTAGTGCGTAATTATGTACGCATGGTACATATGCCACAATTTGGTAGGGGATGAGATGGAGGCCGAATTGCTAATCGAGCTCCTGACGAGCTGCACTGTCGTACAGTGGGGTAGTCCGGACTAGTTTGACAGTGTCCGAGGACTTGGCCGCCGACATAATAGTTGGCTTGATGAGACCGCCCTGTACTTCCGTTGCCAGGGCCACGGTGCGCTCTCAGTGCGGAGGGAGCGTTCCATGTTTCCATTTACTATTATAACTCCGTGTGGTCCGGGCATCTTGAGTTTGAGATAGGCGTAGTGCGGGATTGCACTGAAACGGGTGAACACGGTTCGTCCGAGCAGTGCATGGTAGCTGATAGATCCATTTTGTATCATGCTTTTATATCGATATTTATTGCATTATGGGCTGTTATTACACATTATGTCACAATACTTATGTCTATTCTCTCTTATTTTACAAGGTTTACATAAAGAGGGAGAATGCCGGCAGCTGGGATTCTGGGCTGGAAAAGGAGCAAATATTAGAGACCTAGTCTGCACAGCTCCAAAAGTCCTGAAACTTCACGGAAGTCATTTTCAGAATATACAAAAAATACTGAGCGCAAGAAGTTCCGGAGGGGGGCCACACCCTGCCCACGAGGGTGGGGCGCGCTCTACCCCCTGGGCGCGCCCCCTGCCTCGTGGGCCCCCTGGTGGCCCTCCGATGCCCATCTTCTGCTATATGGACTCTTTCATCGAGGAAAAAAATCAGAAGCTAGATTTCGGGACGAGACTCCGCCGCCACGAGGCTGAACCAATCTAGGGCTCTAGCGGAGCTATTCTGCCGGGGACACTTCCCTCCGGGAGGGGGAAATCATCGCCATCGTCATCACCAATGATCCTCTCATCGGGAGGGGGTCAATCTCCATCAACATCTTCACCAGCACCATCTCCTCTCAAACCCTAGTTCATCTCTTGTATCCAATTCTTGCCTCTAAGCCTGGGATTGGTACATGTGGGTTGCTAGTAGTGTTAATTACTCCTTGTAGTTGATGCTAGTTGGTTTATTTGGTGGAAGATCATATGTTCAAATCCTATATGCATATTAATACCCCTCTGATTATGAACATGAATATGCTTTGTCAGTAGTTACGTTTGTTCCTGAGGATATGGGAGAAGTCTTGCTATTAGTAGTCATGTGAATTTGGTATTTGTTCGATATTTTGATGAGATGTATGTTGTCTCTCCTCTAGTGGTGTTATGTGAACGTTGACTACATGATACTTCACCATTGTTTGGGCCTAGAGGAAGGCATTGGGAAGTAATAAGTAGATGATGGGTTGCTAGAGTGACAGAAGCTTAAACCCTAGTTTATGTGTTGCTTCGTAAGGGGCTGATTTGGATCCATATGTTTCATGCTATGGTTAGGTTTACCTTAATACTTTTGTTGTAGTTGCGGATGCTTGCAATAGAGGTTAATCATAAGTGGGATGCTTGTCCAAGTAAGGACAGCACTCAAGCACTGGTCCACCCACATATCAGATTATCAAAGTATCGAACGTGAATCATATGAACGTGATGAAAACTAGCTTGACGATAATTCCCATGTGTCCTCGGGAGCGCTTTTCTCTATATAAGAGTTTGTCCAGGCTTGTCCTTTGCTACAAAAAGGATTGGGCCACCTTGCTGCACTTTATTTACTTTTGTTACTTGTTGCTCATTACCAATTATCTTCTCACAAAACTATCTGTTACCTATAATCTCAGTGCTTGCAGATAATACCTTCCTGAAAACCGCTTATCATTTCCTTCTGCTCCTCGTTGGGTTCAACACTCTTACTTATAGAAAGTACTACGATAGATCTCCTATACTTTTGGGTCATCAAGACTCTTTTCTGGCACCGTTTCCGGGGAGTGAAGCGCCTTTGGTAGGTGGAATTTGGTAAGGAAAAATTTATATAGTGTGCTGAAATTTACTGTCACTTGTTACTATGGAAAGTAATCCTCTGAGGGGCCTGTTCGGGGTATCTTCACCCCGACTAGTAGAGAAAAGAGTTGCTCCTCAACCTATTGAACCTACTGAAAATGAAAATGTCTAGTTTGAGATTCCTTCGGGTATGATAGAAAAACTGCTAGCTAATCCTTTTGCAGGAGATGGAACAATGCATCCTGATGAGCACCTAATATATGTGGATGAAGTTTGTGGATTATTTAAGCTTGTAGGTGTGCCTGATGATGTTATTAAGAAGAAGGTATTCCCTTTATCTTTGAAGGGAGATGCATTGACATGGTATAGGCTATGTGATGATATGGGATCATGGAACTACAAACGATTGAGATTGGAATTTCATCAGAAGTTTTATCCTATGCACCTTGTTCATCGTGATCGCAATTATATATATAATAGTTGGCCTCGCGAAGGAGAAAGCATCGCTCAAGCTTGGGGTAGGCTTAAATCAATGTTATATTCATGCCCCAATCATGAGCTTCCAAGAGAAATAATTATTCAAATTTTTTATGCTCGGCTTTCTGATAATAATCGCACCATGCTTGATACTTCTTGTGCTGGCTCTTTTATGATGAAGACTATTGAATTCAAATGGGATTTATTGGAAAGAATTAAATGCAACTCTGAAGATTGGGACCTCGACGAAGGTAAGAAGTCAGGTATGACACCTAAGTTTGATTGTGTTAAATCTTTTATGGATACCGATGTTTTCCGTAAATTTAGCACTAAATATGGACTTGACTCTGAAATAGTAGCTTCTTTTTGTGAATCTTTTGCTACTCATGTTGATCTCCCTAGGGATAAGTGGTTTAAATACCATCTTCCCATAGAAGTAAAAGTAGCTGCACCTATTAAAGTTGAAGAAAAGACTGTCACTTATAATGATCCTATTGTTCCTACTGCTTATGTTGAGAAACCACATTTTCCTGTTAGGATAAAAGATCATGCTAAAGCTTAAACTGTGGTTCGTAAAAGCAATATTAGAACCTATACACCTCCTGAGCAAATTAAAGTTGAACCTAATATTGCTATTGTTAAAGATCTCTTGTCTGATAATATTGATGGGCATGTTATTCATTGTGATGAGACTGCTAGAATTGTTAAACCTTGTTCTAAAGATAAACATAGACCCGTGGTAGGCATGCCTGTTATTTCTGTTAAAATAGGAGATCATTGTTATCATGGCTTATGTGATATGGGTGCGAGTGCTAGTGCTATACCTCATGACTTATACAAAGAAATTATGCATGATATTGCACCTGCTGAGATAGAAGATATTGATGTTACCATTAAGCTTCCCAATAGAGATACCATATCACCCATTGGAATTGTTAGAGATGTTGAAGTCTTGTGTGGGAAAACTAAATATCCTCCTGATTTTCTTGTTCTTGGTTCCCCACAAGATAGCTTTTGAACCATTATATTTGGTAGACCCTTCTTGAACACAGTTAATGCTAAGGTAGATTGCGAAAAGGATGTTGTTACTATTGGTTTAGGTGATATGTCTCATGAATTTAATTTCTCTAAATTTTGTAGACAACACCGTGAAGAGGAATTGCCTAGTAAAGATAAAATTATTGGTCTTGCTTCTATTGTTGTGCCTCCTAGTGATCCTTTAGAACAGTATTTGCTAGACCATGAAAATGATATGTTTATGAATGAAAGAAGGGAAATAGATGAAGTATTCTTTAAACAGGAACCCATCCCGAAACACAATTTGCCTGTCGAAATCCTAGGGGATCCTCCTCCACCCAAGGGTGATCCCGTGTTTGAGCTCAAACCGTTACCTGATACTCTTAAATATGCTTATCTTGATGAGAAAAAGATATATCCTGTTATTATTAGTGCTAACCTTTCAGAGCATGAAGAAGAGAGATTATTGAAAACTCTGAAGAAGCACCATGCTGCTATTGGATATACTCTCGATGATCTTAAGGGCATTAGTCCCACACTATGTCAACACAAAATAAATTTGTTGAAAGATGCCAAACCAGTTCGTGATCACCAACGACGGCTAAATCCTAAGATGAAAGAAGTGGTAAGAAAGGAAATACTAAAGCTCCTTGAGGCATGTATAATTTATCCCGTTGCTGATAGTCAATGGGTAAGTCATGTCCATTGTGTCCCTAAAAAGGGAGGTATTACTGTCGTTCCTAATGATAAAGATGAATTGATTCCGCAAAGAATTATTACAGGTTATAGGATGGTAATTGATTTCCGCAAATTAAATAAGGCTACTAAAAAAGATCATTACCCCTTACCTTTTATTGATCAAATGCTAGAAACACTATCCAAACGTACACATTTTTGCTTTCTAGATGGTTATTCTGGTTTCTCTCAAATACCTGTGTCAGCTGATGATCAATCTAAGACCACTTTTACTTGCCCGTTCGGTACTTTTGCTTATAGACGTATGCCTTTTGGTTTATGTAATGCACCTGGTACCTTCCAAAGATGCACGATGGCTATATTCTTTGACTTTTGTGAAAAGATTTGTGAGGTTTTCATGGACGATTTCTCCGTCTATGGATCCTCTTTTGATGATTTCTTAAGCAACCTTGATCGAGTTTTGCAGAGATGTGAAGAAACTAACCTTGTCTTGAATTGGGAGAAGTGCCACTTTATGGTTAATGAAGGTATTGTCTTGGGGCATAAAGTTTCTGAAAGAGGCATTGAAGTTGATAAAGCTAAAGTTGATGCTATGGAAAAGATGCCGTGTCCCAAGGACATCAAAGGTATAAGAAGTTTCCTTGGTCATGTCGGTTTTTATAGGAGGTTCATTAAGGACTTATCAAAAATTTCTCGGCCTTGACTAATTTATTACAAAAATATATACCATTTGTTTTTTATGATGATTGCGTAGAAGCATTTGAAATACTTAAGAAAGCATTGATCTCTACAACTATTGTTCAGCCACCTGATTGGAATTTACCCTTTGAAATTATGTGTGATGCTAGTGATTATGCTGTAGGTGCTGTTCTAGGGCAAAGAGTTGATAAGAAATTAAATGTTATTCAATATGCTAGTAAAACTCTAGACAATGCTCAGAGAAATTATGCTACTACTGAAAAAGAATTGTTGGCAGTTGTATTCGCTTGTGATAAGTTCAGACCTTATATTGTTGATTCTAAAGTAACTATTCACATGGATCATGCTGCTATTAAATATATTATGGAAAAGAAAGATGCTAAACCTAGACTTATTAGATGGGTCCAACTCCTACAGGAATTTGATTTGCATATTATTGATAGAAAGGGAGCTGAGAACCCCGTTACAGACAACTTATCTAGGTTAGAAAATGTTCTTGATGACCCACTACCTATTGATGATAGCTTTCCTGATGAACAATTAATTGTCATAAATGCTTCTCATATTGCTCCACGGTATGCTGATTATGCTAATTACATTGTTGCTAAATTTATACCACCTAGTTTCACATACCAGCAAAAGAAAAAGTTTTTCTATGATTTAAGACATTACTTTTGGGATGACCCACATCTCTATAAAGAAGGAGTAGATGGTGTTATTAGACGTTGTGTACCTGAGCATGAACAAGAACAGATCCTACGCAAGTGTCACTCCAAAGCTTATGGAGGACACCATGCTTGAGATAGAACTGCACACAAGGTATTGCAATCCGGTTTTTATTGGCCTACTCTCTTCAAGGATGCCCGTAAGTTTGTGTTATCTTGTGATGAATGTCAAAGAATTGGTAATATTAGTAGACGTCAAGAAATGCCTATGAATTATTCACTTGTTATTGAACCATTTGATGTTTGGGGCTTTGATTATATGGGACCTTTTCCTGCCTCCAATGGATACACACATATTTTAGTTGTTGTTGATTACGTTACTAAGTGGGTAGAAGCTATTCCAACTAGTAGTGCTTATCATAACACCTCTATTAAGATGCTTAAAGAAGTTATTTTCCAAGGTTTGAAGTCCCTAGATATTTAATGACTGATGGTGGTTCACATTTTATTCATGGTGTTTTTCCGTAAAATGCTTGCTAAATATGATGTTAATCATAGAATTGCATCTCCTTATCACCCACAGTCTAGTGGTCAAGTAGAATTGAGCAATAGAAAACTCAAATTAATTTTGCAAAAGACTGTTAATAGATCTAGAAACAATTGGTCCAAGAAACTTGATGATGCACTATGGGCCTATAGAACTGCATATAAAAATCCTATGGGTATGTCTCATATAAAATGGTTTATGGAAAAGCATGTCACTTACCTCTCAAACTAGAACATAAGGCTTATTGGGCTATTAAAGAACTCAATTTTGATTTCAAACTTGCCAGTGAGAAGAGGTTATTCGACATTAGCTCACTTGATGAATGGAGAACCCAAGCCTATGAGAATGCCAAATTATTTAAACAAAAAGTTAAAAGATGGCATGACAAAAGAATAAAAAAGCATGAGTTTAATTTAGGTGATTATGTATTGCTATACAACTCTCGTTTAAGATTTTTTGCAGGAAAACTTCTCTCTAAATGGGAAGATCCTTACGTTATCGAGGAGGTCTATCGTTTCGGTCCATAAAAATCAACAACTTCGAAGGCACAAATCCGAAGGTGGTGAACGGTCAAAGAATTAAACATTATATCTCAGGTAATCCTATAAATGTTGAAACCAATGTTATTGAAACCGTAACCCCGGAGGAATACATAAGGGACACTTTCCGGAACGTTTTAGGCTCCGAAAAGGAATAGGTATGTGGTACGGTAAGTAAACCGACTCCAAAACAGTTCTAGTGGCAATTTTCTTCCGTTTTGGAATATTTAGAAAAATACAAAAATAAGAAGCAGACCGGAAAGGACACGAGGGCTCCACGAGGGTGGAGGGCGCGCCCCCTGCCTCGTGGGCACCTCGTGCGCTCTCCGGACTCCATTTTCTTGCACGTTACGTATTTTAGTCGGTAAAAATTCATTATATAATCTCCCAAAGGTTTTAACTCTCGTATAGCGCAAATATCCTCTATCTTTGTTTCGAGCTGTTTTTCTGACAGATCCAAGTCATCATGTCGTCTTCAAGTGCCCCCAAGGACCAGTTCTTTGAGAAGGTCGTCAACCCCTACCTCGCGGAAATGCTGCAATACCATCAAACCATTGAGATGCGTGAGGGGTTGTTGCACATCCGCGATGTTGAGGGACCAAGGAAGACCGGAAGCACGGAGGCATGGCTCGAGGCATTGGAGCAACAAGTTTTCAAGTGTCAGGAGATGGTGGAGCGTGGACTCGATTCCAATCACATTATGATCACGGAGTTCACCAACAACCACAAGCTGGACATCAAGGACATTGGGGAGGCCATCTTCAAGCTTCATGAGAAAATCGAGCACCTCCAAGCCCAGATCTAAGACCTGCAAAATCAAAACTGTGAGTATGAATATAGATTCAAGAGGATGGGTTTGGCTGCAGATTTGAGGTTTCAGGAGACTCGATCATCCTTCTATGATGGTGAGCCTATGCCTTGGAAGAGGGATGACAAGCCTACGCCATCAACAAAACCATCAACTCATTCACTGGCAAAAGGGATATAATCACATGGGTATGGGCACTCCCCTTGGCAACTGCCAAGCTTGGGGGAGTGCCCCGGTATCATATCACCATCACTTTTATCTTTACCGTTTTTCTTAGTTCGATCCTTTTGATAATATTTTGATCTAATAGAATAAAAGTTCTTAGTATGATCTAGTTGTGAGTTTTGCTTTATGATCCTTCTATGTAATCGAGTCCGTGAGCTATATATAATAAAGATTAGTGTTGAGTCAAGGGCTTGATTATTTTCCCATAATCTTGAGTGAATAAAAGAAAAAAGAAAAGAAATAAAAGGAAACAAAGAGATCATATGGACCTTATGGAGAGTAATGACCTCACATATAAAGAGTATGATGAATAAAATTTGTTGAGAGTTGACAAACATAGTTTTGGTCATCGTTGCAATTAATAGGAAGTAATAAAGAAAGAGAGGTCTTCACATATAAATACACTATCTTGGACATCTTTTATGATTGTGAGCACTCATTAAAATATGACATGCTAAAGAGTTGACGTTGGACAAGGAAGACAATGTAATGGGTTATATTTTCTTACGTCTGAGATAAATTATATTGTCATGGATCATCGAACATGCTTGATCTTGCCTTTCCCCCTCATGCTAGCCAAATTCCTTGCACCAAGTAGAGATGCTACTTGTGCTTCCAAACACCCTTAAACCAGTTTTGCCATGAGAGTCCACCATACCTACCTATGGATTGAGTAAGATCCTTCAAGTAAGTTTTCATCGGTGCAAGCAATAAAAATTGCCCTCTAAATATGTATGACTTATTAGCGTGGGATAAAATAAGCTTTATACGATCGTGTGATATGGAAGAAATAAAAGCGACGGACTGCATAATAAAAGTCCATATCACAAGTGGCAATATAAAGTGACGTTCTTTCGCATTAAGATTTTGTGCATTCAACCATAAAAGCGCATGACAACCTCTGCTTCCCTCTGCGAAGGGCCTATCTTTTACATTTATCTCCTACCTTACATAAGAGTCATGGTGATCTTCACCTTTCCTTTTTACATTTTATCTTTTGGCAAGCACAATATGTTGGAAAGATCCTGGTATATATGGCTAATTGGATGTGAGTTTTCATGAACTATTATTGTTGACATTACCCTTGAGGTATAACATTTGGAGGCAAAACTATAAGCCCCTATCTTTCTCTTTGTCCGATCAAAACTCCATACCCATAAGTATTGCGTGAGTGTTAGCAATTGTGAAAGACTATATGATAGTTGAGTATGTGGACTTGCTGAAAAGCTCTTATATTGAATCTTTCCTATGTTATGATAAATTGCAATTGCTCCAATGACTGAGATTATAGTTTGTTAGTTTTCAATGAAGTTTATGATTCATACTTGAAATTGTGATTGAATTGTTACCCTAGCATAAGAGATCATATGACAAGAATTATATAAGTTGATGTTCTAAAGAATGATCATGATGCCCTCATGTCCATATTTTATTTTTATCGACACCTCTATCTTTAAACATGTGGACATATTTTCGATTTTGGCTTTCGCCTGAGGACAAGCGAGGTCTAAGCTTGGGGGAGTTGATACGTCCATTTTGCATCATGCTTTTATATCAATATTTATTGCATTATGGGCTGTTATTACACATTATGTGACAATACTTATGCCTATTCTCTCTTATTTTACAAGGTTTACATAAAGAGGGAGAATGTCGGCAGCTGGGATTCTGGGCTGGAAAAGGAGAAAATATTAGAGACCTATTCTGCACAGCTCCAAAAGTCATGAAACTTCACGGAAGTCATTTTCAGAATATATAAAAAATACTGAGCGCAAGAAGTTCTGGAGGGGGGCCACACCCTGCCCACGAGGGTGGGGGCGCGTCGTACCCCCCTGGGTGCGCCCACTGCCTCGTGGGCCCCCTGGTGGCCCTCTGATGCCCATCTTCTGTTATATGGAGTCTTTCATCAAGGAAAAAAATCATAAGCTAGCTTTCGGGACGAGACTCCGCTGCCACGAGGCTGAACCAATCTAGGGCTCTGGCGGAGCTGTTCTGCCGGGGACACTTCCCTCCGGGAGGGGGAAATCATCGCCATCGTCATGACCAACGATCCTCTCATCAGGAGGGGGTCAATCTCCATCAACAACTTCACCAGCACCATCTCCTCTCAAACCCTAGTTCATCTCTTGTATCCAATTCTTGCCTCTAAGCCTGGGATTGGTACCTGTGGGTTGCTAGTAGTGTTAATTACTCCTTGTAGTTGATGCTAGTTGGTTTATTTGGTGGAAGATCATATGTTCAGATCCTATATGCATATTAATACCCCTCTGATTATGAACATGAATATGTTTTGTGAGTAGTTACGTTTGTTCCTGAGGACATGTGAGAAGTCTTGCTATTAGTAGTCATGTGAATTTGGTATTCGTTCGATATTTTGATGAGATGTATGTTGTCTCTCCTCTAGTGGTGTTATGTGAACGTCGACTACATGACACTTCACCATTATTTGGGCGTAGAGGAAGGCATTGGGAAGTAATAAGTAGATGATGGGTTGCTAGAGTGACAGAAGCTTAAACCCTAGTTTATGTGTTGCTTCGTAAGGGGCTGATTTGGATCCATATGTGTCATGCTATGGTTAGGTTTACCTTAATACTTTTGTTGTAGTTGCGGATGTTTGCAATAGAGGTTAATCATAAGTGGGATGCTTGTCCAATTAAGGACATCACCCAAGCACCGGTCCACCCACATACCAGATTATCAAAGTACCGAACGCGAATCATATGAACATGATGAAAACTAGCTTGACGATAATTCCCATGTGTCCTCGGGAGCGCTTTTCTCTATATAAGAGTTTATCCAGGCTTGTCCTTTGCTACAAAAAGGATTGGGCCACCTTGATGCACTTTATTTACTTTTGTTACTTGTTGCTTGTTACCAATTATCTTATCACAAAACTATCTGTTACCTATAATTTCAGTGCTTGCAGAGAATACCTTGTTGAAAACCGCTTATCATTTCCTTCTGCTCCTCGTTGGGTTCGACACTCTTACTTATCGAAAGGACTACGATAGATCCCTATACTCTTGGGTTATCAGTAGCCACTGCGGAAGGGGACAATATCGAAGATCAAGTCTTCACTTCGGAAGTTGTCCGGCGAACCGAAGACCACTTCTAATGTGATTGATCCCGTGCAGCGGGCCTCTACATCGGGTATCACTCCTTTAAAGGTAGTTTTGGTGGGCTTGATTCTTGATGGATCAATACCAATTTTGCAGACTGTGTCCTAATAGAGGAGGTTAAGGCTGCTGCTGCCATCCATGAGGACTCGCGTAAGGTGGGATCCATCGATGATTGGATCGGGGACTAATGTGGCTGAACCTCTGTGACGGATACTGGTCGGATGGTCCCTGCGATCGAAGGTGATCGGACAAGCCAACCATGTGTTGAATTTTGGGGCGACTGGCTCTATCGCATAGACGTCCCTTAGCACGCGCTTGCGCTCCCTCTTGGGGATATGGGTGACGTATATCATATTCACCATTTTAATTTTGGGGGGAAATTTCTTCTGACACTCCATTTTCGATGCGCGAGGTTCCTCGTCGTCATCCTCACTGGGCGACCCTTTCTCCTTATGTTCGGCATTTAACTTGTCGGCCTGTTTGAATACCCAACAGCTTCTGTTGGTGTGGTTGGCAGGCTTATCAGGAGTTCCGTGGATCTGGCAGGGTCGATCGAGTATTCGGTCTAGGCTTGATGAACCATCTTTGTTTTGTTTGAATGACTTCTTCCATTGACCGAATTTGGAGCCATTGAAGCCAGCATTGACTGTCGTATTCTCTGTATCATCGTTGTTGCTCCGACGCTTATGTTTGTTGCGTCGGGGCCTTCCGTTGCCGTTTCGGGCTTCGGAAGTGCCAGGGTCGCTGGTACTGTTACCGCTACGGGCTAGCCATCTATCCTTGCCCGTGCAGAAGCGGGTCATTAGTGCTGTAAGGGCTGCCATGGACTTTGGCTTTTCTTGGCCGAGGTGTCGGGCGAGCCATTTGTTGCGGATGCTGTGTTTGAAGGCCGCTAGGGCTTCGGCGTCCGGACAATTGACAATCTAGTTCTTTTTAATTAGGAACCTGGTCCAGAATTTCCTAGCTGACTCTCCGGGCTGTTGGACTATATGGCTGAGGTCATCGGCATCCGGAGGCCAGACATAAGTGCCTTGGAAGTTGTCTCTAAAGGCATCTTCCAAGTCTTCCCAGCTTCCAATAGAGTTTTCTAGGAGGCTGTTTAACCAGTGCCTAGCTGGTCCCTTAAGTTTTAGGGGAAGGTATTTGATGGCATGTAGATCATCACCGCGAGCCATGTGAATGTGGAGAAGAAAATCTTCAATCCATACTGCGGGATCTATTGTGCTGTCGTATGATTCGATGTTCACGGGTTTAAACCCTTCAGGGAACTCGTGCTCCATTACCTCATCAGTGAAGCATAGGGGGTGTGCGGCGCCTCTATATCGGGCCATGTCACGACGTAGTTGGTATGGAGTATGTATGCGGTTTTCAACCCGGGGTTGGTTGTGTTTATCGCACCAGGCTTGATAGCCTGCCTCTCGTGCCAGAGCACGCCCCCGCGATCCATAGATTGACCTGGTCTGACCCGCCCTATTTTCCAGGTCCTGTCGTAGGTCGTATGTGTATCCCCAGGCTGTTGTTTCTCTGCTTTTATGGCGAGGTGATGCGGGCTGGTGTTCGGCTTGAGTTGTTGTTCTGTCCCGGCCACGTGGTGGTCTCTCGGGTCCGTCAGCCACATTACGCACGGGTGGTATGGGCTCCAATGCCTCATCGTCAAATTGGGGTAGCAGCTTACGCTTTGGGTAGCTCTTTGCTGGGCGTTCAAGGCCGTATTCTTTGGCTGCCAGGACGTTAGTCCATCTGTCGTTGAGCAGATCTTGGTCGGCCTAAAGCTTATGTTGTTTCTTTTTTAGGCTTCTAGCCGGCGCTTGAAGCGCTCTTGTTCGAGGGGTTCCTCTGGCATGATAAAATCTTCGTCGCCGAGGCTTACGTCGTCCTCGGAGAGTGGCAGATAGTTGTTGTCCTCTGAGTCGTTGTTCCTTGTTTGTTCGTCAGGGTCAACTTGCCCGTCCTCCTGATCATCCTGTTCGGATGTTGGTTCGATGGGGTCTTCTTGGTCTTCAGCGTTCTCCGGAGTATCATTTTCTTCGGTGCCGGTATTGTTGTTCTTACCGCGACGCGATTTAGAGCGGTGCCGCTAACGTCGACATTTCGGCGGTATCTCAGGAGGTTCGTCCTTGACTGGGTTTTTCTCATCATCGCCGTCGTCGTTTTTAGGTGTATCCACCATGTATACGTCATACGAGGAGGTGGCCGTCCAACATTCGGTGACCGACGGGTTTTGGGCCTGCTCCTCTCCGGCATCGTCATCCATACCGTCGATGTCTTCGGAGGCATAATCAAGCATGTCGGTTAGGTCCTCGATAGTGGCTATGAAGTGGGTGGTGCATGGGATGTAAAATTCCCTATTTCCAGCCCCTAGTCTGGGTTGGGCGTGATTCAGAAGCGGTTCCTCTGTGATGACGAGGGATCGCATTAAGTCCAGAGCCTCGTTTAAGAGCGGGGTTTGGGCGGGGTTGGAAGTTTCTGGGCCGAGCTCGCATGACGCGGGCCTCCGGGGTTCGGAATTAGTGTCCGAAGAAGAGTTCGGCCTTGCAATGATTGCCGGAGACGCTATTCTCTCTGGTTTTCTGGTGTTGAGATCTAAGACCGCAAAGAGTCCGGCGGGCTCTAGACTCCCGTCTTTGGACCTGGTGACGTGCTCCGGATCTAAGGCCAGAGCGGTGGTTGGGACCGCGAACCCTTGGAAGATCAAGTCTCCTCGGGTGTCAGCGACATAGTTTAGATTTCCAAAACTGATCTGGTGACCAGGGGTGTAGCTGTCGATCTGCTCCAGGTGGCCAACCGAGTTGGCACGTAGTGCGAAGCCGTCGAATACAAAGATCTGGACGGGAAGAAAAATCTCCTTCGCGGCATCATTGTTGTAGATGATTGATGGAGCCATCGAGCCTTTCGACGACAGCATAGTGGAACTCTCAATGAAAGCACCAATGTCGGTGTCAAAACCGGCAGATCTCGGGTAGGAGGGCCCGAACCTGGGTAAATATCGTGTCCTCTGTCTCCTGTTACCATCGATCCTTAGACGCATAGTTCAGGACCCCCCTACACGATATATGCCGGTTTTGACACCGACAGTCGCCGCCAGGACTTAAGGGCTGGTGGCAGCAGAAGGAGCTGGGGGCTCCTGGGCCCTTGGGACCTCGGCAGCCGAGCCGGAAACTGGCGCCTCCGGAGTCGACTTGGCTGTGGAGGTCACCTTCTCCCGAGATCGGTCCTCCGGGCCTCGCGAGAAATACTGGGCCGGAGAGGTGCGAGCACCGTCGCTGCTCTTCCGTGCCGGGGGAGGTGCGGTCGTGGCAGGCTGTTGGCTCCCGGAGGGCGCAGGCGCGCCCTCTCTCTTCTTCTTCGCCGCCAGCGTTGGCCTGGTGGTGCAAAGGAAAAGCGTCAAGAAGCGGCGGCAGGAGTAGGAACAAAATCAGGACAAAGCACTTACTGGTCCACGACGGTGTAATCCCTCGGCCTCTTCTGAAGCACGAAGCCCGAAGGCTTCATAGCCTGAAGCGCTGGCATGCGGGTCCCTGGAGTGGATGAGGGGGCAGCAGCTGGGCCTGCGGCCCCAGTCGGCATCGAAGTAGGGGCACTGCCTCGGGAGATCAGCGCCGACCTGCTCTTCGTCGAGACCCCAGCCAACGGCTTCTTCGGGGGAGTGACCTTGGACCTCCTGGTGACTCAAGCGAGGGGCAGGGACTCCCTCACCGGATGATCATCAGCGTCGTCGTCGTCGGGGAAGGCGCAGAGGAGATCGGTCATGCGCGAAGGGGAAGTCTCCCCTGTGCCCTCCCGGGTCGCCTCCGGGTCGGGCCTCTCTTCCTCGCTGGACTCACCTGAGGAAACCACCACTGGGACCGTCAATACCGGGTCCTCGGAAGGCGCAGGCGGCACGAGCCCGCGCCCGTCGAAGACAGGCATGGCGGCGGCCACCTCCGCCCCACCCGGGCGGCGATACAGGGGAATATAGGTGTCCAGCGGATACCCCTGGTCGTCCCCGACCAGAAGGTGGAGGGCCTTGCCCAGGTCCTCATCCGACAAGGCGTACAGGCGCAGATGGAGGTCGTCCCCCTCACCCCCAAGCTTCCACAAGGGGCGCGAGCACGCCTGGAGTGGGGCTATGCGCTCCGCCAGGAATTCCTTGACGATCATGGCCCCCGTCAGCTTCTCAGCCTTCGGGTCGTCAGGCTTCAGGTCGGCAGTCATCTTCTCCAACACCTGCTTCGCCCGGGGGTCGGTGAGCTTCGCGCAATGCCACCGATCATGAGGCGAGGGCATCTTCGTCGGCAGCGCCAGCCGAGGGTGGGTGCACTTGGCGTCCATGATGACCCACTTGCTGCTGAAGCCCTCGGCCTTCTTCCCAGCCTTCGAGAGTGTGTTGGTTCTGTTAGCTGCGACGAAGTTGGCGCATCCCGAGCAATGGCCCTCCTTGATCCGAAGGTAGAAGAAGTGGCGAAGCAACGCCACGGATGGCATCACCCCCACAAATGCCTCGCAAAAAGGCGAAGATCAACAAGTGGAGGACGGAGTTGGGATGAAGATGAAGGGTGTGCAGCTTGTAGTGGCTGAGGACGGCGTAGAAGAAGTCAGAGAAAGGGGACCAGCCCTGCGATGATGCTATTCATGAAGAAGGGATAGAAGGTACCGCCCGAGGCCTCCGTCTCGGTGGAGCCAGCCCGGTGCGCGGTCTTCCCCCCTCCCCCTCGTTGCTGCCTTTCGCCGTCATCAGGAGCGTAGCGGCGAGGTTCTTCTCCGAGACATTAGGCGCGCTCAAGGCCGGCTCGTACCAGGAGTGCGAGGGCGCAGTCTTTGCTTTGCCGGACGCCATCGGCTGCAGGCTCGGGGAGAAGTTCATGCAGATCTGGAGTCTCTCGGGGAAAGAAGGAGAAAGGGGATCTAGAGCAAGACGAATAAAGGTAATGAAGGCTCTGCGGTGCACACCAGTCTTTTGTCAGATGAGGACAGTTGCGGAGGCAGTGTGGGGAAGCGGATACGCCCACATCCCGTCAATCGCCACGCGCGACCAAAGCCGCAGGTGGTTGGGGCCCGCGGCGCTCTGCACTTGCCCTTTGGCTTCACCTCAAAGCCAAGTTTGAGCGCACCTTGGGCCCGGGGGCTACTGTCGGCGTCCTGGGAACGGGGGTACCCAGACTTGCCTGCATGCGGCCCACGACGTGGCTCCACCAGCGGCCTGGTATGGCCCATCACCTCCAGCAACAACTCAAGACCCTCACGAGGGGCCAAGCCTCACGAGGCAAACGACGACAAGACCTCCCTGGGGGCAGCCTCACTAGGTTGGCTCCCGAGGAGCGGAGATATCTATGCAAGGGGCATCTAGCGAGGTTCACGTGACATGAGCCATGACGACCAAGGCCAGGCGGGCGCCAGCGGGTGCAGTGTACCAGTTTCCTCTTTGGTTCTAAAGAGGCGGGCATAGGCGAGGAGTCCCGAGGCATCAGGCAAAGGTTTCCATAGCGGTGCAACGAGACCAAGGCCAGCAGGAGGGAGGTCACCGCGGAGCCCACAGCGGCGTCACCAGAGTCTTTGGCAGACGAAGACCACCTTTGGTCAGGATAGCTTGTACTAGTTGTCCCCCTGCAAACTTGGCCGTTGTTGGATCCCTTCTCGCCTAACATTGGGGAAGAGGACCAGGGCCTCTATAAATAGGGCTAGCCACTACCGTAGCAAGAGGGATCATTCGGACCATCCTCACACACACCAGCTCATCGAGCTCAAGAACACCTCTCCTCAGGAGGCAGTTCATCCCTAGTCCTCGAGGCAATCCACCACCACCACACTGGGTAGGGTATTACACCACAATGGTGGCCCGAACCAGTATAAACCTCTATGTCTCGTGTTCCTTGGGTTTGTCAAGCTAGGCCGTGGGATCGTCGATCAAGCGAACTAACGACGAGGAATACTTCGTGCGCACCCCAGTGTTCGAACCTCAAGGGTTAGCCGCAACCCATGATCCGACATCATCCAACTAGGAAGCAGCACACCCACACTACCTCCTTTGATGCCTTTCATTCGCCTCCTCCGATCATTGTCCTCTCATCATCGATTGTTTGCTCGCCCTCTAGGTACTAGGTGGTTTCATTTTGAGAGGTCTTGGCCGCAACTCGAGGGGTTCCACCTCATGGTTTCTTAGGCGGGGAACTCTATGGATCGCGGCCCTAACCCCTTCTAGCGCATTGTCGCGCGTCTCAAGGTGATGGTGTGGTGCTTCTAGAGCTGGAGCGTGAAGTTCATAGGCCACATCTCCTTACAGTTGATGATTGTATGTGAGCTAGTTGCTCGGTTCAACGTCGTCAAGACTTCCAGTCGCTCTCACCTTTTGAGGCTTAGCTTCGCCGCCACTTGAAGGCCGCATACCTTGAACTCGCCTCGCTCAACCGCTCCATTGCCAGGCAACACTCCCATTTCATCTTGTTGAAGAATGGACGTGTGAGTTCCTCCTTTTGTATTCACGCTTCTCACCGCCAACAGAAAAACCATATCTTTGTGTTCAAGGTTGGCAACGGCGCGGTTTTTGAGCACACTGCCCTTGTTGAAGCCGCCTTCGAGCACTTGTCTGTCATCCTCGGATCCACAAAGGAGTTTGTTTTCTTGATCTCACTTGATGGCATGTACCTCAGTCACTTTGATGTCGAGTGCCTCGACGAGCCCTTAGCCAAGGATGAGATATGGAGGATGATCAAGGCTATGTCCACCGGCAAGGCACTAGAGCCTGACAGGTTCACCTATGAATTCCTTCAGAGTTGTTGGGATATTGTCAAGAAGACATCTATGATACCTTTGGCAAGTTCTACTCCCTCAGTGCTTTCAAGAAGCTTAATGAGGTGTACATCACCCTGCTCCCAAAGTGTGTTGATGCCAACTCCCTCTTTGATTTCTGCCGCATCAGCCTCATCCACCTCCCGTTGTCTCGTGATCGTGTGTGCCTCTAGCTCATCGCAGGTCGGGGATGGCAAAACTCGTCTCTTTTGGTCCAACCACTGGATACATGGCCATTGCATCATGGAGCTGACGTTGCTCATCTTCGCCTTGGTCCCCAGGCGACGCCACAAGCAAAGGATAGTTTGCGAGGGGCTGCAATTGCGGTACTGGGCCGAAGACATCCACGACGTTCTTGGGCCCGCGGCCAGGGTCAATCCATATATACACTTCAACACATCGATCTTTGCGGCTGCTTCTCACTCCATTCTCTCCCAGCCCCCGAACAAAGGGTTGATTCATCTTCCACATGGACTAAATGTGACGAGAACTCCAGTAGAATCGGACAGGGAGTTGTTGCCATCTCCTGACATGTTCATTGTCTAGTTGACATGGAATTTCTTGCAAATAAAGCCAAGTGTTCGGCGGTTCAGATGATGCGCCCGTGCCAGTTTGCTGGATCAATTAAATGGAAGAAACCTGACCTTTGTTCTATAGACTTCGAAAATAAATATGAACAAATTACTTTTGAAACAAAACCGAAGAAGTTCTAGAAATGCCACTAATGAACTACAAGTGCACAACTTGGTATCTAACTCCACGACATATAGGGGAGGGCGACTGAGGGGGCGATGAGGGCGACCGAGGGGGCGACCGTCGCCGGCATTCGTTCTCTGTCTCCGGCCCTCGGCGAGCGGCCCCGTGTGGGGGGCCGCTTCTGGGATCTAGCTGCTGATGAGGAGGAGGGCAATGCGGATGGGGAGACGGACGCGGACGCGGACTCGCCAGAGTCTCCACCGTCGCCGACGCCTTCTGACATGATTTGTCAATTCTTCCATTCAGGATACTATGAGGACGAGGTGGCGACGACTATCGACAAGGTGCTACCACTTGAAGATCCGGCTAGGATTGGATTACATGCGGGAGAGAAGAAGGAGATGGTATGACGTGTCGTTCATCGGAGGACGATGGCGATGGTGATCCGGCCATGGAAGGGCCCCCTCCCCAAGGTATGTCTTCCAAACCTAACTCTTTTCGATTTAATCCATCCGGAGTCTTGGACCAAGGTTGTGAGGAGGAAATCTGGCCACCGGACGTTGGCTCGGCCGGCGGCGGCGGCGACCGCGGCGTCAAAGGCGATTATTCCGGAGATCGGGATCAGGGAGGCCCGGGCGCAGTGTTTGAACGACTTGTTGGGCTCGTTTGGGCCGTCGATGGAGGAGGACAATCTAGCCCGCGGCTTAACGATCGGGAGTGGGCCGGGACTAGCGGGGCATGAGGCCCAGGCAAAATCGGTTGGCACATCTTGTGAGTGCATAGACGCATGCAGAGTTGCATCGATACGTCCTCGTTTCCCTTCGTCGCCGCCGTCTAGGGTTCGGCCGCACGTCGCTACTCCTGGATTTCCAGCATGCACGCCGGGATGTGCCGTTCGCATCCCTCCCCTCGCCATGGCGGGGCGCGGTGCTACTGATCAACAAGGGCTTAGGCCCCCGGCCCCTGTGGCTGTTGCTGTGGTGCATCGGGCACCTTCTCCCGCTCACAAGTCGCCGCCCCGCGCGGCTATTGCTCCGCCGCGCGCGCCGCTGCCGCCGTCCCGGGCGAGGGGGGGGTCTAATCAGGTCACGGCAACAGCACAAGCGCCGAAACCCAAGGGTGCCCTTCCGCCACATGTTGTGGCGCAGCCGCACCAGAACTGACCGAGTCCGGAGAACTCGGAGCTCGCGGGTGATGCTCCTGTCATGGGAAGAGTAGCGCCGCCGGCACGCCGTGGTGGTGGCGCTGGCTATCATCGTTTCTCGGCGTCCCGTGGCAGAGATTATGGTCAGGCTGGTCGCGATCCGCCCCGGGGTTAATGGGGAGACGACGGATATGACGCTTGCGGTGAGGGTCAGCATCGCGACTCGTCGTCATCGGGCGGTGGTCGTGGCTATGCTTGGCCGAGCGATGGATCGACGGAGCATCCATTTTACGGCCCTCCGGGAGGTTTTGTTGAGGGGGCATCTGGCCCGAACTACCGGCAAAGAGGTGGCTACAGAGGTAATCGTAATGGTCACGGTGGCAGGAACCGCTACCGTCAGCCCCCACCGCCCATCACTACTACTATGTCCAAGGTTGCTGAGAAGACAGTGTCCTCTGAGGCGGGTATGGCACAGACGCCTGCATTGTCTGGTCAGGTCTTGGCTGCGGTCTCGGCATTGGCTACGGCGGCTGTGCCCGCGCCTGAGCCGGTGGTGGCGGGTGCTGTCGATGTCGCTGACAAGCCAGGTGGTGAGAGAGCTAGCAAATGGGCTCGTAAGAAAGAGAAAATGCTTTGCTATCGTTGTGGTGAGAAGGGGCACTTCATTGCGGAATGTATGGCAGAACTGTGTGATACTTGTTCCAAACCGGTCCATGCTATGGGAGAGTGCCCACTTTTGCGTGAACCAATGCCGGGTGTGACTATTTATGGTGTCTACTGCAAGGAGTTGATGTTTTTTGAGTCTCCCAGTGCTTTGGAGGTGCCTGATGTGCCCCAGAATGCGACCACGGGGATAGTGAAAGTGACCCACGGCGTATTGACAGATGCACATGTCCTGCACAGGCTGAATGAGCTAGCTCCAGGTAACCACCAGTGGGAACTTATTAGGCTTGAGGATAATACGTACAAGGTTAATTTCCCATCGACTGAGGACTTGGAGAGGCTTCTGAGTTTTGGGTTATGCAGAGTTCCTGGCACTCAGTGCATCCTCGAGTTTCATGAGTGGAAGAGGGTTGAACTGAAGGGTAAACCGCTCACTCAGGTTTGGCTAAGATTCCCGGGGGCACCTTCGAAGCCGCTGAATGATGTTCGAGTGGTGGCTAGTTTGGGGACGCTGATTGGGAAGACCAAGAGGGTGGATATGGCTTTCACTAGAGCTAACAGGGTGGCCAGATTGCTTGTCAGTATCTTAGACATTGAGTATGTGCCGGATGTGGTTAAGTGGGTTCACAGAGGCATGGTTTTTGACCTCGAGATTGAGTTCGAGGACATAGAGCTCTTCGCTGAGGCTTTGGCTGCGAATGATGTTGATATCCTTGACAAGGATGATGGATCGGGCAATAAGGAGGTGCGCGAGGGTGACCGTGGGCGCGAGGCGTCTAACATCCCGGGTTCCGAGGCGCTGGCATCCGGGAGCGAGACTGCCCCATTGACGGTTGCACCCATGAACTCGCTGAGATTTGGGTCCTTCGAGCTTGCCTCCGCTCCTCCTCGATTGTGGGGCGATCGGGTGAAGCGTGATGATGTGCTTAAGCGATCGCTTCCTCCTTTGGATTTTGCTATTACTGACGATCCAGTGGTTGATGAGTCTGCTGCTGCAGTTCCCTCGGTGGAGAGTTCGCCGACATCACCGGCAAAGATTGATCTTGGTGTCCAGGTGTGCCTAGTTGGCGGGGGTGTTCGTGGGCAGGCGGCCTTACGACATACATCTTCGTCTCCTGTGATGGTGGTCGGGTCGTGGGACTGTGGTACGGTCGGACGGGGAGGGGGCGCGGGCAGGAGGCCTCCGCCCCTGCCTCTCCTTCGACGCACTCGGCCATGGTTGCCGGTCAGGGTGGGGGCGCGGGTAGGAGGCCCCCGCCCCCTCCCTCTCCGTTGGCGCGTTCGGCGTCGATGGCTGGACCGGGAGGGGGCGCTAGCAGGAGGCCTCCGCCCCTACCTTCCCCTTGGCGCTCTCGTTTGTGGTGGTATCCGTGGTGGCTGCTTCACCTTGGGTGGCGAGCCCGATGGTGAACTCCCCTCACTCCGGCGATGGGTCCAGGATAGGAGGGGGTGCGGGCAGGTGGCCTCCGCACCCTCTTCTCCTTTGGCTCAAGAGATCTCGACGGCTCTCGGGGGCTTCTCGACGGCCCCAGTTCGGCTAAGCTCTGTTACGGATCGGGCAGGAGGCCCCACCCCGAACGGGGCAACGCGCGAGGAGATCATTGCTTTTGGAGGGATCCCGGATCCTGTTTCAGAAGGACAGCGGATGAGCAGTCGCCTTCAGGATCAGCCGGATGTTGATGACATCCAGCTCAGGTGCGCCATGCGGGCGGCCAAGCTTCGTGACATCGAGGTCACCACGGGGATGTCGGTCAACACGTCAAATTTGATTATATATTTTTCCAATGATGAGATTGTTCACAATGCAAATCAATTAGGGGTTTCACTAGGGAGTAATGGTAGTGAAATCACTAAATCAGTTAATGATATTCTCAATCTCGAAGCGGAGTGCGCTTTGGAAATGATACGTAACATAGCAGATGTTAAACCCATGAATGATTCCGACATAGAAGCATTGGGGGTCAGGGCCCTTGATATTTTTTGTGCAGATCTTGCCCCTTCACTTCCTGAGACAGAGGAGGATGAGGGATTCGGTTCCCCTAGGGCCTCGATCCATGTAGATGTTCCGGAGGTTAAAGCCTCAGAGCCCAGTTGTGAGGACCAGCGGGAGGATCAAAATAAGCCTAAGCAGGAGTGGAAATGGAAGGTTTATCCAGTTTCAGCTGTGCGTAGGAGTGCTAGGATCCGTACCTCTAAAAAAATTCATGATGAAATATGAGAGGAATTTTTTGGAATAGCAGAGGTCTTAAAGACTTGGCTAAAAGAAGGTTCCTAGAGGAAGCATCTAATGAACACCAGTCGGATTTTATTGCCCTGTCCGAAACTGGAAGGGACAATTTCACCCCCCCCCCCAATTCCTTAGCACTTTATCGGGGGGTGTCGACTTCGACTGGCACTGCCGACCTCCTAGAGGAAGGTCTGGTGGGGTCCTACTCGGGGTTAAGTGTGACTCGTTGGAAGTGCGGAGTGTGGTTATGGGAGATTTTGTGGTAAAGTTTTGGGTCAGATCAAAGGCCGATGGGTTTAATTGGGCATTGGTGGCGGTATATGGTGCCACGCAGCCAGAACTCAAACCAGATTTTTTGGCCGATCTTGTCCGTATTTGCGGTAGCGAGCAGCTCCCAATCCTCATTGGGGGCAATTTCAACATTATCTGCAGAAGGGAGGAAAAGAATAATGATAATTTTGACGGCAGATGGTCGTTCATGTTCAATACCATAATCGAAAGCTTGGATCTTAGAGAGATAGAGCTTTCTGGTAGGAAATTCACTTGGGCTAACTCATTACCAAACCCGACTTTTGAGAAGCTGGACCGTGCCCTCGCTAGCATCGAATGGGAACAGAACTTCCCCCTCATAACAGTCCAGGCTTTATCGTGCGCAATCTCGGATCACACCCCATTGCTTGTTGACTCTAGCGATCCCACCCATGTGGGAAATAAAAACACCTTTTCTTTCGAGTTATCGCGGTTTGATAGAGAAGGGTTCCTCGATCCGATAGCTAGAGAATGGGCTAAAGATCAAGGAGGAAGTTCTCCTGTTGAAAGATGGCAGAATAAGATTAGGCATCTGCGAAGATTCCCTCGTGGATGGGCTAAACATACGCATGGGATTTATAAGGTTGAGAAGGAAAGGCTCCTTCTACTTATTCAATCTCTAGACTTAAAATCCGAGTCCACTATTTTAGATACTAGAGAGCTGGAAACTAAGGTGGAGGCGGAGTTGCGACTGAAAGAACTTCTTCGAGAGGAGGAAATGAAGTGGGCATTACGAGCTATGGTTCGCAAAATCGTCCAAGGGGATGATAACACTCAATTCTTTCATATGATTGCAAATGGCAAGCACCGCGAGAAGAGGATATTTCAGCTCGAGCAGGACGAGGGGATGATTTTAGGACAAGAAAATCTTAAAATTTATATAACCAATTACTATAAGCAACTGTTTGGGCCTCTGGAGGATAACTTTGTATCCTTAGATGAGTCCAGGGTTGAGGATGTCCCTCAACTTGCGTCAGACGAGAATGAGATTTTGACCGCCCCATTTACGGAGAAAGAGGTGTTTGAGGCCATTTCACAAATGAAGAGCAAGAAGGCTCCAGGGCCGGATGGTTTTCCAGCAGAGTTTTATAAAAAATGTTGGAATATTATCAAAGGGGATTTGCTTCCGATGTTCCATGATCTATTCTCTGGACAGCTTCAGTTGTTTCAACTTAATTTTGGAACGATAACTCTACTTCCTAAGAAAACAGAGGTCGTTCGTATTGAGCAGTTCAGGCCTATCTGTCTTCTTAATGTAAGTTTCAAAATTTTCACCAAGGTCGGGACTAATAGGCTCACGCAAATTACGCACTATGTGGTGCAATCGTCCCAAACCGCTTTCATGCCAGACAGAAACATCCTAGAAAGGGTTATCGTCCTGCATGAAATGCTCCATGAAATCCACACGAAAAAGCTGGACGGAGTTGTTTTCAAAGTGGACTTTGAGAAAGCGTACGATAAGGTCAAATGGCCCTTCCTTCAATAGGCATTGCGTATGAAAGGTTTTGATCGGGCCTGGAGACACCAGGTTGACTCTTTCACGCAAAAAAGGAGTGTTGTGATTAAAATTAATGATGACATAGGTCACTATTTCCAAACACACAAAGGGCTGAGGCAAGGAGATCCGATGTCACCTATTCTGTTCAACATAGTGGTCGATATGTTGACAATTCTGATAGGAAGGGCTAAGGACGCGGGTCGGGTAGGTGGCCTCGTCCCGCACTTAGTTGACGGAGGTATATCCATTCTACAGTACGCTGATGACACTATCATCTTCATGGAGCACGACCTGGCAAAAGCGCGAAACATGAAGCTCGTGTTATGCTTATTCGAACAATTGTCCGGGTTAAAGATTAACTTCCACAAGAGCGAATTGTTCTGCTTCGGAAGATCTAATGATGACCAAGATGCGTACAAACAATTGTTCGGGTGTGAATTGGGGGCTTTACCTTTCACGTATTTAGGTATACCAATTCACCATCGTAAGCTGACCAACAGAGAATGGAAGTGCATTCAGGACCAATTTGAGAAGAAATTGAGCTGCTGGAAAGGTAAGCTCATGTCATACGGAGGACGATTAATTCTCATTAATTCAGTCCTCACGAGTATGTCCATGTTTCTTCTCTCCTTTTTCGAGGTACCGGTTGGAGTCCGGAAGAGGCTAGACTTCTATCGATCACGCTTCTTCTGGCAGAGTGGTGAACTTAAGCAAAAGTACAGACTTGCTAAATGGGATATCATTTGTAGGCCGAAAGACCAAGGGGGTCTAGGTATTGAGAATCTGGAAGTGAAGAACAGATGTCTCCTTAGCAAGAGGCTGTTTAAGCTTTCTGTCGAGACGGAGGCCACATGGGCTCAGATCTTGCGTAACAAGTACCTTCACTCTAGAACCTTGTCCCAGGTGACAGTGAGGCCGACTGATTCGCCTTTTTGGAAAGGATTGATGAGAGTTAGACCACTATTTTTCAATAGGACAAGATTCATAGTTGGCAACGGTACCGCTACAAGTTTCTGGGAGGATACATGGCTAGGGGAGACGCCCCTCGCACTCCAATATCCTTCTTTATATAACATTGTTCGGCGTAGAGACGCTTACGTTGCAACAGTGCTGCAGTCCACTCCGCTCAATATTCAATTTCGGAGGACGCTAGTGGGAAACCGTTGGGAAGCCTGGCTCAATCTTGTGAGAAGGTTGATGGATATTCAGCTGTCTCAACAGCTCGATCAGTTATGCTGGAAACTAACTAAGAATGGAGAGTTCTCGGTTAAATCCATGTATTTGGATGTTATTAACTCTAGTGTGATTCCTAGATCGAAACATGTTTGGAAAGTTAAAGTACCTTTGAAAATCAAAGTGTTTATGTGGTTTGTGCATAAATAAGTTAATTTAACTAAGGATAATTTGGCAAAACGCAATTGGACAGGATCTACAAGATGTAGCTTCTGCGACCAACATGAATCAATCAAACACCTCTTTCTTGATTGTCCTCTGGCAAAAATTATGTGGCGGTCGGTTCACATAGCTTTTAACATTACTCCTCCGAATTCTATCAACACATTATTTGGGACGTGACTTGATGGGATAGATTCCGATACAACGAGACATATTCGTGTAGGAGTATGTGCTTTATTATGGGCAGTTTGGAACTGCAGAAATGATTTGGTCTTTAACAGAACATCAAATATTCATTTTTTGCAGGTTATCTTCAGAGCAACTGCGTTGATCAGTATGTGATCGCTACTCACTCCGACGAAGGCCAGGAAGCGTTTGGTTACTGAGTCTACCCAATGAGAGATGGTAGCATAGGATATTTTTAACCGGTTTGGATAATGGTCATATAATAGGATAGGCATTTAGTGTCCCTACCTTTTTGTGCCAGCCTGTTGTGGCTTTTCTACTATTGTTTAGCTCTTCGTGAGCCTTTTTTTCTTCTTTGTTCGAGACTTATGTTAAACCTTTAGCTTTTTAATAATATTGACCGTATGCATCGTTTTGATGCAGAGGCTGGGGCGAACCCCCTTTTCGAAGAAAAAAAATCTAACTCCACGACATAACAAGTGTATCTCGTAACAGTTATGACCTGAAAAGCACATTTCTGTAAGTAAGAGTTACCAGTATCATCAATTGTTCTCCAGAAACAGACAAAGAAGGGAAAGAGGAGATTATGTCATACAAGAGCATGCTTTCTGATTAATGATAGAAATACAAAGAACGGCTAGCTACCCTACCAATGATTCATATGCATAGATAGTACATTAGCTATCTGTACAATGCTGAGTTGCAGTTGGTGTATGATTTAATAGGAGGGCCCTAGTTTTCCTCCTCAAATGAAATCCATGGAATCGTCTAGGGACAGACCACTCAGCGACTGGCCACCATTCGATGGGCTCTGATGATGGTTTGGATGGTGACGCTGAGCTTGGTGCCCACCTATGTAAGCCATCTGTTGCTGTTGCTGCTGCTGCCGCTGCCGCTGATGTTGCTGAGAGAAATAGGATGGAATCTGCTGGAATCCGCCGTTGAATTGACTCCCATTCATGTTTGGAGCTTGCCCTGCAGCTATCTTAAGTCGCTGGACTTCTTCTCGCAGGGCGTCGTTTAGAGCTGCATTTGGTATGGAATGGAGCATTTTATTATGTTCATCCTTGAGCTAGAAAAACACAAATACTGAATTTTGCTTTACTAACTGACCAGCCAACATGTCAACAGATTCAGAGACCAGTAGCAGGCAAACTTCAGAGAATTTAAATAATGGCTACCGGAAGAACTGAAGAAGTTCTAGCGGAAGATCAGAACATACCATCCCGTAGTTTAGCTTGCTCCTCCATGGACTGCAACCGAAGTTTGAGTTCTCTATTCTCAGTAGTTAAACCAGAAGTATCCCTCTGTGTTTCAAGTAATAGCAATAGATTATATACGAGAATAAGCTATATATGAAAAAAGGTTACATCACCGATATTAAAGATCATATCCACACGAAAAAGCAAGAGGATTAAAACTCTACTAGCAATTACCAACGAATATTCTCAGCGGCATACAGAAAGGGGGGTTTGTGCTAGCATGGTCCAAAAAAATTCAACATCCATGCAAAACTGCAAACTCTACATACAGGGAAACTTGTCTAAATTTATTAACACTGACTCAGCAAGCATATACTATAATCATCTTTACTTCCGAGGTAATAGTTAACAGAGGTCTTATCAATAAAGGTAGATGCTTGTGCAAAGCCCCAAAGGCACGTGAATAGTATGTAACCAGAAACATAAGGGTTGTGTTTGGTTTGTACCCAAAGGAACACCGCCAAATGTTTGGTAGTGCTCAAAACTTTGGCCTTTGTTTGATGGTTGCTATTTTTTGGCATGTCCGTGGCCCTTTGTTCAATGGAGAGAATGAGAGCTCTACCATTGAGCTGGATGACTCCTTTGATGATACGCTCAGGTGTTTTGTGCGACGAATCCAGGAGTCTAAGGTCAAGAACGCTTTAAAAAGGATGAAAGGAGGCAAGGCGACGAGCCCTGGTTGTATCCCCATTGAGGTGTGGAGAGGCCTCGGAAACATAGTGATAGCGATAGTGTGGCTAACTAAATTTTTCAACCTCATTTTTCGGGCGAACAAGATGCCAGAAGAATGGAGGCGGAGTATATTAGTACCAATCTTCAAGAACAAGGGGGGTGTTCAAAGTTGTACTAATTACTGTGGAATGTCATGTGGTGGGCCTTGGAGAAACACAAGTCCCAACAAAGTACATTACCCTCATCAAGGACATGTACGATAATGTTGTGACAAGTGATGACGAGACTGATGACTTTCCGATTAAAATGAACTGTACCAAGGGTCAGCTTTGAGCCCTTATCTTTTTGCTTTGGTGATGCATGAGGTCACAAGGGATATACAAGGAGATATCCCATGGTGCTCTTTGCAGATAATGTGGTGCTAGTAAATGATAGTCGTACGGGGGTTAATAGAAAGTTAGAGCTTTGGAGACAAAATTTGAAATCGAAAGGTTATAGGCTTAGTAGAACTAAAACTAAGTACATGAGGCGTCGTTCTGGTACTGCTAGGCACAAGGAGAAAGGAGGCTAGCCTTGATGGGCAGGTGGTACTTCAGAAGGACACCTTTCGATATTTGGGATCAATGTTGAAGAAGGATGGTGATATCGATGAAGATGTGACCCATCAAATCAAAGCCGAATGGATAAAGTGGAGCTTCTGGCGTTCTCTGTGACAAGAGAGTGCCACAAAAGCTAAAAGGTACTCCCTCTGTCCCATAATGTAAGACATTTTTGCAAACTATGTTAGCTTACCAAAACGTCTTATATTATGGGGCGGAGGGAGTAGGTTCTATAGGATTGCGATTCTACCAGCAATGTTGTATGGCGCTGAGTGTTGGCCGAGTAAAAGACAACATGTTCAACAGTTAGGTGTAGCGGAAATGTGCATGTTGAGATGGATGTGTGGCCACGCAAAAAAGGATCCGATCCGGAATGAGGTCTCTCTCTCTCTCAGACACATCGCTAGACCTATTTGTCGTAACTTTTCATGCTTTACTACTTACTCTAATTACCATAATGCTTGTCCATTTCATCGACAAAACTTTGGCTCTTCTCTGTTTAAAATGAACAATGTATACACGCAGCATGGACTAATGTGAAGGGCAATCCAGTTCATATATGTGTTCTGTCCTACTGACTTATATACCTACAGTAAACTGTTCTCAATGTAATATATCACAATTCTAGCAAAATGTAAATGCTGATGATAAAGCTAGTCCATGACAAAAATTTAATACGAAATGTAAATTCTTCGCACTGTCACACAATTCAAAAGCTGAACAGTACTATGTGTGTCATTTCCACACTACTCCCAAAACAAAACACAGTTACATATCAACATAAATTAGTTCGTTTCAAGCCTCAAGCTATCAACAACTTCAGTTGCAGATGACCCAACTAAGCATCTTCAAATTCAATGTAAAGGATTGAATGCAACAACATGCTATAAAGTATATACAGCAAACATACAATCAGCTATCTACTTCAACACAGAACAGAACAAATTATGAGTCAAACTTTGGTTTTCGTATAGGTTACTCTATTAGGGTCATGCTACATGTCAAACATCACAATTGACCAATGAACATAGTGGATTACATAAAAGAAAACTCATCTCACACCCCTTAATAAAATAATCCCATACCTGGAGAAGTGTAAGCTGTGCTGATAGCGTAGTGGCCTCGGTCTGCAGTGTCTGGACCTTCCTCTCTAGCTCACCGGTATACTTGATCTTCCTCTCCTTTGACCTCGCCGCCGACTGCCGGTTTGCCAAAATCCTACACAGACATACAATTATCCTAAATTAGTACAACCCAAACACAACTAGGAGACAAACCCTAAACCTTGCAACTACCATCCAGATATCTGAGATCTCAAAACTGACAAAAATTCGTACAACCCAAACACAACTAGGAGACAAACCCTAGACCTTGCAACTATCATCCAGATATCCAGGATCTCAGAACTGATAGCACACTTTCAGTAGCAGAAATTACTACAAACATTAACATACATGGTTCCATTAACAAAAATATACTCCCTCAGTTCCTAAATACTCCATCAATCTAAGTCTTTGTAGAGATTCCACTATAAACTACATACGGATGTATATAGATGCATTTTAGAGTGTACATTCACTCATTTTGCTCTGTATGTAGTCTATAGTGAAATCTCTACAAAGACTTATAGTATTTAGGAACAGAGGGAGTATAATCTTAACGATCTGACGTCAGCTCAGAGGTTTCTTTTTTTAATGAACGCGCTGTGACACGTTCAATTCCTGTGTACGAATCTCAAAGCAAGACACGTGGCAATCACTTTTCGCTCCCACGCACCCCTCTGAGCGAACTACAGCCTGACGGCACTAAACGGTTCGCTCAGGATGGCAAATTCTTTTTTTTAGAGCATGGGAATTTTCACCATTTCCGTTTGATGTAGCATGGCAATATTCGTCTGCCAGCATGGCAAATCTTGAACTAAGTTGGGAATTTTCGTTGCATAATGGCAAATCCCTAAAACCGCATGGCAATTACTCTGCTGCAGCATGGCAAATTAATCTTTCTGTTAGCATTGCAATTTTTTTCTTTACAACATGGCAAATCTTTATACAATAGCATGGCAAATATATATGTTTTACCGGCAATCCTCTTTCGCTGGGAGTGATTTTTTTTAGGAAACACATTCAGGTTGCAGCATTCGTTCGGATGACCTAACGATAGTTCACTAGGGGGACCTCCTCAATGAGGGACCGTCAGCAGGTCAAAAACATATATACATGGTTCACATGACAACTTACTACATCAGTAGATGAGATGACACCACCTTCCGGATCGAGAAAGAACAGCTGAAGATTTATTTCCTCACCTCTTTGCGCGTTTGGGGTCAAGGAGAGCTAGCTCGGCGATCCTCTCGGCCGGCATGGCTTTCTTGGCATAGTCCAGCCCGCCCGACAGCGCCGACTCGCCTTCGAACGGCGAGTTCACCCCATCCATGGACCCGCTCCTCTTATGGCCACCACCACCCCCGCCTCCTCCCCCCTGCAAGGCGAGGCCCTCGAAGAAGGCGGCGTCAAGGGAGAGGCTCCTGTTGTGGGTCCCGCCCGGTGGACGGGGAGCCGGTGTCTGGGACGAGCTGGCCGCCATCGGCGGGGGAGGAGGCGGGGTCGGGTCGGAGACCGCCGGGGAGTCGTCGGAGAGGGATGGGAAGTCGAGGTCGGAGAAGGAGAAGTCTCCATCGGGGTCGAGGAAGAGGTCGATGTCGGGGAAGCGCAGAAACGTCTCCGAATGGGCCCGCCGGTGGTGCCCTCGCACACCAGTGCCGCCGGGGGACGGCACCGGAGTTGGCAGCTGGAAGCGTGGGTCCATGGCGGCCAACGGGAGGTCTACGCCGGCGGCGGCGGCAGCACGTGGAGTAGAGCTGGGAGGCGTTGCGCTGTGTGTGTGTATGTTTGAGCTCGGGGGATCGAGTTGGTGGGATACGTGTGAGGAGAAAATGGGGGCAGGCTGCGTGGGTGGTGCCGCGCTCCCCCGCGTGGTCCCGGTGCACCGAGTTCGCGCAGCCTGAACAAATCGCGAGGCTCGATGGACGGTCAAAGTGGTGTGTGGCTGGTGAGGAGAGTCCAGGGAGCTGTAGAGAATCTCCGTCGGGAGCACAAGTGTGGACGCGAGGTGGAAGAGGGTGTCTTGGTGGACCTGGCGTACGGGTGCGGCCACCGGGAAGTACAAATCGCTAGGAGCATCGGACGTTCCTGTCAGAGGTAATATCACAGCTGGTGTTTAAACTCGCCACCGATGTTCACTTTAGTGTATAAAATTGAAAAATACATTAAACTGGTTTTAAAACTTGGCACGAGCGTGTAAATACGGTGTTAATCCTATTAGTAGACGTTTTTATGCTGACATGGCACCGTAGTTCGCTTAGCATGCACAGACAACCTTGCCCTAGCAAACTGGAACTATTGCCAGTATGCCATACGTTTTCTCGTGCCTGTTAATGAAAACAGATCCTTTTTCTTAAAATAATGAAAACATTTCTTTTTTTAGATAAAGAGACACGTACGTGGGTTTTAATCGGCTCAGCAGTGCAGCCCAGTTTGCGCATGTTAGTTTCATTTAGAATTTTGTAAAAAAGTTTGTAAATTATAATCACAGTAATAAAAATATTCACGTATTTGTTTTAAATGTATCCTATAAATAAAATGGTAGTTTTGATTATAAAAATGGCTTTAAAATTTAGAATTATATAAATATTTTCTGTACTACAATTCATAAATATTATTTTAACTACATAAACCTTTTAATAGTTACATGTACATTTTCATGATTCATATTGTTTAACAAATTTTCAATAATGTAAAATGTTCACAAATATGCAAAATTTAAAATTTTAGTTTATAAAAAATATTCACTCCAGACTATAGTTTAATTATAAAAAAATATGAATATATGACACGATGAAAGTTATACACATGTTTCTCGCAAAAAAAGAAAGTTATACACATGTGAATATTAATAAAAAATGTTTCTACTTATCATTTTTTCCTTTTAAGCATAATCCAAGCATGCATAATCTTTTAGAATTTACTCAAAAAATTAAGTTTTTTATAATTATTTTTCATATACTAAACAATTTAGAAAATTTATTTACTAAAAGCTTTAACTATAAATCACATGTAAATAGCTGACTATTTTTTAATTACATGAACATTTTAGTTATTTAATTTATATGTATTTATAAAAAATTTGAAGCACAAATATTTGAAATGTATTTTTATTACTGTGATTATAATTAACAATTTTTTTTACAAATTTCTAAATCAAACTAACATGCGCAAACTGGGCTGCACTGCAGCAGGCCATTAAAACCCACTAACGTGTTTCTTTATCTAACAAAATAGGAAATGTTTTCATTATTCTAAAAAAAGATCTGTTTTCATTAACATGCACGAGAAAACGTATGGGCGAGTAGTTCCAGTTTGCTAGGGCGAGGTTGTCTGTGCATGCTAAGCGAACTACGGTGCCACGTCAGTATAAAAACGTCTACTAATAGGATTAGCACCGTATTTGCACGCTCGTGCCAAGTTTTAAAACCAATTTGGTGTATTTTTCAACTTCAGGCACTAAAGTGAACATCGGTGGCAAGTTTAAGCACCACCTGTGATATTACCTCTTCCTCTTATGCCGCCGTCCTTGGACTCGGTGCAGCCAGAGTCAAGTACCAAGGGCACGGATGTAACTTTGTGCAGGTGGAAGGAATGCCGCGTTGGTCCTATGAGCGAGCGGCGTGCGGCAGCTGGTGCGGACCTGGCAATACTCTCTGCCGGTGAACTTCTCCCCCCGATGGAGCGTGGGTGTGAGGCCAACTCCCGACCCCATTTCCTTCGTCCGGTCGTGTCCCTTTGGACCCAACGCGTGCCCGCAAATAGACGGACGTCCGTTTCCTATCCATCAGCGACCCATTTTTGGCTTAAAATTGATCCGTGTCTGTGTCAAAACAGGGAGGACGCGGATGGGCGGGATGCAGGACCTTGTCTTCCCATGGCCCGCCTATCAGAGACACAACGTTCTCATTTTCCTCTTCTTTCCCAAAAACCATCCCGCCCATTCCAGCTCCATGGTCAGCACCCCGCAGCAACCCGTCGTCATCGTCCCAGCCGCCACTTCTGCCTGTCCTGCCACAAAGAAGAAGAAGCCGAAGGCGGAGATCTCGCCGGCGGAGCTCGACCGACTCAACCAAGAATCGGCCAAGAGGAGAGCCCGGAGGGCCGCTATGGTGGAGGGGAAAGTTGTCGCCCAGTACGCCCTCGAGGCCGCCGTTGCGCAACACATGGCCACTGTTCAGGCCAACGAGGCCCTCGTCACTAAGACCAAGCAAGCAGCGACGACGCATGCCCTCCTCGTGCTAGGGTTTAGCCGACCCGTGTCGGCCATTCCTTCGACCTCCGCAATGGCCGAGGCGAGCACATGCTCGTCGGCTATTCACCCTCCACAACACCGCAAACGGGCGTCGTCCCGGCGCACAAGCATGGTGCGACCTGCTTCTCCACGCCGCCGGACGGCAGCCTGATCGCGCCGGCCACCCCCGCGGCCCCGCCCCCGCGATCGTCATCAACCTCAACATCACGTGTGGGTCGGGTATTGTCGACTAGTCGAACACCGGGATGCAAAGCAAGCAACCGCGGGCGATTCCTATGACCAACCTTCCAGACACCCGCAACCTATTTGACGGAATGCTCTACCCAACGCCGGCGCAAGACGACCCTGACTTCAACGCTTTCATGGAGAACGTCATCTATGAGGGTTGTGGCCAAGCCTTCCACCCCGAGGGTCAAGGCCAAGGCTTCGATCCCGACAAGACCCAAAGCCAAGACGGGTGCAGCCAACATGAAGAGCCCGTCGGGCCCGTGGGACTGGGGGCACCCAGGCCTGTCTGCCCGCGGCCCAGTGCGCAACGCCCTCCAGGAGGCTCAAGGCTGGCCCAATGGTAGAGATTCACAAGCAAGACCCTCGCGAGGCGTACGTCAGCAAGTGTCTCCAGGAGTCTCACGAGGCTGCTTCCCGAGGCCCCTCGTGGAGGCGTGTGAGTCAAGGAGCTGCTCAGTGGAGTCACGAGGCCCTGCGTCGTCACGTGGGTGATGCATGTAGCGACGAGCGAAGCCAGAGGAGCGCCAGCAGACGGGCACAGGGAGATTTTCCTCTTTGGTGCTAAGGAAGCAAGGGCAGCATGCAATTCCCAAAGCAATCTCCAAAGGTTACCCGTTTGGTGCAAGAAGGCCATGATGACGGGCTCACCAAGATGGAGGTCATCACCGAGCCCACCGACGCGTCACGGCACAAGGCCTTTGCAGGCGAAGACCACCTTTAGTCAGGATTTTATACTCTTGTCCCCCTTCAGACTGGCCGTTGTGGCAACCCTTCCAGCCAAGTGTTTTCGGGGGAAGAGAACCAAGGCTAGTATAAGTAGGGGTAGGGTGCCACCGTAGAAAGGGATCCCTCCAGAAGACTGCTCATTTCCCCCCTTGTACTCTTATACTCATCCTCCCTCACGAGGCAATCCAACCACAAGCAGGGGTAGGGTCTTACACCGCAAGATGGCCCAAACCTGGGTAAACTGGTGTGTCCACTCATGTCGCTTGAAGCTACGTCGGTATTTCCCCAAAGAGGAAGGGATGATGCAGCACAGCGGCGATAGGTATTTCCCTCATATATGAAACTAAGGTTGTCGAACCAGTAGGAGAACCAAGCAACACAATGTAAACAGCCCCAGCACACAAATAACAAATACTCCCAACCCGACGTGTAAAGGGGGTTGTCAATCCCTTTCGGGTAACGGCGCCAGAAATTGGCACGTGGACGGGAGAAAGTTGTAAATATTGATAGATCAAACGCCAAATAAAATAAAGTGCAGCAATATATTTTTGTATTTCTAGTTTAATAGATCTGGAAATAAAAGCAAAGGAAAAGTAGATCGCCAAGGCAAATAATATGAGAAAGAGACCCAAGGGCCGTAGGTTTCACTAGTGGCTTCTCTCAAGAAAAATAGCAAACGGTGGGTAAAAAAATTACTGTTGGGCAATTGATAGAACTTCAAGTAATCATGACGATATCCAGGCAATGATCATTACATAGGTATCACGTCCAAGATTAGTAGACCGACTCCTGCCTGCATCTACTACTATTACTCCACACATCGATCGCTATCCAGCATGCATCTAGTGTATTAAGTTCATCGAGAAACGAAGTAATGCAATAAGAACGATGACATGATGTAGACAAGATCTATCTATGTAGAGATAGACCCCATCGTTTTATCGTTAGTAGCAACGATACATACGTGCCGGTTCCCCTTCTGTCACTGGGATCAAGCACCGTAAGATCAACCCACTATAAAGCACCTCTTCCCATTGCAAGATAAATAGATCAAGTTAACCAAACGAAACCCAAATATCGAAGAAGAAATACGAGGCTATAAGCAATCATGCATAAAAGAGATCAAAGAAACTCAAATACTTTCATGGATATAAAAAGATAGATCTGATCATAAACTCAAAGTTCATCCGATCCCAACAAACACATCGCAAAAAGAGTTACATCATATGGATCTCCAAGAGACCATTGTATTGAGAATTCAGCGAGAGAGAGAGAGGAAGCCATCTAGCTACTAACTAAGGACCCGAAGGTCTACAAAGAACTACTCACGCATCATCAGTGAGGCACCAATGAAGGTGATGAACCCCATCTGTGATGGTGTCTAGACTGGATCTGGTGGTTCCGAACTATGCGGTGGCTGGAATTGATTTTCGTCGACTCCCCTAGGGTTTCTGGAATATTGGGGTATTTATAGAGCAAAGAGGCGGTCCGGGGGGCACCCGAGGTGGTCACAACCCACCAGGGCGCGCCTCGGCCTCCTGGCGTGCCCTGGTGGGTTGTGCTCCCTTCGGAGCACCCCCCAGGCGCTGCCTTGGCCCATTGGGTGTCTTCTGGTCCATAAAAAATCTCTGTAAAATTTCATTGCATTTGGACTCCGTTTGGTATTGATTTCATGCGATGTAAAAAACATGCAAAAACAGCAATTGGCACTTGGCACTATGTCAATAGGTTAGTACCAAAAATGATATAAAATGACTATAAAATGATTACAAAACATCCAAGATTGATAATATAACAGCATGGAACAATCAAAAATTATAGATACGTTGGAGACGTATTATCCACCGTTCTTCCTTCCAGCTCGAGCATGCTGGAGCATAGCCGTGGGATTGTGGAATCGCGAAGCATGGCTTAGCGAAGGCAGTGAGCGCACCCCAGAGTTCGGACCTTCTTGGGTCCGCGGAGCCCTGAGTCCAACATTTGGCGCGCCGGGTAGGGGTGTGTTGTGACGCCCGGATAATTAGGCTACAGTAATCCCCTGCTAATGACGCCATGTCATCACTCTTACTGTTGCTAGTCCTCACTTGCATTCAAACACCATTCAAATTCAAATTCAAATTAAAGTCCAAAATTCAAATTTTCAAACATGCAAACAAAAATGTTCAAAGTGTGGAAAATATTACATAACTAATTATGGTGGTGAACCAACATTTTATAAAGTGGATTAATGTCCTAAAACAATTAAAACGGTAGCTGAAAACAATTATTAAATGCATTTAGTAATAAAACAAATACAGGTCCATTTTGTTAGGTGCCAAATTATTTGTGGCAGTGGCATACTTAATATTACTAATTTTGGAGCTAGTTTTATATTTAATAAAACTAAAAATAAAATGAACTAAAAGAAACAGAAAAGAATAAAGAGAAAAGGCAAAAGGAAAATAAAAGGAAACCCACCCTACCCCACTGGGCCTTGGCCCACCAGGACCACCAGCCGGCCCGACCCCACCTCTCGGTCATCTTCGTCCTACTATAAACGACCGAGGGCGTGCTCCCACCTGACCGCTTCACCGGTGACGCCTTGGTGGAGGATAAGGATGCCCCGGCGCCTCGGGCTCTCCTCCCCCACTTGCGCCACTACCACTCGTGCCCCTTTCTCTCCCCATCTCCACCTCTCCCTCTTCGCCGACCTGGAGAAGGGGCCGACACCGGAGCTACCTCCCCGCCCCGATGCCTCGCTCGCAGGGCGCCCGAGGACGCCGCCCCGACAAACGCACGCCGTCGTCGAGCCTTCCCCGCGCACATTGTTGCACACCTGCAGGGCCGGTGAGCCCCCTCCTTCCCCCTCGATCCCCCTGCTCTGTTGTCGTCATCGACAGTTTGCCCAACCCCGTGGCCGCATGCGCTACTGCTGCTTCTCGGTGCTGCTACTGCTGGTTGCCGCCCGTGCTCGCCGCCCTGCTGCCTCGGTGCACTCCCGTGCCCGGCGCCCCGCCGAAGTCACCAATATGACCGCGCCCGCGCAACGTCGCCTGATGCTCCCCCTCATTGGCCACCTGACCGCGCGCGAACCCTTCCGTGCCCTGGCCCCGCTCTTGGCTTTTCCCCGCGTCGACCGTGCCCTGGTGGCGTGCCTCACCACGACCCCGCCAGCACCGCTCCGCCTGCGCCTGCCCGCGTCGAGTGCCTGCTACCGCCCCGTTCTACCGTGTCCCGCTTGACCTCGCCCCTGCGTCCCGCACGACCTCGCCGCCGACCATGCTGCCGGTGACCCCCAGCCACGCCTCCACCACCGTTGGACGCATCACGCTGCGACCTATCTAGCCACTACTGCAGGATGCTGCTAACACGCCACTATGATCAGAGACCCTTAGACGAAACTGTGTGCGATGCATTAATCGCAAACCGTGGTGTAAAAAAACTGTCAAAAGGTGCAAAACATTTGCGATGATGGATGCATCAAACACGGTTCCTATTTTAGTTGTGTGTGCGATGTGGGGCATACAGTTCAGTTCAATTAACTGTTTGCGACGAGGAAGAAGAATAGAAACGGGCAGCCAGATGAAGGCATGTGCGATATACGGCATATAGTTCTGTAGGATTGAAAGTAGGTCTAGAGGGGGTGATTAGACTACTTGACCAAATAAAAAATCTAGCCTTTTCCCTATTTTAAGTCTGGGCAGATTTTAGCAAATTGGTACAAGTCAAGCAATCAACCTACACATGCAATTCTAAGAGTATAGCAACGAAACATAAAACATTGCATATGAAGGTAAATGGAGGGGTTTGGAAAGGCAAACACAATGTAGATACTGAGATTTTTGGCGTGGTACCGATAGGTGGTGCTATCGTACATCCACGTTGATGGAGACTTCAACCCACGAAGGGTAACGGTTGCGCGAGTCCACAGAGGGCTCCACCCACGAAGGGTCCACGAAGAAGCAACCTTGTCTATCCCACCATGGACATCACCCACGAAGGACTTGCCTCACTTGGGTAGATCTTCACGAAGTAGGTGGCCTCCTTGCCCTTACAAACTCCTTGGTTCAACTCCACAATCTTGATGGAGGCTCCTAATGTCTACTACACAACCTTGTTCTTGTAGACGTTGTTGGGCCTCCAAGTGCAGAGGTTTGTAGGACAGTAGCAAATTTCCCTCAAGTGGATGACCTAAGGTTTATCAATCCGTAGGAGGCATAGGATGAAGATGGTCTCTCTCAAGCAACCCTGCAACCAAATAACAAAGAGTCTCTTATGTCCCCAACACACCCAATACAATGGTAAATTGTATAGGTGCACTAGTTCGGCGAAGAGATGGTGATACAAGTGGTATATGGATAGTAGATAAAGGTATTTGTAATCTGAAATTATAAAAACAGCAAGGTAACTAATGATAAAAGTGAGCGTAAACGGTATTGCAATGCTAGGAAACAAGGCCTAGGGTTCATACTTTCGCTAGTGTAAGTCCTCTCAACAATACTAACATAATTGGATCACATAACTATCCCTCAACATGCAAAAAAGAGTCACTCCAAAGTCACTAATAGCGGAGAACAAACGAAGAGATTATGGTAGGGTACGAAACCACCTCAAAGTTATTCTTTCCAATCAATCCGTTCGGCTATTCCTATAAGTGTCAAAAACAGCCCTAGAGTTCGTACTAGCATAACACCTTAAGACACAAATCAACCAAAACCCTAATGTCACCTAGATACTCCAATGTCACCTCAAGTATCCGTGGGTATGATTATATGATATGTGTCACACAATCTCAGATTCATCTATTCAACCAACACATAGAACCTCAAAGAGTTCCCCAAAGTTCTACCAGAGAATCATGACGAAAACGTGTGCCAACCCCTATGCATAGGTTCATGGGCGGAACCCGCAAGTTGATCACCAAAACATACATCAGGTGAATCACGTGATATCCCATTGTCACCACAGATATCCATGACAAGACATACATCAAGTGTTCTCAAATCTATAAAGACTCAATCCGATAAGATAACTTCAAAGGGGAAACTCAATCCATTACAAGAGAGTAGAGGGGGAGAAGAAACATAAGATCCAACTATAATAGCAAAGCTCGCGATACATCAAGATCGTATCACCTCAAAAACACGAGAGAGAGAGAGAGATCAAACACATAGCTACTGGTACATACCCTCAGCCCCGAGGGAGAACTACTCCCTCCTCGTCATGGAGAGCACCGGGATGATGAAGATGGCCACCGGAGAAGGATTCCCCCTCCGGCAGGGTGCCGGAACGGGTCTAGATTAGCTTACGGTGGCTACGGAGGCTTCTGGCGGCGGAACTCTGGATCTATTGTGCTCACGGATGTTTTTAGGGTATATGGAGATATATAGGCGGAAGAAGTACGTCAGGGGGGCACGAGGGGCTCACGAGGGTGGAGGGCGTGCCTAGGGGGGGTGGGCGCGCCCCCTGCCTCGTGACCTCCTCGTAGAGCCCCCGACGTGCACTCCAAGTCTTTTGGGCTTCTTTCCTTCCAAAAATGAGTTCCGTGAAGTTTCAGGTCGATTGGACTCCGTTTGATTTTCCTTTTCTTCGAAACCCTAAAACAGGGTAAAAACATAAACTGGCACTGGGCTCTGGGTTAATAGGTTAGTCCCAAAAATGATATAAAAGTGTATAATAAAGCCCATAAACATTCAAAACAGTAGATAATATAGCTTGGAGCAATCAAAAATTATAGATAGGTTGGAGACGTATCAGCATCCCCAAGCTTAATTCCTGCTTGTCCTCGAGTAGGTAAATGATAAAAACAGAATTTTTGATGTGGAGTGCTACTTGGCATAATTTCAATGTAATTCTTCTTAATTGTGGCATGAATATTCAGATCCAAAAGATTCAAGACAAAAGTTCATACTGACATAAAAATAATAATACTTCAAGCATACTAACAAAGCAATCATGTCTTGTCAAAATAACATGGCCAAATAAAGTTCATCCCTACAAAATCATATAGTCTGGCTATGCTCCATATTCACCACAAAAAGAATTTAAATCATGCACAACCCCAATGACAAGCCAAGCAATTGTTTCATACTTTTGATGTCCTCAAACTTTTTCAATCTTCACGCAATACATGAGCGTGAGCCATGGACATAGCACTATAGGTGGAATAGAATGGTGGTTGTGGAGAAGACAAAAAGGAGAAGATAGTCTCACATCAACTAGGCATATCAACGGGCTATGGAGATGCCCATCAATAGATATCAATGTGAGTGAGTAAGGATTTCCATGCAACGGATGCACTAGAGCTATAAATGTATGAAATCTTAACAAAAGAAACTAGTGGGTGCGTATCCAACTCGCTTGCTCACGAAGACCTGGGGCATTTTGAGGAAGCCCGTCATTGGAATATACAAGCCAAGTTCTATAATGAAAGATTCCCACTAGTATATGAAAGTGACAACATAGGAGACTCTCTATCATGAAGATCATGGTGCTACTTTGAAGCACAAGTGTGGTAAAAGGGTAGAAGCATTGCCCCTTCTCTCTTTTTATCTCATTTTTTTTATTTTTTTATTTTTTATTTTTTTATTTGGGCCTTCTATTTTTTTATGGACTCTTTTTTTATTTGGGCTTCTTTGGCCTCTTTTTTTTTCGTCCAGAGTCTCATCCCGACTTGTGGGGGAATCATAGTCTCCATCATCCTTTCCTCACTGGGACAATGCTCTAATAATGATGATCATCACACTTTTATTTACTTACAGCTCAAGAATTACAACTCGATACTTAGAACAAGATATGACTCTATATGAATGCCTTCGGCGGTGTACCGGGATGTGCAATGATGCATGAGTGACATGTATGAAAGAATTATGAAAGGTGGCTTTGCCACAAATACGATGTCAACTACATGATCATGCAAAGCAATATGACAATGATGAAGCGTGTCATAATGACGGAACGGTGGAAAGTTGCATGACAATATATCTCGGAATGGCTATGGAAATATCATAATAGGTAGATATGGTGGCTGTTTTGAGGAAGGTATATGGTGGGTTTAAGGCAGCGGCGAAAGTTGCATGGTACTAGAGAGGCTAGCAATGGTGGAAGGGTGAGAGTGCGTATAATTCATGGACTCAACATTAGTCATAAAGAACTCATATACTTATTGCAAAAATCTACAAGTTATCAAAGCAAAGTATTACGCGCATGCTCCTAGGGGGATAGATTGGTAGGAAAGACCATCACTTGTCCCCGACCGCCACTCATAAGGAAGACAATCAATAAATAAATCATGCTCCGACTTCATCACATAACGGTTCACCATACCTGCATGCTACGGGAATCACAAGCTTCAACACAAGTATTTCTCAAATTCACAACTACTCAACTAGCATGACTTTAATATCACCATCTCCATATCTCAAAACAATTATCAAGTATCAAACTTACCGTAGTATTCAACACACTCATAAGAAAGATTTTACTAATATTGTATACCTAGCATATTAGGATTTTAAGAAAATTACCATGCTATTTAAGACTCTCAAAATAATATAAGTGAAGCACTAGAGCAAACAACAAACTACTCCGAAAGATATAAGTGAAGATCAATGAGTAGTCGAATAATTATGCAACTATGTGAAGACTTTCTAACATTTAATAATTTCAGATATTGGTATTCTATTTAAACAACAAGCAAAGCAAAATAAAATGACATCTAAGAATAGCAAACATCATGTGAAGAAGCAAAAACTTAGGATCAACCGAAACTAACCGATAGTTGTTGAAGAAGAAAGGTGGGATGCCAACCGGGGCATCCCCAAGCTTAGACGCTTGAGACTTATTGAAATATTATCTTGGGGTGCCTTGGGCATCCCCAAGATTGAGCTTTTGTGTCTTCTTAATTCCTCTCATATCACGGTCTCCCTAAATCTCAAAAGCTTCATCCACACAAAACTCAACAAGGACTCGTGAGATAAGTTAGTATGAACCATTGCCAAAACCTTATCATACTCTACTGTAGAAAATTATAAAATTATTATTCAACATTGCATACTAAATTCCTCTGCATATTTAATAGTCCTATCCTCAAATAGAATCATTAAAGAAGCAAACATATGCAAACAATGCAAACATAATAGCAATCTGCCTAAACAGGACAGTCTGTAAAGAATGCAGCAACATCCATACTTCCCTAGATCCAAAAAAATATGAAAGAAAATTCCCACTGTAGTAAATTTATCATATCTTAATATGCAAAAGGTTTAAACATTTTATCACATTCAGACTTTTCTAGGGAATTATTGCAACAGCGGTAAACTTTCTGTTTTCAAACAATAACATGTATACTTGTAACATAGGCATAGTGGAGGCTATCAATGCCACTTTTATTGAAATAAAATATGCAAAACATTGTTCTAAATAACATCAAGCAAATCCTAACAAAATAAATTGACGCTCCAAGCAAAACACATATCATGTGGTAAATAAAAATATAGCTCCAAGTAAAGTTACCGATGAACGAAGACGAAAGAGGGGACGCCTTCCAGGGCATCCCCAAGCTTAGGCTCTTGGTTGTCCTTGAATATTACCTTGGGGTGCCTTGGGAATCCCCAAGATTAGGCTCTTGCCACTCCTTATTCCATAGTCCATCGAATCTTTACCCAAAACTTGAAAACTTCACAACACAAAACTTAACAGAAAACTCGTAAGCTCCATTAGTATAATAAATCACCACTTCAAGGTACTGTAATGAATTCATTATTTATTTATAAGGGTGTTATACCTACTGTATTCCAACTTCTATATGGTTTATAAACTATTTTACTAGCCATAGATTCATCAAAATAAGCAAACAACACACGAAAAACAGAATCTGTCAAAAACAGAACAGTCTGTAGTAATCTGTAGCTAGCGCAAGATCTGGAACCCCAAAAATTCTAAAATAAATTTCTGGACGTGAGGAATTTATCTATTAATAATCTTCAAAAATAATTAACTAAATAGCACTCTCCAAATAAAAATGGCAGCAATTCTCGTGAGCGCTAAAGTTTCTGTTTTTTACAGCATGATCAACAAGACTTTCCCCAAGTCTTCCCAAAGGTTCTACTTGGCACAAACACTAATTAAACAACTAAAAGCACATCTAAACAGAGTATAGATGAATTATTTATTACTAAACAGGAGCAAAAAGTAAGGAATAAAAATAAAATTGGGTTGCCTCCCAACAAGCGCTATCGTTTAATGCCCCTAGCTAGGCATGATGATTTCAACGATGCTCACATAAAAGATAAGAATTGAAACATAAAGAGAGCATCATGAAGAATACGACTAGCACATTTAAGTATAACCCACTTCCTATGCATAGGGATTTTGTGAGCAAACAACTTATGGGAACAAGAATCAACTTGCATAGGAAGGTAAAACAAACATAACTTCATAACTTTAAGCACATAGAGAGGAAACTTGATATTATTGCAATTCCTACAAGCATAAGTTCTGTAAGTGCATCTAGTGCCACCCCTAGTTGGTTTTGGAGTATTGACGACAAACCTAGTTGAGGGACTAATGTGTTTGTGAGAATTGCAGGATAACATAGGTAGAAATCCCTCATTGATTCGGTTTTCCTACCAGAGATGACCCCTAAAAATGTATGAAGACATTGATGTCAAAGGTGGTATATGAAGATATTCACATTGAAGACTATGACAAGAGAAGACATCGCCATGAAGCCAATGGAGCTCGAAGACTTAGATCTTTCGTAGTTCTTTTTTTTCTGTGTTGAGTCATAGGAACCACCGTACTGTTAAGTGGGGTCCAAGAGAACCAGTCAGAATGACTGAAGTGATGCCTAACCAAAACCTATGTCTTCGAGTGAAGACTATGAGAGCAAATCTTGTCCAGAGTCGGACAAGTCAGCTTTGCTTGTAGCCCAAGTAAAGTTGTCGTGTGAGTTTGAAATCTGACTGTTGGAACACGTGTCAGTTCCTTAGTGACCTAGGGTCATTTCGGACAAATCAGGTCGGTTGCCTAGTGGCTATAAATAGCCCACCCCCTACAACCATAAACGGTTGGCTGCTCAGAGTTAGTGTACGGCTTTTGTTGTTTGAGAGCAACCCACCTCGAAGCCTTTGAGAGAGAATTCCTTGCGAGGATAAAGCCCTAACCACCCAGAGCCAAATAGAATTAGGCATCACTTAAGTCTTCTTGTCTGTGTGATCTGAAGACTTATTACACTTGAGGACTATGAATCCTCCAGCCGGTTAGGTGTCACGTTCTGAGCATCCAAGAGACATTGTGGATCGCTGGTGAACGAAGTTTGTGAAGGTTTGGGAGTCTACCTTGAAGACTTACCAGAGTGATTGGGTGAGGTCTGTGTGACCTTAGCTCAAGGGGAATACGGTGAGGACTGGGTGTCCTGAGCTGCGTGTTCAGGACTGGGTGTCCGGGACTATGTGTCCTCGGGTTTAAATACCTAGCCGCCCTAACCAGACATACAGTTGTCACAGCAACTGGAACTGGTCCAACAAATCATTGTCTTCAACGAGTCACTGGTTTCATCCTTCCCTTCCCTCTACTTATTGTTACTCCTTGTGAAGTCATTGTATGATTGCACTATCTTTTGTCTTCACTGAGTGACTGCGTGTTCTGTTTGGCTTCATAATATCTTCCTACCTGATCCTTACTACATTGCTGTTATTAGTCATTGTGCTCTCACTCCATTGAATACTTGACTATGGTTTGCCTAGTGTAGTCTACCTTCCGCTGCATGGTAATAGGTTTATTTCTATCGTTTGTCTTCGAAACTTCCACGTTTTGAAGACTTCCATAAAAATCGCCTATTCACCCCCCTCTAGTCGATATAACGCACTTTCAATTGGTATTAGAGCAAGGTACTCCCTTGTTCTGTGTGATTTGGTTTAACCACCTGGAGTTTTAGCTATGTCGACTGCAGGGATAATTAAAGTCTCCGCTGTGTGCCCCGTTTTTGATGGAACTGAATATCCCTACTGGAAGAATAAGATGCGCATGCATCTTGAAGCCATTGACGTCGACCTATGGTATGTCGTCAAGAACGGCGTTCCCAAGGCTGGAGAAGGTGTCACTGCTGCTGATATCAAGAAGTTCATTCAACTGGACTCTACCGCCAAGAGTATCATCTGTGGTCATCTGACCAAAGGACAGTATGGCCGTGTGAGTGCTTTGGAAACATCTAAGCTGGTCCGGGACTGGCTCTCCAAGGTCAACGAAGGCGTCTCAACCCAGAGAGATCAGAGAATCAGTGTCCTTCGCAACCTCTTCAACCGCTTCAAGCGAAATGACAATGAGAATGTCCAGCTCACGTTTGATTGACTCACTGACATCACAAATGAGCTTCAAGCCCTCGGCACTACTGAGATCACCAAGCATGAAGTCGTCAAGACACTACTGAGATCACTTGACAGTTCGTTTGACACCCTAGCCCTGATGATTCAAGAACGACTTGATTTCAAGACACTCGATCCATCCGACATACTTGAGAGGCTCAACACACATGAGTTTCAGCTTTCTAAGAAAAGAATATCTACGGTCCAAACTATGGGCGTACTCGTGCCTTGAAGGCAAAAGCTGTCTCCTCATCTGAAGAAGAATCTGACAGCAGTTCTGATGATCCTGAAGACATTGGAAAGGAACTTGCTATGCTTGTGAAGAAGTTCCAAAAATTCACCAAGAAGAAAGGCTTCAGAAAGTCTTCACGATCAAGCTCAAGGAATGATGAAGCTTCTGCTCATGACTACAAGAAGAAAACATGCCACAAGTGCAAGAAAACTGGCCACTTCATCTCTGAGTGTCCGCAATGGGACAATGAGAACAGAAAGAAGAAGAAGAGCAAGGAATATGACTCTGACGACAAGAAGAAGAAGAAATACTCAAAGTCTTCTTCCAAGTCTTCCTCAAAGTCTTCATCACACAAGAAGAGCTCATCTGGCAAGGCATGTGCGTTTGTTGGCAAGGAAATGGATTCAGAGGAGGAGTCCGCTTCTTAGGAGGCGGAGGTGGAGTCTGAGGAGGAGTCCGATTCTGGCGTTGCAAGTCTGGCTACAGCATACGTTGCCAAGTCCATCTTCAACACTGAAGACAATGACTTCACCACCGACACCGATGCAAATGACAAGGACTACTCTGCTCCTACCTACTGCTTCATGGCACGCGGTGCCAAGGTAAACTCACGCACTACTCACTATCAAACATCTAGTGACAATGACTCTGATTATGGTTCAAAACCCAGCTACAAAACACTTGCTAAAATTGCAACTGAACAACAGAAAGCCATGGAACATATTCAAAAACTGTTAGACAAAAGCGATGATCTATTAGGCGCTGAAATGACTTGATCTGAGTCCTTAATTGAAGACATAAAAAATCTTCACGTTAATTATGAGGAACTTGAAAGTCGTCATGAAACGCTCTCAACAACTCATGAAAAGCTTTCCTATGATTATCTTCAAAGGAAGCAAGATCTTGAGAAATTGAGAGCGGCTCATGAAGATCTTCAAAAAGAAAATGAGTCACTTCGCGCCAAACAGATCAGTTCCGCTCAGGAAGGATTTGAACCACCATGTCTTAAATGCATTGAGCGTGAAAATGCTACTTCTGTTGCTGAATGTTCTACTTCTGCTATTGTTGCAATATCTTCAACTGTTGATGTGGGAACTAACACCTCTACTGAGGATACCACTGCTATTGCTGATGAGAATGCTAGGTTGAAGACATTGCTTGAAACAGGGATGTACAAAAGTCTCAAAGGGCATCAGACACTATGTGATGTCCTCAAAAGACAAATTCTGAACCGAAACCCTAGGAAAGAGGGTGTTGGGTTCGTAAGGAAAATGAATGCTGATGGCTCTTACTGAAAACCTGAGCAGTACCCCAAAACCACATGGGTTGCTGCAAAGGAACCTTCAGCAGATCCATCCAATCTATCTGGCTTCACTTGTGCTAACCCCATTGTCATTGATGAATCCTTTGATGCAAACTATAAACTGTTTAAGAATCAGAATGGTGAAGTGTTTGCCAGGTACATTGGTACTAACTGCAGGAATGGACCACCTATGAAGAAGATCTGGGTGCCGAAAAAGTGTTTTGAAAATCTTCCTATGAATGTCATCATGACACCACAGACGAAGAAGACAAACCCTAGACCACAGGCTTCATACGGCCCAAAGGCTTCATACAGACAGAGGACTCATCTGAGTCGCACTAACGCAAATGTTTTGCAGGGAAACCATACTCAGGCCTATGAATATGAGCGCGGTTCATCGAACCGCCATGTTCATAAGACCAAGAACTATTCTGCTTATTCTTATGAGTACTATTGTCCGCCTACAAGACTTTTTGCTAGGGCTCCAAAGCCAAAGTTCTTAGACGCTGCACTTAGACTTATTGCTTCTAAGCCACCCTTGAAGATGTGGGTGGCTAAGAAAGCTTAACTCTCTTTTGCAGGGAAAGGTCTCTAGCAGAAAACCAAAATCGTCTGATGCTATTGCTGGGGACCTTGAACATCTTGTAGGGCGCAAGATCAAATGCCCGAATGGTCTTACCATGTACTTCGTTCCTGAATCGCTTGCTACTCTCCCTATTAGTCCTAATCTGGATCTAAGCTTTCATAACCCACTGGTTCGTCAAATGTTTTTGCTTCACAATTCTCTTCGTGAAGCCTATCCCCCTAACTGCACTGTAGGGTACGACACCAGCGTCTTCAGAATGGATTATTGATAGTGGGTGTACCAATCACATGACTGGCAAAAGAAGCCTTCTTATGGACTCAACCTTACGTCCATCCGACAAGAGTCACATCACATTTGCTGACACTGGTAAAAGTAAGGTATTGGGTCTAGGTAGAGTTGCAATCTCAAAGGATCAACACATGGATAAAGTCATGCTTGTTGAATCCCTTGGCTTCAACTTAATGTCTGTCTCAATGCTTTGCGATTTGAACATGATCGTAATATTTGGAAAATATCGCTGCCTTGTTCTAATGGAATCTGACAAGTCTCTAGTGTTTGAAGGGTATCGGAAAGATGACTTGTACGTGGTAGATTTCTCAGCAGGACCACATCTTGTTGCATGTCTTCTAGCAAAAGCCTCAGAATGCCGGCTCTGGCATCGGAGGCTAGGGCATGCTGGCATGAGGAACCTTCACACCCTTGCAAAGAAGAAGCATGTCATAGGCATCGAGGGCGTCAAGTTCAAGAAAGATCACTTATGCGGTGCCTGTGAAGCAGGAAAGATGATGAGGGCCAAACATCCCTCGAAGACAATCATGACAACTACTCGACGCTTCGAACTACTCCACATGGATCTTTCTGGTCCCACTCATTACTCAACTCTTACTACTACTACTTGTCTCTATGGCTTTGTCATTGTTGATGATTATTCTAGATATACTTGGGTGCACATAATCCTCTACAAGACTGAAGTGCAGGATGTCTTGAGACGCTTCGCCAATCGAGCAATGAACAACTATGGCGCCAAGATAAAGCACATCAGAAGTGACAATGGCATTGAATTCAAGAACACTGGCCTTGATACATATCTTGATACCTTGGGCATCACACATGAACTCTCAGCCCCGTACACGCCACAACAGAATGGCGTCGTCGAACGCAAGAACAGAACACTCATTGAGATGGCCAGAACGATGCTAGATGAATACAAGACTCCAAGAAAATTCTGTCCTGAAGCCATTGATACTGCATGCCATACAATCAATCGTGTTTATCTTCACAAGCTTCTGAACAAGACATCTTATGAGCTCCTTACTGGCAAGAAGCCAAATGTCAGTTACTTCAGAGTATTTGGCGCCAGGTGTTGGATCAAGGATCCACATCACACTTCAAAATTTGCACCAAAAGCACATGAGGGTTTTATGCTTGGATATGGAAAGGATTCGCACTCCTACAGAGTCTTCAATCTCTTTCATTATAAAGTGGTTGAAACAGTGGATGTGCGATTTGATGAGACTAACGGTTCACAAAGAGAACACCTGCCAAATGTGCTAGATGAAGTTCCATCCAGCGAATCAATCAAGCTGATGGGAACTGGAGAAATCATGCCCTCTAAAGCTCAACCTGAAGAGGAACTTATCATCTCCGCACCTGATCAACCTGAAGACAATGCTCAGCCTGAAGACAATCCCTCTAACAACGACAATGATCAGCAAGAGCAAAATCTTCGTCCTGTACATCCTCGCGTTGCCAGTGAAGTGCAGATTGAGAGAATAATTGATAGCATCAATGCACCCGGTCCGCTCACTCATTCAAGGGCAACTCAGCTAGCAAATTTTTGTGGGTACTTCGCATTCGTCTCAATAACAGAACCCAAGAAAGTTGAAGAAGCCTTCATGGAACCTGAATGGATTCAAGCTATGCAAGAAGAGCTTCAACAGTTTGAGCTGAATAATGTATGGGAACTGGTTAAGCGTCCTGATCCTCGGAAGCACAACATAATAGGCACCAAATGGATATACCGCAACAAGCAAGATGAGCATGGTCAAGTTGTCAGAAACAAAGCTCGTCTCGTTGCTCAAGGATATACTCAAGTGGAAGGCATTGACTTCGATGAAACATTTGCTCCTGTGGCTAGACTTGAAGCCATACGCATACTGCTGGCCTATGCAAATCATCATAACATACTTCTATATCAAATGGATGTGAAGAGCGCCTTTCTCAATGGAAAAATTGATGAAGAAGTGTATGTTGCACAACCTCCTGGCTTTGAAAATCCAAAACATCCTGACATGGTATACAAACTCAACAAGGCACTATATGGCCTCAAACAAGCCCCTCGGGCCTGGTATGACACACTCAAATACTTCCTGAAGAGCAAAGGCTTCATACCTGGTTCCCTCGACCCCACTCTCTTCACGAAGACATATGATGGTGAACTGTTTATGTGCCAAATATATGTGGATGACATTATCTTCGGCTGCACCAATCAGAAGTACAGTGAAGAGTTTGGATATATGATGCAAGAGCAATATCAGATGTCCATGATGGGAGAGCTGAAGTTCTTCCTCGGTCTTCAAATACGACAGCAACGCAACGACATCTTCATATCTCAAGAGAAGTATCTCAAAGATTGCCTGAAGAAGTTTGGTATGCAAGACTGCAAAGGCTTGACGACTCCAATGCCAGCCAAGCATCATCTGGGTCCTGACGACAATGATAAAGAGTTTGATCAAAAGGTATACCGCTCCATGATTGGTTCTTTGCTTTATCTATGTGCATCTAGGCCAGATATTATGCTTAGTGTTTGCATGTGTGCTCGATTTCAAGCGGCACCACAGGAGTCGCATCACTTAGCTGTGAAGCGAATCCTTCGATATTTGGCTGACACCCCAACTCTAGGATTATGGTATCCAAAGGGCTCAGAGTTTGATCTGGTTGGATTCTCGAATGCTGATTATGCTGGTGACAAAGTGGATCGCAAGTCTACATCAAGCACATGCCATTTTCTGGGACGATCACTTGTATGTTGGTCTTCAAAGAAGCAGAACTGTGTATCTCTCTCCACTGCTCAATCTGAATACATTGCTGCTGGATCTTGCTGCGCTCAGCTTCTATGGATGAAGCAAACACTCAAGGACTATGGCATTCATCTGAAGCAAGTGCCACTCTACTGCGACAACGAAAGCGCCATCAAGATTGCCAACAACCCAGTTCAGCACTCGAAGACAAAGCACATTGAAATTCATCATCACTTTCTCAGAGATCATGTTGTGAAGGAAGATATTGATATCATACACATCAACACTGAAGAGCAATTGGCGGATATCTTCACCAAGCCCTTGGATGAGAAGAGATTTTGCAAGTTACGGTGTGAGCTAAATATCTTGGAATCCTCAAATGTCTTGTGATCAGGCACACATCCTAACACTTATGCATATTGATGACTTAGATGTGCAACACACGAAGTAAAGTATATCTTCAATCAATGAAGACATACATTCTAAGTGTGAATACATTAATGTGGAATTTGACTTCAGAGCGCCAAGATAATTGTGCGCCGTGTCTGGGTCTAATACTTCCTATACGGTGGGTAACGCCACCACAAAATGTTCTGTTTGAAGTGTTTCACTCATGGTGTTACATTTGCTATGTCTTCACATTTGGTTTGGCTTCAATTTCAACATGTCTTCATGTTTATCTTCACTATGTTGATTATATATATATGTACTAGTGTTTTGTCCTCTACAATTCCTTATGAAGACAATTCCTTATCCTTTACAATTTCACATATTATATTCCCCGTTGAAAACTTCAACTAGTTTGTCATCAATCACCAAAAAGGGGGAGATTGTAAGTGCATCTAGTGCCACCCCTAGTTGGTTTTGGAGTATTGACGACAAACCTAGTTGAGGGACTAATGTGTTTGTGAGAATTGCAGGATAACATAGGTAGAAGTCCCTCATTGATTCGGTTTTCCTACCAGAGATGACCCCTAAAAATGTATGAAGACATTGATGTCAAAGGTGGTATATGAAGATATTCACATTGAAGACTATGACAAGAGAAGACATCGCATGAAGCCAATGGAGCTCAAAGACTTAGATCTTTCGTAGTTCTTTTTCTTCTGTGTTGAGTCATAGGAACCACCGTACTGTTAAGTGGGGTCCAAGAGAACTAGTCAGAATGACTGAAGTGATGCCTAACCAAAACCTATGTCTTCGAGTGAAGACTATGAGAGCGAATCTTGTCCAGAGTCGGACAAGTTAGCTTTGCTTGTAGCCCAAGTAAAGTTGCCGTGTGAGTTTGAAATCTGACCGTTGGAACACGTGTCAGTTCCTTAGTGACCCAGGGTCATTTCGAACAAATCAGGTCGGGTTGCCTAGTGGCTATAAATAGCCCACCCCTACAACCATAAACGGTTGGCTGCTCAGAGTTAGTGTACGGCTTTTGTCGTTTGAGAGCAACCCACCTCGAAGCCTTTGAGAGAGAATTCCTTGCGAGGATAAAGCCCTAACCACCCAGAGCCAAAGAGAATTAGGCATCACTTAAGTCTTCTTGTCTGTGTGATCTGAAGACTTATTACACTTGAGGACGGTGAATCCTCCAGCCGGTTAGGTGTCACGTTCTGAGCATCCAAGAGACATTGTGGATCGCCAGTGAACGAAGTCTGTGAAGGTTTGGGAGTCTACCTTGAAGACTTACCAGAGTGATTGGGCAAGGTCTGTGTGACCTTAGCTCAAGGGGAATACGGTGAGGACTGGGTGTCCTGAGCTGCGTGTTCAGGACTGGGTGTCCAGGACTGTGTGTCCTCGAGTTTAAATACCTAGCCGCCCTAACCAGACGTACAGTTGTCAAAGCAACTGGAACTGGTCCAACAAATCATTGTCTTCAACGAGTCACTGGTTTCATCCTTCCCTTCCCTCTACTTACTGTTACTCCTTGTGAAGTCATTGTATGATTGCACTATCTTTTGTCTTCACTGAGTGACTGCGTGTTCTGTTTGGCTTCATAATATCTTCCTACCTGATCCTTACTACATTGCTGCTATTAGTCATTGTGCTCTCACTCCATTGAATACTTGACTATGGTTTGCCTAGTGTAGTCTACCTTCCGCTGCATGGTAATAGGTTTATTTCTATCGTTTGTCTTAGAAACTTCCACGTAGTAATTTTCAGTAGCATCATGAATGAATTCAACAATATAACCAGCACCTAAAGCATTCTTTTCATGATCTACAAGCATAGAAAATTTACGACTCTCCACATAGGCAAAAATTTTCTCATGAATAATAGTGGGAGCAAACTCAACAAAATAACTATCATGTGATTGAAAATTAAGATCAAGATGACAAGGTTCATTGTTATTATTATTCTTTAAAGCATAAGTGTCATTACAATAATCATCATAGATAGGAGGCATGCTTTCATCATAATAAATTTGCTCATCAAAACTTGGGGGACAAAAAAGATCATCTTCATCAAACATAGCTTCCCCAAGCTTGTGGCTTTGCAGATCATTAGCATCATGGATATTCAAGGAATTCATACTAACAACATTGCAATCATGCTCATCATTCACATATTTTATGCCAAGCATTCTATGTAATTCTTCTTCTAGCATTTGAGCACAATTTTCCTTTCCATCATACTTACGAAAGATATTAAAAAGGTGAAGCGTATGAGACAAACTCAATTCCATATTTTTTTAGTTTTCTTTTATAAACTAAACTAGTAATAAAACAAGAAACTAAAAGACTCGATTGCAAGATCTAAAGATATACCTTCAAGCACTCACCTCCCCGGCAACGGCGCTAGAAAAGAGCTTGATGTCTACTACACAACCTTCTTCTTGTAGACGTTGTTGGGCCTCCAAGTGCAGAGGTTTGTAGGACAGTAGCAAATTTCCCTCAAGTGGATGACCTAAGGTTTATCAATCCGTAGGAGGCGTAGGATGAAGATGGTCTCTCTCAAGCAACCCTGCAACCAAATAACAACGAGTCTCTTGTGTCCCCAACACACCCAATACAATGGTAAATTGTATAGGTGCACTAGTTCGGCGAAGAGATGGTGATACAAGTGGTATATGGATAGTAGATAAAGGTATTTGTAATCTGAAATTATAAAAACAGCAAGGTAACTAATGATAAAAGTGAGCGTAAACGGTATTGCAATGCTAGGAAACAAGGCCTAGGGTTCATACTTTCGCTAGTGTAAGTCCTCTCAACAATACTAACATAATTGGATCACATAACTATCCCTCAACATGCAAAAAAGAGTCACTCCAAAGTCACTAATAGCGGAGAACAAACGAAGAGATTATGGTAGGGTACGAAACCACCTCAAAGTTATTCTTTCCAATCAATCCGTTGGGCTATTCCTATAAGTGTCACACACAGCCCTAGAGTTCGTACTAGAATAACACCTTAAGACACAAATCAACCAAAACCCTAATGTCACCTAGATACTCCAATGTCACCTCAAGTATCCGTGGGTATGATTATACGATATGTGTCACACAATTTCAGATTCATCTATTCAACCAACACACAGAACCTCAAAGAGTTCCCCAAAGTTATACCGGAGAATCACGACGAAAACGTGTGCCAACCCCTATGCATAGGTTCATGGGCGGAACCCGCAAGTTGATCACCAAAACATACATCAAGTGAATCACGTGATATCCCATTGTCACCAAAGATATCCACGGCAAGACATACATCAAGTGTTCTCAAATCTATAAAGACTCAATCCGATAAGATAACTTCAAAGGGGAAACTCAATCCATTACAAGAGAGTAGAGGGGGAGAAGAAACATAAGGTCCAACTATAATAGCAAAGCTCGCGATACATCAGGATTGTATCACCTCAAAAACACGAGAGAGAGAGAGAGAGAGAGAGATCAAACACATAGCTACTGGTACATACCCTCAGCCCTGAGGGAGAACTACTCCCTCCTCGTCATGGAGAGCACCGGGATGATGAAGATGGCCATCGGAGAAGGATTCCCCCTCCGGCAGGGTGCCGGAACGGGTCTAGATTAGCTTTCGGTGGTACGGAGGCTTTTGGCGGCGGAACTCCCAATCCATTGTGCTCACGGATGTTTTTAGGGTATATGGAGATATATAGGCGGAAGAAGTACGTCAGGGGGGCCACGAGGGGCTCACGAGGGTGGAGGGCGCGCCTAGGGGGATGGGCGCGCCCCCTGCCTCGTGACCTCCTCGTAGAGCCCCCGACGTGCACTCCAAGTCTTCTGGGCTTCTTTCCTTCCAAAAATGAGTTCCGTGAAGTTTCAGGTCAATTGGACTCCGTTTGATTTTCCTTTTCTTCGAAACCCTAAAACAGGGTAAAAATATAAACTGGCACTGGGCTCTGGGTTAATAGGTTAGTCCCAAAAATGATATAAAAGTGTATAATAAAGCCCATAAACATTCAAAACAGTAGATAATATAGCATGGAGCAATCAAAAATTATAGATACGTTGGAGACGTATCAGCATCCCCAAGCTTAATTCCTGCTCGTCCTCGAGTAGGTAAATGATAAAAATAGAATTTTTGATGCGGAGTGCTACTTGGAATAATTTCAATGTAATTCTTCTTAATTGTGGCATGAATATTCAGATCCGAAAGATTCAAGACAAAAGTTCATATTGACATAAAAATAATAATACTTCAAGCATACTAACAAAGCAATCATGTCTTCTCAAAATAACATGGCCAAAGAAAGTTCATCCCTACAAAATCATATAGTCTGGCTATGCTCCATCTTCACCACACAAAGAATTTAAATCATGCACAACCCCGATGACAAGCCAAGCAATTGTTTCATACTTTTGATGTTCTCAAACTTTTTCAATCTTCACGCAATACATGAGCGTGAGCCATGGACATAGCACTATAGGTGGAATAGAATGGTGGTTGTGGAGAAGACAAAAAGGAGAAGATAGTCTCACATCAACTAGGCGTATCAACGGGCTATGGAGATGCCCATCAATAGATATCAATGTGAGTGAGTAGGGATTGCCATGCAACGGACGGACTAGAGCTATAAATGTATGAAAGCTTAACAAAATAAACTAGTGGGTGCGCATCCAACTCGCTTGCTCATGAAGACCTAGGGCATTTTGAGGAAGCCCATCATTGGAATATACAAGCCAAGTTCTATAATGAAAGATTCCCACTATTTGGGACCCAGATGTTTGAATTTCACTCTCATCTCTTGCATGGGACCTAGAAATTCACCCAAAGACACACATGTGATTTTTCAAATAACTTTGATGCATTGGAGCATGTGCTTGTAGTGAAATGTGAATTATGCACATTAAATGACCAGAAATTCAATTAATGTATACGAAAGTCCAACCGAACCCAGAATAATTCCAAAATTTAGCATGATACTCATATAGTTCTATTTTGCCTCTATAAAAAATCAAGGGGGAGGAGGCATCATATATCGTTTCGCACACAAAGGTGACACGTCCCCCCTCGGGAACCATGAGTCTTCTCGAGGGAAGCTCCGGTTTGCAAGAAGCTTATACCCAAAAACTTGTCCAAATGTGGCCAATTTTTCTACCACAACATGTTGGTGCCATGAAATGACTCCATGCCAAGTTTCATGATTTCAGGCTAGTTTTGTATTTCCAGGAATTTAAAAACCAAGTTTCTCAATGTTCCCAGTCGAGCCACGATGCCTAGATGTCTGAATTTCATTCCCTTTTCTTGCATGGGACCTATAAATTCACCCAAATACAGACATGTGATTTTTCAACAAACTTTGGTGCACTGCAGCATGTGCTTGTAGTTCAAATTTGAATTATGCACATTAAATGCCTAGAAACTCAATTAATGCATGAAAATGCCAAACGAAACCGGAATAATTCCAAATTTAAACACGACACTCATGTAGTTGCATGTTCATTGTACTTAAATGTTCTAGCATACACTTCACCATCCTTTCCCTCCGTAACACCATTTTTCCTTTCAAAACATAATGAAAAAATTAGGTATACCACAAACATTTTACTAGAAAGAATCACGTGGGATGCGATATAAAATATCTTGGCGCACCGTCTTATCTAGCTTACGCAGAAAGCTTCATCGTCTACAGTCCACTGCCCTCACTTGAAACACACTTGTGCGCCAGTTTCTCGAGGCACCGAGCGAAATTTTTCTGCCACAGCGGAAACAATTGCTACATTTTGTAGTATTGTTCTCAAGCATTCTTTGTTTTATTAACTGTCTTATCTTCTAGTACATGTTTATATTCCGCAATGTCGTGCTCAGTTAATTATTTTGGTTCATTTGGTCTGCTGTCCATTTAACTGTTTGGTTCAATTATGCAATTTGATTTTCATTTGTTGTGGGTACAATTTGTATTGTTATGCATGTGAAATAAATCGAATTTGGCTGTACTCAATACATATGCTACTGATAGTATGGCAGTTAACCTGATCAAGATCTTCCTTATGTGTGTTGCAGGGAAACAATGGGAGACACTGCGGTTTACCATCGAGGTATGCTCATGCATGGTCATTTCGCTAATAGCACATTATTGTGCAGTTGCAGGAATCATTCTAACATTTAGGTTTCTTACAATTTGGTCTTGCACATGTAGGTCCTGCTGTCAGAGGCTTAGACCCACTGTTCGACCCATTTTGCATATGGGAAAATGAGATGTCCATGAATATCAGTCAAGTCAAGAAACTCAGAAAGATTGTTAAGATGAAGAAACTTGCGACGAATAACAGGAAGATCTTTGTTTGCACAATGAAGAAGACATCAGTCAACTATAGGATGATACTAACTCTTTTACCATGTTTTTACCCCTTGCGCCATTTCAAAATTTATAACAACGATTTATGCATATCTTTGTTTTCAGTACTTTTCAAAGCAGTTCACCGATGATTACCTCTTAAATGACCTGCATGGTCAAGAGGCGAGGAAGATATTCATTCAACACCCATGGTACAATATTGAAGTCTTCCTGAAGAGGACGAAGGTTGGGCGGGCAATTATCCATAGCCACTGGCCTAAAGTTGCAAGGACATTCAATATCATTGAAGGCTCAATATTTTCCTTCCGCTTCTGCAGTTTCCTAGATGAGATTCATCTGTCTGTTTACCATGTATGATGCTACTTTCCAAAGGTTTTCGATGCTGCATGTGAAACTTGGTGCTGTTGTGTAATTGCGCAACTAAGTGCCGAAGCTATCTGATATAATTCGATTATGAAATCTTGGTTGCCGTTATACGGATATGAAATATCTGGTGTGTTTTATAAGAAATATCAAATTGATACTACATGGATTATCAATAATAGGCTAATTACCCTGCTTATTGGGGTTTTCTATTGCAGACGGTTACTCAGATAGCACCATGGGCGATGAACTCAAACAACCCACACGGTTCCTAGAAAGTAGGCATGTTCGATCAACTAACAATCACACATGACTTTCGGCAGAGAACTGTTTGTGTTAGGCCACCTTGCACGAACGTTTCCACACAAAAAACTATGTGTGATATACATACGAACGGAAATGTTTTTCTAGTATTCTCCATGTAGGATGTACATACGAACGGAAACGTTTGGGTTTCGATGCCTTGCTAGATCGCACACGAGCTCATTTTGTGTGCCAGGAGGGCCTATCCCCGACGGTTTTTGGGTAGTGTGGGAAGGACCCCCTATCACCCACACTCACTTGGCGACGGTTCCAAGCGCCGTCACGGAAAGGGGTTAAAAACCATTTGTATAGCAGGTCTCTGCACCATTGAGTGTGCCCCTCCGCGCGTCGGAGGGATGCCTGTGCGGCAATCCCGCGACAGCCCCGCCGCTTCGGCCATCGCCGTCGGCTAACCGCCAGCCTAACCGTGTATAATTAGTGTTAATGACCCACTCCGTGACACTGACATGTGGGCCCGACCAAATTAAATTAAAAGCTAACTAATTATCCTAGTGACTCAATGACAGCTTGGACCCACCTAGCTAATTACATTTAATTATATATTGTTAACTAAGTAGCCACTCACTATTGGCCCTCACAGGATCATGTTGACCACTCAATGACAGGTGGGCCCTGTTGACCTGCTGACTCAGCCTTTGGCCCCACTGTTAGCCTCACATACACTATGTTGTGTACACTTTCTGTGTGCACTCAGCAATTTAACTTTTATTTCCGAAATAATAATAATTTCAAAAATTGTTTAAATCTTTGAAAAATCATATAAAATAATCTATAACTCGGATGAAAAAGTTTTATACATGAAAGCTGCTCAGAAAGATGAGACGAATCCGAATACACACTCTGTTCATCCGTCACATGCCCCTAGCATAGCAAACATGAAAACTTCCCCTTCATTTCATTTGTCCGAAAATGTCTAACACTAGGGAAACATTCCCGGATGTTTCCCCCCTTTGCCGGTATCGCGTAGTACTGCGTTAGAACACCCCTACCATTGCTTATTGCTTGTCATGTATCTGTTTGCTCTGTATTTACTGTTTCTTTCCCCTCTTCTCTCCGATAGACCCCGAGGCCGATGCCGATGCCCTTGTGATTGACTACGTCACCGATGACCCTTCTTCCTTTTTCAGCAGAGCTTACAGGCAAGCAAACCCCCCTTGAACATTTCGATATCGCCCATTTCATTCTATCTCATGCTTGCATTAGATTTTTCTACTGTTATTGATTGCTCCTGTATCTGATGCATAGCCTGCTTTTGTAACCTGCTCATTGTACCTTACCTGCTTATCCTAAGCTTCTCAGCATAGGTTGGATAATGACCCATCAGTGACCCCCACCTTGTCCTTGTTGCCCCTGCTTCATCATCGATGACTCGATCAACGTGATCGACGACCAGAGCCCAACACCTCACATCACGCCCCTTTTTGTTGCTCGACTCTACAGAGTTACTATCGAGTGTCGAGGGAGATACCTCATACATCACTCCTTATGAGATCTCTGTAGTGTAGCTATTTAGTCATGGTCATCGAGGGTGATTCCTCCTTCACCACTCCCGATACGACTCTATCGTGCAACCCTTCAAGTGTGAACCTCGAGGGTGATTCCTCCTACGTTCACCTTGATGATTACATTGAGTGGAATCCACAGAGGGTGATTCCTCGGGATTTCCCCCTTGATGTTTGGACACGTGGTTACCTTGACTTTACTTGAGAGCTTTGTGAAAGTCGGGCGGGCCCGGAGAGCACCCGAAGAGTTACGGTGGCGGCTGGCTATTTAGCGGTATCACCCATGAGGGGGTGGTAGCTCCGGACTTGTCCCAATAGCCGTCAATTCTTTTAATTGTTAATGCACTAACAGATTTGGGTATTTGTTCTGAGTTGGCCATTGGCCTTTACGCACTAATCACCACGTGGGAATAGTTGTGGGCCTCGGTGTTGTAGTATCAGCCGAAGCTTTGTTAGACGTCCAGTTTAGCATTGCGGCACGGCTGGGCCGGCACCATCCTGTAGTGGTGGAGCCTGGATCCGCCCTGCACGCAATGACCCCGAGTGCAATGGGCGATGGGCCCAAGACCCTGGAGTGCTTAGGATGTAGACCGGCGGGGACCTCTCTGCTGAGCCTAGGTAGGGCTGGGACGTGTTGATCTTCTGAGGCCGAAGTGTGTCCGGCCAGAGTAATCAAGCGTGTTGGGTAACATGGTGCACCCATGCAGGGAAGATTATCTATTCAAATACCGTGTCCACGGTAATGGACGTTTAGACTTGTATCCTGATCTATTACAACAAGAAATGGATACTTGAGACATGTGATGGATATGTTGGCTCCGGTATTGCTTTCTCGTAGGGAGTCGAGGAAGGATCTCTGGGCGTAAATACTACAACATGTTTGTTAATTATAAAATGCTATTCTATACTCTTCTGAATGCTGCAAGATGCTTGAAGTTGCTTGAAGATGCTAGTCTTCAATAGGCTAGGCCTTTTCCCTTCTATTCTGGCATTCTGCAGTATAGTCCACAGATACAACCCTTCCATTTGATACCAATGCATACTTAGTATAGATCTGATGCTTGCGAGTACTTTGGATGAGTACTCACTGTTGCTTTGCTACCCCTTTTCCCCCTTTTTTCTTCTTTCCGATTGTTGCAACCAGATGGTGGATCTCTGGAGCCAGATGCCACCGCCGACGGATACTACTACATGGAGGCCGTCGAAGACCAGGATTAGTTAGGAGGTCCCAGGCAGGAGGCCTTGCCTCTTCGATCGTTGTTGCTTTTGTGTTTGCCTTCTTAAGGCAACATTTGTTTAACTTATGTCTGTACTCAAATATTGTTGCTTTCGCTGCCTCGTTTGTATCCAAGCTTCTGTATTCGAGCCCTCGAGGCCCCTGGATTGTAATATGAAGCTTGCATTATTTTAATTTGTGTCTAGAGTTGTGTTGTGATATCTTCCCATGAGTCCCTGATCTTGATCATACACATTTGCGTGTATGATTGAATCTGGGGCGTCACATGTGTCGTCATTCTTCCACTTTGTTCCGGCTTCTGCTCCACCATCTCCATGGCCGATGCTCGCCAAGTTCGCGCTGAGCATCAGGCGGCTCGCGTCGCCCAGATAGAGCCCGTAGGCCGTGGCTACTGCCGCCGCACCGCCGAGGCCGCGACAGCCACCACCGACCTTGCCGCCCATGAGCCGCGGGACCCCTCCCGGTGCGAGCGACACTTTCTGATGACCCACAAGTATATGGTATCAATTGTAGCCTTTTTGATAAGGAAGAGTGTCGAACCCAATGAGGAGCAGAAGGAAATGACAAGTGGTTTTTAGCAAGGTAATGTCTGCAAGTGCTAAAATTGTAAGTAACATAGTAGTTTGATAGCAAGATAATTTGTAACGAGCAAGTAATGATAGTAGTAACAAAAGTGCAGCAAGGTAGCCCAATCCTTTTTGATACAAAGGGCAGGCCAAAACTGTCTCTTATAATAAGCAAAGCATTCTTGAGGGTACACGGGAATTTCATCTTGTCACTTTCATCATGTTGATTCGATTCGTGTTTGCTACTTCAAAAATTTGATATGTGGGTGGACTGGTGCTTAGGTGTTGTTCTTACTTGAACAAACCTCTTACTTATGAGTAACCCCCTCATGAGCATCCACAACTACAAGAAAAGTATTAAGAATAAATTCTAACCATAGCATTAAACTCTTGGATCCAATCGGTCCCTTACGGAATAGCACATAAACTAGGGTTTAAGCTTCTGTCACTCTCGCAACCCATCATCTAATTACTACTCCACAATGCATTCCCTTAGGCCCAAATATGGTGAAGTGTCATGTAGTCGACATTCACATGACAGCACTAAGGGAATTACAACATACATACTATCAAAATATCAAACACATCAAGTTCACATGATTACTTGCAACATGATTTCTCTCGTGACCTCAAGAACAAAAGTAACTACTCACAAATGATAATCATGCTCAAGATTAGAGGGGTATTAAATAGCATATTGGATCTGAACATATAATATTCCACCAAATAAACCATATAGTAATCAACTACAAGATGTAATCAACACTACTAGTCACCCACAAGCACCAATCTATATTTCCGGTACACAGATTGAACACAAGAGATGAACTAGGGTTTGAGAGGAGATGGTGTTGTTGAAGATGTTGATGGGGATTGCCCTCCCCAATATGGGAGAGTTGTTGGTCATGATGATGATTTCCCCTTCCGAGAGGGAAGTTCCCTGACGGAATCGCTCCGCTGGAGGGCAAAAGTGCCCCTGCCCAAGTTCCGCCTCGAGACAGAGGCGCTCCGTCCCGAAAGTCCTCTCCTTATTTTTTCTAGGTAAAAATGGCTTATATACCAGAAGATGGGCACCAGAGGTGGGCCGGGCTGAGCACAACCCACCAGGGCGTGCCTGGGGGGCCAGGCGCACCCTGGTGTCTTGTGCTCACCAGGTGGCCCCCTCTGTTGGTTATTTGCTCCAGTATTTCTTATTTATTCCATAAAAATTCTTGTGAAGTTTCAGCCCATTTGGAGTTGTGCAGAATAGGTGGCCCGACGTTGCTTTTCCAGGTCCAGATTTCTAGCTGCCGGAAGTCTCCCTCTTTGTGTGAACCTTGCAAATTATGAGAGAAAAAGGCAATAGAATTGCTCCAAAAAGCATTACTATGCATAAAAACATTATAAATAATAGTAGGTAAACATGATGCAAAATGGATGTATCAACTCCGCCTAGCTTAGGCCCCGCTTGTCCTCAACCGAAAACCAAAATCGAAAAACATGTCCACATGCTTAGAGAGAGGTGTCGATAAAAACAAAATACGGACATAGAAGCATCATGTGAATTATTATAACAACAACAAACTTTAACATAAAACCTTTATCATAGACTTCTCATGAATAAGTAACAATTCATCACACTATCGAAGTATAAATCATAAACTCTATTGGAAACCAACAAACTATGTTCACAGTCAATTTTGTAACTACAATTCATCATCTTTTCAGGAAGGGTCTCGTATCGGAGCCTTTAGGCAAGTCCACATACTCAACCATCATATAGCCTTCTATGATTGCTAACACTCACCGCATACACATGAGCAAAACGTTTCAACCGGACACATAGAAAGATAGGGGCTTGTAGTTTCGCATCCCAACATATTCACCTCAAGGGTGATGTCAACAATAATAACTCATGCTACCCATATTCAACTGGACATATGTGCCTAGATCTTTCTTCACCACATGATGCTTGCCCAGGGAGAAAAATAAAAAGGAATAGAGGGAAAAACTTTGTCCCTTGCATAAAAGTAAAAGATAGGCCCTTCGCAGAGGGAAGCAGAGGTTGCCATGCGCTTATTTGTTTGTATGCTCAACCCTTTAGCGCAAAAGAACGTCACATTAAATTGCCCCTTATGATAGCAACCTTTATTATGCAGTCTGCCGCTTTTATTCTTTGCTATCACAAGTTCGTACAACGCTCAATTTTCTCTTACACTAAATGATCTAACACTTTTAGAAGCAATTTTTATTGCCTTATTGCATCGACGACAACTTACTTGAAGGATCTTGCTCAATCCCTAGATAGGTATGGTGAACTCTTGATAATAAGATTTGGGTTTAAGGGTTGTTGGATGCACAAGTAGTATCTCTACTTGGTGCGGAATTTTTGGCTAGCAAAGATGGGGGGTAAGCACCACATGTTGAAGGATCTATGACAATATAACTTCTATGTGAATATGAACAAACATAAATCATTATGTTGTCTTCCTTGTACAATGTCAACAATTTTGGCATATAATATTTTGATGAGGGCTCACAATCACAAAAGATTTCCAGGATAGTGTATTTGTATGTGAATCTTCTCTTCCCTTATTAATTCTTTCATGAGTTGCATCATTGACCAATGCTATGTTTGTCAATCCTAATAAAATTTTCTACTTATACTTTTCCTTATGTGGTGTCATTACCTACCATAAGATTAGCATATGATCTTTTTCATTTATTTCCATTCTTTTTTATTGGAACATGAAAGTAAAGAAAGCAAAAACTCAAACTAAATTTTATTATATATCTCGCACATGATTGCAAGGATAGATCACTAAGCAAACTCTCAAAAAGAAAGGATTGAACTAAACTTTTATTCATCTAAAGCAAAAGATAATTATGGATCGAACTAAGATAAGTAAAGGCAAAAGATAGTGGGGTTGATATGATACTGGGGCACCTCCCCCAAGCTTGGCGGAAGCCAAGGGGAGTGCCCAAGCCAAGGGGAGTGCCCATACTCAATACTTAATTTTCCTTCGGTGATGAAGAAGGTGGTGGTGATGAAGTAGAGGCAATATTTTCCTTCATGATCAAGGGATTCTCCAATCTATGGATGATGCTCTGGAGGAAGATGATGTGCTCTTGATGCATAATATTTTCACGAGTGAGATATTTATTTTGCACACGAACCGTCTCAATGATTCGAAATGCTTTAATCTCAGTCGGGGTAAGATGAGCATAATAAGGTTTAAGGATATCTTCTTCTTCCTCCTCAGCAGGCCAGGCCTGCTCAACCAGCGGCCCTTGGTCTCCGGTAGCTTCCTTGCTCTTGTCCCCTTTTATGGCTTCTACGGGCTCTTCTCTCTTCAGCTCGATCTTCATCAACCAAGCATCCTCTTCCATGTTGTTGGAGGAAGAAGAAGACATGATGCCTGGCTCAACAGATCTGACCGAAAACAGCAAGAAAAGAGAACAGGAGATTTCTCCGTGATACGGTGGTCAATAGGTTCGGGGGGTATATAAAGATTTTTTTTATCTTGGGAAACAAGCAAACGGAAGAAAAACGGAGTCCGGAAGGTACCCAGGTGGGCACAACCCACCTGGGCGCGCCAAGCCAGGCGCGCCCTGGTGTTTTGAGCCCACCAGGGTGACCTTCCTAGTTGTTTCTTATTTTACTAATTTTTGTTATTTTCCAAAATGGACAAAAAATATTTTTTGCATATTTTTCGGAGTCCATTTACTTACCCTATCATTTACCTCCTCTTTTTCACGATTCTGGAGTGTTCTAGAAGGTCTCTTTTATGTGTTCTGCCGGTGTCATAGTTTGGATAATATTACTTTCAATGTTAATGGGCGTACCTGAGATATAATATTTTATTTGTTGCCCATTAACAACCTTCGGGTTAGTACCTTAGGCATTATTTATTTTGATAGCTCTAGACCGATAAACCTCCTCGATAACATAGGGTCCTTCCCATTTGGAGAGGTGTTTTCCTGCAAAGAATCTGATGAGAGTTGTACAAAACAACATATTCTCCAACTTTGAACTCAGAATTTTGGATTCTTTTATCATTCCATCTTTTAACTTTTTCCTTAAATAACTTGTCATTTTCATAAGCTTGGGTTCTCCATTCATCTAAAGAGCTAATATCAAATAACCTCTTTTCACCGGCAAGTTTAAAATCATAGTTGAGTTCTTTAATTGCCCAATAAGCTTTATGTTCTAACTCAAGAGGCAAATGACAAGCTTTTCCATAAACCATTTTATAAGGAGACATACCCATAGGATTTTTATATGTTGTTCTATAAGCCCAAAGTGCATCATCTAATTTCTTAGACCAATTCTTCCGGGACCTATTGACAGTCTTCTGCAAAATTAATTTTATTTCTCTATTGCTAAGTTCAACTTGATCATTAGACTGAGGATGATAAGGTGATGCAATTCTATTGTTAACATCATACTTGGGAAGCATTTTACGGAAAGCACCATGAATAAAGTGTGAGCCACCATCAGTCATTAAATATCTAGGGACTCCAAACCTTGGGAAAATAACTTCCTTAAGCATTTTAATATAGGTGTTGTGATCAACACTACTAGTTGGAATAGCTTCTACCCACTTAGTAACATAATCAACAGCAACCAAATATGTGTATACCCGTTAGAGGAAGGAAAAGGTCCAATGTAATCAAAACCCCAAACATCAAATGGTTCAACGACAAGTGAATAATCCATAGGAATTTTTGACGCTTACCGATATTACCTATTCTTTGACATTCATCACAAGATAAGACGAACTTACGAGCATCCTTGAAAAGAGTAGGCCAATAAAACCCATACTACAATACCTTGTGAGCAGTTCTGTCTCCCGCATGATGCCCTCCATAAGCTTTGGAGTGACATTTCCATAGGATTTGTCCCTGTTCATGCTCAGGTACACAACGTCTAATAATACCATCTACTCCTTCTTTATAAAGATGTGGGTCATCCCAAAAGTAATGTCTTAAATCATAGAAGATTTTTTTCCTTTTGTTGGTATGTAAAGCTAGTTTGTAAATATTTAGCAACAATATAATTAGCATAGTCAGCATACCAAAGAGTGTTATGAGAAACATTTATTGCAGCTAACTGCTCATCAGGAATACTATCATCGATGGGTAGTGGGTCATCAAGCACATTTTCAAGCCTAGACAAGTTATCAGCTACGGGGTTCTCTGCTCCCTTTCTATCAGTGATATGTAAATCAAGTTCTTGTAGCAAGAGAACCCATCGAATAAGCCTAGGTTTAGCATATTTCTTTTCCATAAGATATTTAATAGAAGCATGATCAATGTGAACAATAACTTTAGAATCGACAATGTAAGATCTGAATTTATCACAAGCAAACGCCACTGCTAAAAATTCTTTTTCCGTCGTAGCATAATTGCTTTGAGCACTGCCTAGAGTTTTACTAGCATAATGAATAACATTTAGTTTCTTGTCAACTCTCTGCCCTAGAACAACAACAACACAATCACTAACATCACACATAATTTCAAAAGGCAAGTTCCAGTCAGGTGGTTGAACAATAGGTGCCGAAATTAAGGCTTTCTTGAGTGTTTCAAAGGCTTCTAAACAATCATCATCAAAAACAAAAGGAACATCCTTTTGCAAAAGATTTTTAAGGGGCCTAGAAATTTTAGAAAAGTCTTTGATAAATCTCCTATAGAAACCAGCATGACCTAAGAAACTACGAATACCTTTGATATCTTTAGGACATGGCATTTTCTCAATTGCATCAACCTTAGCTTTGTCCACTTCAATACCTCTTTCAGAAATTTTATGGCCCAAAACAATACCTTCATTAACCATAAAGTGGCACTTCTACCAACTCAAGACAAGATTTGTTTGCTCACATCTATGCAAAAGTTGATCAAGATTGCTTAAACAATCATCAAAAGACTTCCCATAAACAGAGAAGTCATGCATGAAAACCTCAACAATATTTTCACAAAAGTTAGAGAATATAGCAGTCATACATCTTTGAAAGGTAGGAGGTGCATTGCATAAACCAAAAGGCATACGTCTATAAGCATAAGTCCCAAAGGGACAAGTTGTCGTGGATTTGTCACGGCAGATGTCCTTAGTGCCAGGACTTAGTCGCGAGGCCAACGCATCTAGGCGGTAGCTTGAGAGGGGTTGATCGGGACGAGAGATGCAACACACAAGACAGGGATTTAGACAGCTTTGGGCCCCGGGAAACATCATCCGGTAAAAACCCTACATGCTGTTTGAGACTAGGTCTCATTATGATCACGAGAGAGAGTCGCCGGTAAGATGGCTCTTTGTGTCTAGCCCTAGAGATTGTTTCTTCTTTCCCGTCCCCTTTGGGGAGCCCTGCCCCTCCTTATATAAGTTAGAGGAGCGGGTTACATGTGGAGTCCAAATAGGATTAGGACTAGCCTATCTTCTACTACAAGCCGGATACAAGTCCGGTTCTTGATTCCTTGTAAGGGAGATATTCCTCACGCCGTTCCTCTTAAGTCGGCCTACCATAACGTAAGCCGGCCTTCTGGGCCTTGAGCCTCCTGGGCCCCTGGGTCTTGTCGCTCCTCTAATCCGCTTGCAAGGTCACCCATAAGTCGCCAGGATCGGGCGGGTCACTTAGTGTGTCGTCCAGCCAGGGTGGGTCATTAGTGAGTCGCCAAGTCCGGCTGGGTTATACATCCAGCCGGGTCATACCACGGGGTATATCCCCGACATTAGCCCCCAAGTTTAATTTGGATTTGTCCATTTTAAACTGATCTGCAACATAAACACAAGAACAAACTGACAGGTTGTACTCCGGGTTAAATATTCTTGTAAGCCGGCACCTGATCATTTTTAAATCCTTGTCATTTCCTTCTTGATACATGCTCATGTACTCATAGCAAATCTCCTTTAGTAGATATGTTCAAACTTTGTGAACGCAAAAAATCCAGATACTTCTTTTGAGAAATCCGGGTAAATAGGCCAGCTTCAGAATCAATTTGCTGGCATTGGTCTCTTGTAGAGAAATATTGTAAGAAATAATCCACTTGAATCGGCTTCCAAAATGCCGGCTTAAAACATATTGGTCTTGAAATACTCATCTGACTTTCAGCCGGCTTGAAGAGGTAAAACTTGTCGGTTTATCATAACCAAAATTGCCGGCTTGTAAATATTGATAGCACCGGGTCATAAATGTAGCCGACGCTGGGTCATATTTATTGGTGACACCGGATCATGATTGTTGCAAACACCGGGTCAATCCGATCTGCTCAAAACTAAGAATTTGAACATATTTCTCCCTTATATCCATATTATCTGTAGCCCCCAAGGGCCGGTTTAATTAGCATGAATAAGCCGGGACTTATCACCATGGCTTTAAATAAAATCTAGCTGTGTAGCCCACGTGAGTCGGCTATAGTCATAGTAGTGTAGCCGGGTCATCCTAGAATTGTCTTCAGCAAAGAGCAATATGCATTAGCCCCCAAGTGTCGGGTCATTATGTAATAATGAGCAGGGACTTTGTAAATATGATGATGTAAATTTGAGCAGTAACGTGTAGCCCCCAAGGGCCGGCTTAGTAAGACAATACTGAGCTGGTACTTTTCATTGAAAATAATATCATATGATGTAACCCCCATCCCGGGGCTTGAACCCACGTCCACAAGGTTAAGAGCTTTGTGCTTTACCAACTGAGCAGTGGATCCTTCAATATAATGGAATAAGGCTTGTGTATCTTGAATTTTAATAGGAGCAATTGGTGCCTCCAAGGGCCGGCTCATTACAATGGGATGAGTCGGATCATCGATAAGGCCGATAAAAATGACTTTGCATTAGCCCCCAAGTGTCATGGTGCATGCTTGCAGCGACATGAGACTTGCATATTTGATGTAACCTCAACTTGAATAATGTAGCCCCCAAGTGCCGGGTCGTAAGCCTGCAGCGGCTCGGGACTATTTCCTCCATTGTAAAATAAATCATGCCAATTGATAAAGATATTAGCTGTTGCGCTAAAGCGAATTTGAAAACCTCAATCATAATACCGGTTATTGATAATCATAACAGAAATCCAGCCATGTTGGCTATTCAAGATTTAAATACTATAATCCGGTATGAAAACCTCAATCATTCAATATCATCATGAAAATCCAGCCATGTTTGCTATTAAAGATTTGAATAACCCGGTCTGAAAACCTCAATCATTCAATATCATAACGAAAATCCAGCCAAGTTTGGCTATTTAAAGATTTCAAATACCTTATCTGTTGACAAGTAAATCCAGAGTTTAAATACCCGGCGGCTCTTGGCCGATGGCGATTCAATACGCCTTCATTGTAAACCGGAATTTTTATGACCCGGCGGCTTATAGCCTTTTGAGAAAAATCCAGAACGGATAATCATTTTGAAGCATCAACTTTGGTAATGAGCTTGAACTTAATCATTTATATGTCATATTTCTACAAATCTTGCAGAGAGTTTAAACAACATATGCCCTGGCGACTTAGCGTCAAAACCAGGGCAGGTCATAATATCTCACATATAACCACTGTGATATTGAATTTGTACTATCGGTTCACATGACCTGTGCAGTAAGGGTGATAACCCAATCCTTAGAAGCCAATGCTTCCACATAGATGATGATTGTCTTAAGCTGGCGACTTATAGTCAAAAGTCAAGCCGGGTTAAGCATAAAACACTTATATACATTTGAGATATAATCCCAAAAAGGTCTTAAGTTAAGTAATTGTGGCTGCAATAAACTTTACCAGTGACAGAATAAAACTTTTTGAGGCTTCTGATTCGGATACGAGCAGTAAACCGTTCCAAAGGGGTTAAGCTAAGATTCGAATATGATCATATAGCCCCCAGTGGCTTTGGCTATGCCGATCAAGAGGGTATCGACAGCTATGTTCTCTTTGGTTCGAATACGACCTATGTTTGAACAGGAAGCCCCCAAATGACCTTAAGAGTTGTTTAGCGACGCTGATTCAAATACGATCCACGTCGATTCCCAAAGGGGTTGAGCTATGAGTCGGATACGATCAAGAAGCCCCCAAGTGGGTTCGGCAGTTTGCCAATCAAAAGGGTATCGACAGCTATGTTCTCTTTGGTTCGAATACGACCTATGTTTGAACAGGAAGCCCCCAAGTGACCATATATTAGCATTGCACTGATCAAGAGGGTACTGATAGCTATGCCCGATGAGCAGGAAGCCCCCAAGTGACCATAATAAAATAAGCCGTAAGGCAGGATACCTATGTTTGAACCGCGCATCATGGCAGCAAGTTCTTTTTGGCAACCTTTAATTTTTCTTAGAACTTGAACTTGAGAGAGATTAATTCTTTTTGAACCGGAACTTTAAACCGGATTTGAAAGCTTCAAAAATTTGTGAGGGACAAATTTACCTTGAGCCGGATTTTGAACCGGATTTGAGAGCTTCAAAAATTTGTGAGAGAGAGATGTCTCTTGAGCTATATTTGAAACCAGCATCTTCATCATGAGCCGGAAATTTTCTGACGACCTTTAAATATTTGCTAATAAAGCAGTAGCCTCCAGGGCCGGGTTATCTTTCCTTCAATGACCCGGAGGTCTTGAATTCATTGAAACCGACTAATTTTGCCGAGTCATACCATTGTGGCCCCAGAGTCTCAAGACGACTCGAGGAGTTGGCTTGAGATTCTCCATATTTGACCAGAGCAGAAGGTGTATATCATCGGTGCATTGATAGCGCGATGTGAACCCACAGAAGGTTGAGGTGACTGCAACAGGTTATAAATGATCCCGTATGGGCCGTGTCAGCAACTCGGCCAATGGCTCCTTCCAACCGGTCGTTCGAAATTAACCAAACTGTAATGGCGGCGACTCGTGCGCCTGCCCATTGAACCATACAGTGCAGACGGCGGCTGATAATATATGATAATTTGCCTCCAGTTTTTTGGAAGAAAACTGGGCTTCCCAAGTAGTGAATTGCTCATACTCAATAAACAGCTCATCCAGATAAGTGCAGCCCGGTGTGCTGATGTAAACCAGGCCGCGAGAGACGGACGGTAAAGACGACCGTAACATCAGAGGTGGCATGGACAGATGAACCGGCCGTGGCATTGTAAGCCGGTGTGGACGGACAAGTTGTCCTCCTTGTTGTAAGCCGACATGGTCGCAAAAGACGGCCACGGCGTTGTAAGCCAGCGCGCTCGTGAGAGACGGCCACGACGTTGTAAGCCGGTGTGGGAGTCCGTTGAGTAGCGACGACCACCTGTGCCAAAAGATGTTAGCGTGCCTCCATCTCCGCGGTATAATATCACTTTTTGTGATAAATAATTGCCCTGCATAAACAATATTGCAGACCAAGGCAAAGATAAACTTGTTTTTTTGACAAAAACAATATGTGCTAATAAAACAAATTTGGATGAATATCACCTGATGTTTGCGAACAACAGATGATGGTATGATCGCGGGTTGTACTGTAAGTACTAGTTGCTTTTGCCTCCGTCTTCTTGTGAGAAAGTGGAGATGGCAGTGCATAACACTTTTTTGTGGCTGATTTGACCACCACAGTAGTATGGTATTTTTCTTTGATCCTTTGTTCGTTTCCAACAGCAGTCTCAAGATTGCGGGAGCCCATCATGGCCATCGCTGCAGCCCGTCGTATGTCCAACGCCAACATGACCCGGGTGACGCCAGCGCCGTAGTTACTGTGCGACCGGCTTGATGAAGGACCGTGACATCAGAGGTGACCGCTCTGGGCAGCTCTTGGCAGAGGAAGCGGAGTCCATAGCAGCAGTAGTTCAGCCATAAATGAAACCAGTTTGACAGCCGGGGCGACTTGCCATGGAAACAAGCTGCGGCAACATCTCACGGTGGCGAGGCCATGCAGTGAAGGTGACTCGAGGCGTGGCGGTTCAAGGGCAGTGCGGCCGGCTCAAGACTTGGTGTGCCGGCGACCGCGGCAAAGGCGACTGACGGCCGGGCGGTTCGGCGTGCCGAAGGCGAGGCGGAGCCGCGGCAAAAGCGGCTCAATGCGTCGAAGGCGAGGCGGAGCTGCGGCGAGGAGGCAACGCGGGCGGCTCAACAGCGGCTCACGGGTAGCGGCTCACTGGCGGCACCGCAGCAGATCAAGGACGGCACAAGACAGCAGGGCAGCCTGTTGATGGAGACGAGGGCCACAGTATCGGGGGGTCGACGACGGAGGCGGGTCAAACAGCCTCCTGAACTCTAGAACCGTGAGCTGCTCGAGGTGATGGTGGTGAGCAACGAGGCGAGCCGGAGACCGGCGGGTCAGGCGGGCCATCAAACACCACACATGATGGATTCTGGCGAAAAAGTCTTCTTGTCATATTTCCTATTTCCGTCTCCAGTAGATTCGACTAACGTACTGAGCTCTTGCATGCATCTGAGCGCGGTCGGTCGTTCAAGAAAAATAGCAGTCGGTCCCGTTTGATGCAAAGGGCTTCACGTGAGTAGCAATCCTAATCCGAACAGGACAGTGCTTCTTTTTTCATTACACAGCCTTGACTCATGTGCTTATCAAGCAGTACTTAGTACTAATAGTACTATGGTCAATTGAATAGTCTTCAAGATTTTATAACTTCTCTGGTGGCGATTCTTTCCATGAGTATGGAGCAGATATTCCTTTCAATCGCTGCCTGCTCTTCTTCTTTTCTTTTTAAATCGGACGCCGTTAGTACAACCATTACTCTGGTTGCTTGATTTAATAGCGTTATGTGACGGGAAAATATACTCTCGCCTGTATGCGCATATCTGTGCAGGGAACAACATCACAAAACGTGGCGATTAAACGGAAGCGCAGACCGGCTCAGAGGCAATGGATAGGCCACGGCGACTTAGTGGTGAGGCACGGTTGAACCGGCGGCAGGCTGGAAAGACGTCGTGCGAAGGCATCCCGCGGAGGGGCGGCTCCTATTGGAAGAAAATACTTCGGGGCGGCTCAGCAATGTTCAGTGGAGGAGACGGTTCTGGGACGATTGCTGCCCCCTTGTTCCGACTCAAAAACGGTGACGACGCACAAGACCCGGCCGGCGGCTCTCACCTAGCAGTTTCACCGTATTGGGTTCCTGATGCCCTTTTTTAGATTTTCTAACGGGAGTAGTTTTCCATCAGATGCAAACTTGCCATGTAATCGCCGTCCGTGTTGCTTTTGGTTTGATTGCAATTTGACAAATTACACAACCGGCGGCGGCGGCTCAATCACAACCCTAATTTCTTTGATGATGAACTTGCTAACTCATTCCAATGTTGGCTCTTCTTCTCCCTGTCAATCGCGAATTTCTGGATCCCTAAGAGAGATCCCTCCAAGAACTCAACACCACCGTGCGCAGGCCCCACGGTGGGCGCCAACTGTCGTGGATTTGTCACGGCAGATGTCCTTAGTGTCAGGACTTAGTCGCGAGGCTAACGCATCTAGGCGGTAGCTTGAGAGGGGTTGATCGGGACGAGAGACGCAACACACAAGACAGGGATTTAGACAGCTTCGGGCCCCGGGAAACATCATCCGGTAAAAACCCTACATGCTGTTTGAGGCTAGGTCTCATTATGATCACGAGAGAGAGTCGCCGGTAAGCCGGCTCTTTGTGTCTAACCCTAGAGATTGTTTCTTCTTTCCCGTCCCCTTTGGGGAGCCCTGCCCCTCCTTATATAAATTAGAGGAGCGGGTTACATGTGGAGTCCAAATAGGATTAGGACTAGCCTATCTTCTACTACAAGCCGGATACAAGTCCGGTTCTTGATTCCTTGTAAGGGAGATATTCCTCACGCCGTTCCTCTTAAGTCGGCCTACCATAACGTAAGCCGGCCTTCTGGGCCTTGAGCCTCCTGGGCCCCCGGGTCTTGTCGCTCCTCTGATCCGCTTGCAAGGTCACCCATAAGTCGCCAGGATCGGGCGGGTCACTTAGTGTGTCGTCCAGCCAGGGCGGGTCATTACTGAATCGCCAAGTCCGGCTGGGTTATACATCCAGCCGGGTCATACCGCGGGGTATATCCCCGACACAAGTGAAAGTGGTATTTTCTTGATCAGGTTGAGAAACAGGTATTTGTGAAAAACCAGAGTATCCATGAAGGAAGCAAAAATGTGTGTGCTTAGATAATCTTTCTAGCATTTTATCAATAAAAGGCAGAGGGTAATGATATTTTCTAGTTGTTTTGTTTAACTTTCTAAAATCAAATACCATTCTATAGCCTGTAACAATTCTCTGTGGAATAGGTTCATTCTTATCACTGGGAACAATATTAATACCTCCTTTCTTAGGGACAGAATGAATAGGAGTTACACATCTACTATCAGCTATAGGATAGATTATACATGCTTCCAGAAGTTTTAATATTTCTGTTCTTACCACTTCCTTCATCTTTGGATTTAACCGACGTTGGTGATCAACAACGGGTTTATTATCAGGTTCCATATTAATCTTGTGCTGACATAGAGTGGGACTAATGCCCTTTAAATCATCAAGAGTATATCCAATGGCAGCTCGGTGCTTCCTTAGAACTTCCAATAATATTTCTTCTTCATGTTCGAAAAGGTTAGCACCAATAATAACATGATATATTTTCTTCTCATCAAGATAAGCATATTTCAAAGTGTCTGGCAATTGTTTTAATTCAAACACAGGATCACCTTTAGGTGGAGGAGGACCTCCTAGAGTTTCAATAGGCAAATTATGTTTAAGTAGAGGATGTTGTTCAAAGAAAATCTTATCTATTTCATTTCTTTCATGCATATGTAAATCATTTTCATGGTCTAGCATATATTGTTCTAGAGGATTAGTAGGAGGCACAACAATGGAAGCAAGACCAATTATTCCATCCTTACTAGGAAATTTTTTATGAGGTTTTCTACTAAACTTGGAAAATTTAAACTCATGAGACTCGTCACCAAAGCTAACACCGACTGTTTGTTTCTCACAATCTATTTTAGCATTAACGATGTTCAATAAAGGTCTACCCAAGATAATGGGACAAAAATCATCTTATTGGGAACCAAGAACAAGAAAATCAGTAGGGTATTTTATTTTCCCACACAAGACTTCAACATCTCTAACAATCCCAATTGGTGATATAGTATCTCTATTAGCAAGTTTAACAGTAACATCTATGCCTTCTATCTCAGCAGGTGATATGTCGTTCGTAATTTCTTGATATAAGGTAAAGGGAATAGCACTCACACTAGCACATATGTCACATAAACCATGATAACAGTGATCTCCTATTTTAACTGAGACAACATGCATGCCAACAACAGGTCTATGTTTATCCTTTTTATCGGGTTTGGCAGTTCTAGCAGCTTCTTCATAGAAGTAAATAACATGCCTATCTATATTTTCTTCCAGGAGATCCTTAACGATAGCAACACTAGGTTCTACTTTGATTTGTTCATCAGGTTTAGGTGTTCTAATATAACTTTTGTTTACCACAGTTGAAACTTTAGGATGTTCCTTGATGCTAACAGGGAATGGTGGTTTCTCAATATAAGCAGTAGGAACAATTGGATCAACATTATAAATAATAGTTTCATCTTTGGCTATTACTGGTTCTTTAATTTCTTCTTTAATAGGTGGGTGATATTTGAACCACTTCTCTTTAGGGAGATCAACATGAGTAGCAAAGGATTCACAAAAGGAGGCTACTATCTCAGAGTCAAGTCCATATTTAGTGCTAAACTTTTGAAAAGCATCGGTATTCATAAAAGATTTAACACAATCAAACTTGAGCTTAATACCTGACTCTTTACCTTCGTCGAGTTCCCAATCTTCAGAGTTGCGTTTAATTCTTTCCAAAAGATGCCATCGGAATTCAATAGTCTTCTTCATAAAAGAACCAGCACAAGAAGTATCAAGCATGGATCGATCATTATGAGAAAGCCGAGCATAAAAATTATGGATAATAATTTCTCTTAGAGCTCATGATTGGGGCATGAATATAACATTGACTTAATCCTCCCCCAAGCTAGAGCGACACTTTATCCTTCATGAGGCCAAAAATTATATATGTAATTCTGATCACGATGAACTAGACGCATAGGATAATTTTTTTGGTGAAACTCCAATTTCAATCAATTCCAATTCCAAGATCCAATATCATTGCATAGCCTATACCATGCCAATGCTTTTTCCTTCAAATACAAAGGGAAAACCTTCTTCTTAACTTCATATCCAGGTAAACCTACAAGCTTAAACAATCCACAAATTTCTTCCACATATATCAAGTGCATATCAGGATGTTTCGTTCCATCTCCTACATAAGGATTAGCTAGTAGTTGTTCTATCATACCCGAAGGAATTTCATATTCAATATTTTTTTGAACCTGGCACATTAGGAGCACCTCCTACTGCAATTAAATTAATAGAATAAAAGTCTCAAATTTACATGGTGATTTACAACCACCCCATTTTTTTGGGGGTGGGGGGTGGGGGTATTAAGGCAAGGTGTCTAGTAGAGCGGGCATAAGATGCTTATGTTTCTCCTTAACCCTATAAGTTAGGAGTGAATAGTATTCTTTGAATCTTTTTAACCAGGAGTCTCTAGACGGTGCTATCCCTCTGAAGTGATTATTATTACATTCCTTCCAAAGGCTCCAGGCTGCCAGTAGGAAAGCCTCCATAAACAGCGGTTGGGACCACCTATCCTTGGCAGTAACAATCTTGTGTAGCCTAGTTCCTCCTTGTTGCCATGATAAATCCAAGCTGCCCTAGCAAATTTGGCTGAATTGAGATTCAAAGAAAAGGTGCTCAATGGTTTCTTCAATGTGTAGGCCACACATGATGCAGTCATGATCATCTCCAATGTTGTAATGTCTTCTTTTAAGCATATTCCTTATGTTTAAGCGATCATAAAGGAGTAGCCATCTAAAGACTTTGATCTTCATGGTTGATTTCGATTTCCATATCCATCGAAAGGATTGATGCGCTTATATGTCCCGGAAGCAGAAGGAATAATATTTGTGAGTAGTGAAGGTGGTGGATCCCCAGACATAGGTCCATTGATCATGTTCTAGTTGGCAGTCGGAGAGGGTAACTGTTGCGGTATCCAATTGTAACTGCCTGACCTCTGCATGCGCTTAAGGGGAGAGTGGTAGATGAAACACCTCTCTGAGTGATGTGATGCCCAAGAAATCTCTAACGGATATATCTTCGTTATTTGTGAAGGAGAACGCTCTCGGGTGGTCATCTGCCAAAATGTGTCCTCCCCAAAGATCTTTCCAGAATAGGACATTGTCTCCTCTAACCACTTGAGCCTGTGTGATTCCTCGGAATGTGGGTATTAGCTTGGAGACATCTCTCCACTAGAATGAGCCACAAGCATCTGTGGCATGAGGTACCTTGTTCTCGTAGTACGTGGACTAGATGAGTTCCACCCAAGGCAAATCAAAGTAATTGTAAAATTTATGCAGGTATTTCAAGAGCAACACATCACCTTGAATTCTTAGGTTTAGAACTCCGAGGCCGCCACATTCCTTGGGTCGACAGACCATATCCCAAGAAGCTAGGGAGTTGCTTTTGTCTCCTTGTTCTGTTTTTTTGGTCCAGAGGCATTTCTGTCAGATCTTACCAAGAAGCTCAATAATTTTTGCCGGGAGCCTGAGTGTGTAGAGGGCAAATATTGTGAGTGAGGTAATGACAGATTTTAAGAGTGAGAGTTTGCCCCCATATGAAATCATGTTTAGCATGGATGATAGTCTCCTCTCTATGCTAGACACCAGCGGCATCAGCTCTTGCATAGTGGGTCTGGTTGTGCCCAATGGGAGGCCTAGATAGGTGAATGACATTTTTCCAACCACACAGCCAAGTATATTAGCCATCTCATCACATTTTGCTGAATCACAATTGATAGGTATGAGCGTAGATGTATTGAAGCTGATTTTGAGCCGAATGGAGGTGGCATAATCAGTGAGAATCTATTTGACGGCGACCACTTGTTGCGTGCATGCAGGAAGGATTATGAGTGTATCATCAGCATATTGGATCACCTGGTAGTCCTTTTGAGCTGTGGATGGGAAAGGTAGCTGAATTTGGCCATGTGCAAATGCATTGTTGATCGCAGCTTGAAGTAATTCCGCGGCTAGGACAAAGATGAGCGGTGAAAGGGGATCACCTTGTCGGACGCCGTATTTACGAACGAATTGTCTCCCAGGTGTGCCATTTAGCAAGACTGAAGATTTCCCAGAAGAGAAGATGCACTTAATCCATCCTAACCATTTGTCATTAAAGCCCATATTTCTCATAATCTCAATCATTGTGTCATGATCAATTGTATCTAATGCCTTGGCAAAGTCCAGCTTTAATAGAACAATTTCTTTCTTCGAGGTTTGACATTGATATATGTACTCATACGCCCATGCAAGGCAGTCCTGGATCGAGCGTCCTTTGAAGAATCCATATTGGTTTCTGTGTATTATCTTTAGAATGTTTTTTGCAGTCGATTGGACAGAAGCTTGGTGATCACTTTTAGACAACAATTCAGCACAGTGATGGGTCTGTAGTCATTAATGGACGCTGGGGAACTGTTTTTGGGGATTAGGATAATGAATCCATCATTAATACTCTCCAGGTTCAGACCACCTTCAAAGAATTGATTGCACAACTTGTAAAAATCCTCCTTAATGATCAACCATCAATGTTTTAAAAATATCCTAGTGAAGCCATCAGGGGCAGGTGCTCTCTTGGCAGGCATTTCATGGATCACTTTGTCGATTTCCTCATGTGTAAAAGGTATGGTAAGTTCCTCCAAACCATCACATTTTTTAATAATTCTCGAAAGATCAAATTTCATGTCATGGGGAGTTGAGGAGCCCAGTCTATTTCTGTAAGTGTGGAAGATTGTGGATTCCTTGCCAGCATGATCTTCAACAATATCCCCATCATCAGTGCAAAGCGAGGCAATGTTGTTTCTTCTGTACCTTTTGGATGCCAGATCTTGAAAGAACTTTGAGTTCTCATCTCCAAATTGAACTCGACGTATAGTGCATCGTTTTTTCCAATAAATTTGCTGGTATTTAAGGAGTCTAATGATACGAGCTTTTAGAATTCTTCCGAAATTGCATTCAGGTATTGATAGCGGTCTTTTATCTTCCAGTGTATCAATTTCATTGAGATCCTTGTTGGAATTTTCAATGCCACCGAGAGTTTGGATATACCGTTGCTCCAAATTTTGAGATCATGCAGAAGGTTTTTGAATTTCCGTCTAAGGACCATGGCTGAGTTGTTTGAGTGGAATTTTTTGGCCCAGGATGCCGAAACCACCTCCATAAATCTAGGGTCTTGCAACCAATATGACTCAAAACGGAATATTTTTGATCTGGGAATTGCAGTTTCAATGGTGACTACGCACGGTGTGTGGTCTAACACAGGCTTGCCTAGTGGTTTAACCCAAGTTTTGGGGTAAGAAGATGTCCAATTATTGCTAGTAAAAACAAGTCGATTTGTTCAAGTAACAGATCTAATTGCATATTACTCCACATATATGTCCTACCTTTGATTGGTAGCTCAATTAAACTCTGTGATCGGATGATATCATTAAATGTGATCATGTCATTTATGCTCCCACCAAGCTTATTGCGGTTTTCAGGTGCTCGAATGAAGTTAAAGTCGCCCACAAGGAACCAATCCACATTAGGAGGGATATCCAGTTCAGAAAGCCGGTTAATGAAGTGATTACGTTGGTCCCCTTGGCATGGTCCATAAATATTAACTAGAGTCCAACTTTGAGCTGATTGAGTAGAATGGAAGCGAGTGACTAGAGCAAATTCTTCAAAAGCAATCACATCAGCAGAGAAAAGAGAGCTATTCCATATTGTGGCAATACCACACGAGGCCCCACTGGATGGCATGAAGGCAAACTGATCAAAGCGTTGAGGGTAGCAAGACTTAACAAATGATAAATCAAAGGAAGGTTTTTTTAGTCTCCCGCAAGCAAATAATCGTGCATCCACTAGACTTAATGGCATTCGAGAGAGCTAATTGTTTGTCGCCAGAATTTAAACCTCGGACATTCCAACAAAGAACATTCCAATTAACCAAAAGGGGCATTAATAAAAGGATGCAGATAATTAAGTGGAGGAAGATAAGTCCTCCTGAGAAGCCAGGAGCTCGCCTTCAGATAGTTCTTCAGGTGGAATTGCACAGAGAATAGTGCCAACCTGCTGGATGACCGGGATGGGCGTAGGGGGTGGTACCTGTTCATCAGATATCTTTGTGATTCTGACAGAGTACTGCGCTAAGGGCACCGCACGAGGCTTCTCCTTGGAGCTCTTGGGCTTGCTGCCAGTCATCGGCGGAATGCATAGGCCATCATATTTATTGGTCCGTGCACTTCTGGGGAGTGTGATCGAGCTCTGAGGCACTACAGCTTTCCCTTTCCTGCTAATGATCAAATGTGGGTCAGGAACCACATCAGATGCTAGAGGTGTCACCACCTGTGCTGCTTGCTCTGCAATATTCACACCTTGAGGATGCAATTCAATGTTAACTACTTCAGTATTAGTTGGGCTATCAGGCTCATTAGTTAACAACAAGTTGGGTGTCACTGGTGCAGACAACAGGTTAGATTCAGAATTGAGCTCCCAGTTATCCACCACAGAAAGTTCCTCAATGATCACAGTAGAGTTTGCCATGTGATGAGTGGACTGTGTGGCCGAGCCAATGGTCAGCACACCGTCATTTTCAGTTATAGTAAACTTAAACTCAACATTGGCATTTGTAAATCCATATCCATAGCTCCAGGGCCCAAATGAGGCAACGATGGGCATGATTGTAGCTTTCAAATAAGTGTTGAAATGAATCATAGGAATGCATTCATTCAAAGTCATTGTAGGTATGAAATTGCCATGAGAAACTATATTGAGCAGCATACCTGTTGGGGATATTACTACTGGAGGTAAACCGGATTTATGTAGCCGGGTTGACTCTTTGAAGATTAGAAGCCCAGGAAGATGCAAAGATGATGGCGCTTCACGAAGGCCCAAGGCCCAAAGGTGGGTTAAAGCTTGTAAATGTAAACCGACCTAGTCATGTAACTTGTATTATAAGATAGGAAGAGTAGAGACTGAACCGGACATGTTTATGATCCGGCTTCGGGACTTTGTAGCCCGGCGGGCGCCAACCTATGTATATAAAGGGATGACCCGGCCGTGGTTTAGGGACAGACAACAACTCGAGAGCCAGACAAAGCGGATTCGCTCCCTGGCCTTCGAAACCCTAGCAATACCAATCACAACTAGACGTAGGCTTTTACCTTCCTCGAAGGGGCCGAACTAGTATAAAACTCCCCGTGTACCCTTGTCCAGTTTGACCCCTTTAAGCTAACCCGTAGCGATGGCTCCACGACTAAGTCCTTTCACAAGGACATCTGCCGTGACAAACCCACGACAGTTGGCGCCCACCGTGGGGCTTTCGCATGATGGTTTTGAGTTCTTGAAGGGCAACTTTGATGGACTTAAGGGATACGCTGTGGGCCGGATGACGAAGAGTCATCGCGGCAAGCTCTACATCGACAATGCAGGATGGGGTCCCGAGGCCGATTCAATCGAATACAGGTACCGGGTCCCCTTTGCTGGGATTCACGTCTTCATCGGCAAGATCGGCGAACCGGCCCCTGAGCCGGACATCTGCACCGACATCATCGAAACGGCTTGGCATGCAAGTTCTTCGCCGGTTCAGCCCGAGGCAAGGCATGTTTTCGTAGGTGTCATCCATGGATCGAGGTACGAGGACGGGCCGGTGTCCGATGGAGAGGCCATGGTCTGTTCTGATGATGAGTCTTCTGGAGAGACCGAATCACTTTACCAGTTGCAGGACGGCCGGATTGATGGAGGATCCGAGGGCAACAGTATTCCGAATTCCCCTGATCTGCCAAACCGGGCTGCCATCTTCATGGCCGGCACACAATCAGCACCTCATTCATCTATCGCCACAGCAATGCTCTCCGGTTCAACAACGGCCACACTAGCAGGGGCAGGAAGCTCAGCGCCGCCTCCAGCCCAAGTCCTGTCTGATTTGTTCGATGCTTTGGCAATGTTGATGGCCGCAGAGGTGGATGCAGCAGCCAGGGATCAGCACAATGCGGAGATTGCAAAGGTAAAAGATCAGATAGCCCAGGCCAAAGCGGACCTGGCAACAGAGAATGCTAGGATGGCTACAGAGCGGGCTGAATTGGAAGCATAGGCCTACCGGATTAGGGTGGATCAGAATGCTTCAGAGGAAGTCATGAGAAGAAGGTACCAATCGCGTCTTCCGTCGGTTTATGAGCCGCAGAATCTCTTCAACACACCAGGAGCAGGAGCTGGTAACCAACCCATACTAAACCGGGCGGAGGCACCGGGAACAGGAATGCCGGTTCAACCACGCACGACGGACCCTCCTCGCCAGAACAATGTTGTGCCACAGTATGTACCAACACCTCCCGGGCATTATTCCAACCCGTTGGATAATATTGTGGCCGTCGCTTCACGCCTAGCGGCCCTCCCAATCGACGACGAGTCACCAGTGGCGGTGAAAGCACGTCGGGCCAGGGATCTCCTTCAAACAACGCTAAATCAACAGCAGACGTATTCACACAGTCGTGAGAGGGTTCATTCCACTCCCCGTCCCAGCCGGAGCTATAGCAGACACGTGGAGGACGAACCGGCCGTGTCCAGTAGTGCACGACGCCGAAATTCACCATGAAGAAACAACCCGGCAGGGGGAGGCGCTAATGCGCAGGATGTTGTGGACCATGGCCGCACACGTCGGGAGGCCGAGTTGGCAGCTCGACACGGAGCACGACAACATACTCCGGTTCACCCTACGGCCTCAGTAGAGCCAGGTGTGGTGTTCAGTTCCTTAGGGGTGCCGTGTCTTACCCCCGCTTTGCGTAATGTGAGACTGCCCAAGGATTTCAAGGGACCTCGTAAGGTACCAAATTACACCGCCGATTTGCAACCAGAGGCGTGGGTGGAGAGCTATGAGATGGCAATGGAGATGTTAGATGTGGATGAAGCAGTGTGTGCTAAATATTTCACCATGATGTTGGAAGGAACAACTCGCACTTGGTTGAAGAGCCTACCAACCAACTCTGTCGGATCATGGGCTGAGTTAAAGCACCAGTTTATCCAAAACTTCAAAGATACTTGTAAGCAGCCGATGTCAATCGTGGATCTGGCCGCTTGTGTCCAAGAGGAAGGGGAGTCCATGACCCATTGGGTCAAACGGGTCTCAGCAGTTTTGCATTCATCAGATCGTATCAATGTAGACACTGTAGTTCTAACATTAGAGGGCAATTGCCGTTTCTTACCACTCAAACAGAAGTTGGGAAGACTCAAACGTCACTGCAATGATATGTCAATGCTCATAGCCGGTTTGGTTAAATACGCTGATTCAGATAATACCAAGGACCCAGACTCAGAGGAGGATAAACCGGGGAAAGGTAAGAAGAACGACAATGCCAAAGGTCAGCAGCATAATCCGGCAGGCCATGGAAACGGTGGTAAGCGCAAGGCCGACAGCAGCTTGGACTTTGTTGCTAATACCAATGCACAGGAGAATGGTCAGCGCCGTAAGGGCAAGCAGCCCCAGAGGGGCGGAGGTTCAGGCCCTAATTTGGAGCGCCTGTTAAATCAGCCCTGTCCAAAGCATGGATCAAAGGAGAAGCCGACATCACATCTTTGGAAGGATTGTTATATCATGCGGGATTTCAAGAATTCCAATATGTTCCAGTATGATAATTGCCCGCCTGGCGGTTCAGGAGGAGGTTTCCATGGGCCGGGTTACGAAGGTGGTGGTTCCGGTTTAGGATTTCAAGGCAACCAAACCGGACACATCAATCAAGGGCACCAAGGTAACCAGGGAGGTTACAACCATCAGGGGAATCAGCAGCAGCAGCAGTCGGGTTATCAGAGCAATCCCAAGCAGCTAAATAGCGGGCAATATCATGTCTTCACTACTAGTTTGTGTAAGCGGGATCAGAAGCTTCACAAAAGGGCAGTAAACTCTGTTGAACCAGCAGTACCTTAGTATTTACGCTGGTCTGAGCAACCTATTTTGTGGAGTAGAGAGGATCACCCACCCCGGGTTGATAATCCAGGTCACTTGGCCTGGTGGTAGCCCTCAAGTTGGGGGATACAAGTTTACCAAAGTACTCATGGATGGGGGAAGTAGTATCAACATTTTATATTATGATACATTCCGCCGTATGGGGTTGACAGATAAGAATCTTAAACCGTTGAATACGGTCTTTCATGGTGTGGTGCCTAGTAAGTCTGCATATCCTGTTGGCAAGATAGCCTTAGAGGTAGCTTTTGGAGATGACTATGATTCAAGGTCAGAAACATTGACATTTGAGGTGGTAAAGATCAAAAGTCCGTACCACGCCTTGTTTGGGCGGCCGGCCTATGCTAAATTCATGGCGAGGCCGTGTTATGTTTATCTACAGCTTAAAATTCTAGGTCATAAGGGGACTATCACAGTACATGGAAGCAGAAAGATTGCTTTGGAGTGTGAGGAAGGTGATGCAGCTTATGCTGAGTCGGTTTGTGCCACGGAGGAATTGAAATTCTATAAGGAGCAAGTTGATCCGGCAGACATGACCTCTTTGAAAAAGCCGACTACGGAACATGATCCGGTGCTGAAGTTCAAATCGGCTACAGATACTAAGATGGTTGACTTTGTTCCTGGCAATTCGTCCAAACAGTTCAACATCATCGCTAACTTGGATCCCAAATAGGAAGGCACGCTCATCGAGTTCATCCGTGAGAATTGGGACATCTTTGCATGGAAACCTTCTGACATGCCAGGTGTACTGAGGGAACTCGCTGAGCACACACTCAACATTGATCCTAAGTTTAAACCGGTCCGACAGTTCCTCCGCCGCTTCAATGAAGAAAGACGTAAGGCTATCGGTGAAGAGGTAGCCCATCTGTTGGCCGCAGGGTTTATTGTAGAGTTTTTCATCCAGAGTGGTTGGCTAATCCGGTGCTGGTTCTTAAGAAAAATGGCACTTGGCGCACGTGTGTGGATTACACAGATTTAAACAAGGCTTGCCCTGCAGACCCCTTTGCTCTCCCTCGCATTGATCAGATAATCGATGCTATGGCAGGTTGTGGCCATTTGTGTTTTCTGGATGCTTACTCTGGTTATCATCAGATCAAAATGGCGGTTAAGGACCAGGAGAAGACAACTTTCATAACTCCCTTTGGAGCCTTCTGCTATGTTTCCATGCCTTTTGGACTCAAGAGTGCCCAGGCAACTTACCAGCGATGTGCTCAGAATTGCCTTCATAAACAAATTGGGCGCAATGTTCATGCATATGTGGATGATATTGTGGTAAAGTCCAGAAAGGAGGAGATATTGATAGATGATTTAAGAGAAACCTTTGACAATCTCCGGATTTACAAGATGATGCTCAATCCGGAGAAGTGTGTCTTTGGTGTCCCGGCAGGCAAGCTCTTGGGTTTTCTGGTGTCAAACAGAGGCATTGAGCCTAATCCGGAAAAGATTGCAGCAATTACATCCTTGGCTAAACCGGCGTGTATCAACGTGCAACGCCTGGCCGGCCGGATTACAACCTTGAGCCGGTTTATCAATCGCCTTGGAGAGAAGGCCATCCCCTTATATCAGATGCTCAAGAAAACAGATAACTTTGTCTGGAGCGAGGCAGCTGATAAAGCGTTCGAGGATCTGAAGAGGCAGCTAGCTGAAACGCCCGTGCTCGCAGCGCCGATTGATAAAGAGCCGTTATTATTATATGTGGCTGCTAATGCCCGGGCTGTTAGCGTAGCCATTGTGGTAGAGCGCAAGGAGCTTGGCAAGGAATATCCGGTTCAACGGCCGGTTTATTATATCAGCGAGGTGCTCATTGAGTCAAAGCAGAGGTATCCACATTGTCAAAAGCTGGTGTATGGAATATTTATGGCAAGCCGGAAGCTTAAACATTATTTTCAGGGCCATCCCATCACAGTGGTCAGTTCAGCTCCTCTGGGCGATATCATTCAAAACAGAGAAGCAACTGGCCAGATTGCCAAGTGGGCTATTGAGCTTGGACTTCATGGGCTCAAATATATACCCTGCACAGCGATCAAATCCCAGGCACTCGTGGACTTCATCAATGATTGGACGGAGTTACAGGCACCTGAAGAGAAACCAGAGAATGCATATTGGACTATTCATTTTGATGGATCCAGACAGTTGGAAGGCTCGGGGGCTGGAGTCATACTAACTTCCCCACGAGGTGACAAGTTTTGTTATGTCCTCCGTTTAATGTTCCTTTGTACTAACAATGCAGCTGAATATGAGGCTTTGCTCCACAGTCTTCGGATGGCTAAGGAGATGAATTTGAGCCGGGTTAAGTGCTTCGGCGATTCAGATCTAGTGGCTCAGCAGGTGCCTGGCACTTGGGATTCTAAGGACCCACTCATGGCTGTATATCGGCGGGAGGTGGACACAGTGGCTGGTCACTTTAAGGGTTATCATGTGGACCATATAGACCGGCGGAAGAATGAAGTGGCGGACGCTTTAAGTTGTCTTGGTTCACAGCGTAAACCGGTCCCGCCCAACGTCTTTCTTGACGTGTTGCATAATCCGTCAGTCAAGGTGCCAACCGAAGAAGATTTGGCTATTCCTGATCCGGAGGCTCAGTTGGTAGCAGCTCTGCATGCTATACCGGATTGGACAATCCCATATCTGGCTTACATGAACCGGGGCGAGTTACCAGACGATGAAACGTTGTCCCGACAGATAATCCGGCGTTCCAAGTCCATGACCATACTCAACGGGGAGTTACATCGCTACAGCGTTTCAGGAGCAATTCAACGTTGTGTTTCTCCTCAAGAAGGTTGTGAGATTTTGCGAGAAATCCATGAAGGGGATTGCGATCACCATGCCGGTTCAAAGTCTTTGGTTGCTAAAGCTTTTCGCCACGGATTTTACTGGTTGACGGCGCATGCTGATGCGGAGGATTTAGTCAAGAGATGTGACGGGTGTCAAAAATTTGCCCGCCGTGCGCACGTTCCAGCTTAAGAGTTGCGGATGATTCCAATTACGTGGCCGTTTTCAACTTGGGGGCTTGATATGGTTGGACCCTTCAAGCGCTCTAAGGACAAAAAGACCCACCTGTTAGTAGCAGTTGATAAATTCACCAAATGGGTGGAGGCAGAGCCAGTCAGCAAGTGTGATGCAGCCACGGCGGTTCAATTCATCAAGAAGGTGATATTCCGGTTTGGCTTTCCACACAGCATTATAACAGATAATGGTACTAACTTGTCAAAGGGGGAGATGGAAGAATTTTGTCAACGTGAGCACATCCGGCTCGATCTAGCGTCGGTGGCTCACCCCCAATCTAATGGTCAAGCAGAGAGGGAAAATCAAGAAATTCTACGGGGTATCAAACCCAGGCTTATGGTTCCCTTAAAGCGGACGCCGGGTTGTTGGGTTGAGGAGCTACCTTCTGTGTCATGGAGCATCAACACCACACCCAATAGGTTTACGGGTTACACACCTTTCTTCATGGTCTATGGAGCGGAGGCCGTTCTTCCTAGTGACATCCGTCACGATTCGCCCCGTGTGACAGCTTATGTTGAAGCTGATAATGAGAAGGCACGTCAGGATTCTCTGGACCTGTTGGATGAAGAGCGTGATCTTGCAGCAGCACGATCGGCGATTTATCAACAAGATCTCCGACGTTATCACAACCGCCGGGTTAAAACCAGGACCTTTCAAGAATGCGATTTGGTGCTCCGGCTCATCCAGGATCAGACTGATATGCACAAGTTATCCCCACCTTGGGAAGGACCCTTTGTGGTCAGCAAAAATCTGCACAACGGGTCTTACTACCTCATTGATATTCGAGAGCATAAAGACTCACGTCAATCAGAGGAGGAGACCAAGCGGCCATGGAACATAGCTCTTCTTCGGCCTTACTATACTTGAGCCATAGGCTCTTCATATGTACATATTTATGACGATGTATATATTATATAATAAACCGGAGCCTCCATTAAAGCGGGGTCTCTGTTCTTTTTACATCATGTGTGTGCTTACAAGAGTTTCTACTGACAAATCGGAATTTTTTGTTAAACCGGTCTCTACAGCCACACGGATATAAAGAATATCACTAGGGGGCTTGGTCATATCTGAACCATAGCTACACCTCTTGATCAGTTTGAAATGACAAAGGGATGTCACTAGGGGGCTTGGTTGTTATCACACCACAGCTACACCTCTTGATAGGCGTTTAGCCAGAAAGGAAATTATGTGGGGCCAAAGAGAGTGTTGCACAAAGCACAAACTCAAACATGGGCACCCACTGAGCATAGCTCACAAAGTTACTTGGGGGATCTTTGTGCAAGCAACAAAGAGTTTGAAAGGACCCTTGTAATTGGCTATCAAGCCACGGCTTGGAAGCCTGGTGTATTCACCTAAAAACCCGGGTTAACCTGCCTTCATCAAGTAAGCCACTCCTGTCCAGGTAATCCTGGTATGACCCATCGAACGTTTGACATGTCAATCTTTTATAGACCCTAAACTTGTCAAAGTTAAAACAATGATTGGTTAATTGGAGGCCCATCTTAAAAGGCTTTGTTAAATGGTTTAACTCAAAGGCCTGGCAACCCATGAAAAGCCTCGATTTGGAGCCTGGCAGCTCGTAAAAAGCCTTGCATATTTTCCTTTTTTGCGTTTTATTTGTTGAAGTTCATAAGTATTTTTTGATAAACCGGCGTCCTTGACCCGGCTTGCTTTTCAACTACAAGTTGTTGGCACAGGATCAGTTATAAACCGGTGTTTATTGACCCGGTCTGGTTTGACTAACACCAGTGTTATAAAGAAAACCCGGTAGTTATCCCGGTCCGGTTTAATATATAAACCGGCAATACAGAGATAAGGTTATCAACGTTCCGGATTGGTATTAACACCTTTGCCGTATACACCGTTGGTCAACCAATGAGGTATTTTATGTATATTGCTTTTTGTACAAACACTTTGATCATTTCATCTATGTCCTGTACGCTTCCTGGATATATTGACCCGTCTAGCGGTAAAGCGCTAGACACTTTTAAGTTGTTGGACCCAGGAACACAATTCATCATGGGTTATGCATAAATATATCCCAAAGGGTGGCACAAGTTGTCATGAGGCATTACAAAACATGCTCGATGGCATGGCAATAAACGGGATTTTGGCTATCCTATTACAAGAAGCCTTCAAAGCGGCTCCAATGGCATAATTGTTTGTCACAAGATCGGCACCCGGTGGACAGTAAACCGCCGACCAGTTTAGGACGCTTCGTCTAAACGGTTTGACGGTTGAGGGTCAGTTGGTGTGGGCACTTCTTCATCCCTCCCCAGACACTGGAAATCAACACTTGACCAATCGATTCCAGTTAAAGCTTGAGATGCTGCTTCTTCATGGATAAGATTGGATGGGTTAATATCAGGAGAATAAGTGTGCTTACGAATCGGAGGCACAAGTTCTTCAACTTCATGGATGTCGGCCGGCTGCCTCTTCCCCTCCGCATTGTAAAACAGTTGAAAATGAGACAAATCTGTATCATCGGCCAACTTGCTGGCTGCTGACCGCATCTGTTTGGTTAGCTGCCGGAGATCATCATTATCAAAGTTGGAACCATCTTATTTAACTCCTGGGTATCCTTTAATGATGTCCTCCGCTTCAAGATCTGGAATCCAGGCTTTTGCTCGAATAAGTGCAGTTAAAGCTCCGGCTCTGGCAGTTGCTTTCTTCAACTCGGTGATGCGGGCTGGTAACATGGCCAACTTCTCAAGCGTTTCTTTAATCAAAGTTGGGGCCTGTTTGTTATAAGTTGTCGTGCTAATAGCCCGCTGAGATCCAGAGTATAACTATTCAACCAATGTGTATGCCGCTTGAGCTTCATCCGCATATTTGTACCAAGATGAGCGATCCGAGTGCCTGCCAAAGATTTTATCAACATTTTGGTCAGTTGTCAGGTTCATCGACTTGCGCAACACACATAAGAAGGCACTTACCAAAGATAGCAGAGGTCATAGCATTGATTTGGCGTTTCAAACCGGCTAGTTCATCAACCACTGGCTTCAGGGCTGCCTCGGCGTCTACAACTCTTTTGGTTAAACCGGATTTCTCAGTTTCCCAGTCAGCACGATCTTTGTTGAAAGATTCTTTCAACTTTTCCATCACGTCCAGGGCCTGGGTCAACTCCTCTTTGGCTTTTTCAGCCTCGGCTTGTTGTGACTTCACATTCTCTTGCAAGTCAGAATTTCGGGCATCTTTGCTTCTCAGTTCAGCCTGCCACGTTGAAGGTATATTAAACAAACAGCATATATATGTGCTAAGTATAAAGTGTATAACAAGTTATGCACTTCATACTTGGGGGCTAATGTCTATTTGCTCTCAAGTACTACACTTTATACAAGTCTCCAGAACAATGCAAGCATTATCCTTGACACTTGGGGGCTAATGTGCATCTGTTCTAAAACGGATGTGTGGATTAAAAACTGGATTAACTTGCCAAGTTAAACCGGCCTTTGGGGGCTATGCTGCAGAAAGTTATCTAATTATTTCAAGATAAGTCTTATCTATTATTAGAGACCTGCCATTGCAAGGATCAATGATGAGAAGCTTAAAGTGTTACAAAGACCCAGTTTATGATTAATAATCATAAAACGGCCCTTGGGGGCTACTTGGGAGAGTATTTCAGCTGTAAATCAACAAACAAAGGGAGAGGAATTTACCTCATATCGCTCTTTCATCAAGTTCACCAAACCGGCTTCATAATCCCGGTTTGAGTGCATATGGTTCAAGAAGCCAGAATGGAGCTCATCAGTGTTAAGATGAGCATAGCTTGATAAATCGCTGCTCCATTTACCTTTCTCCCTGGCAGCTTGCTCTTCTTTGGCACTGTGTTGAGACAAAATGACAGGATGGCCAGGAGAGCTGTGGCCCATTCCAGTAATAATAACATCATTACCTTGGCCTTCAGGGTTTTTGGTTGATGATATTGGAATTTCAGCATCTTTCACCGGACTAGCCCGGTTTGGTTCTGCCGGTTCAGCATCAGGCACCGCAGGATTAGCGTCTGCTGGTTCATCAGTATTTTGGCCTTCAAGGGGTGGGTTATCAGAAGCAGCTTCAGGATGAGGGCTTTCTGGTTCACAAGTTTGTTCCGGTTCACCTCTTGGTTCTTCTTCTTCGGCGACCGGATCTTCGAGTGAATTGGTGGTCCGAGCTTTCTTGCTGGGTCTGGCTTTGGCCCTGCAAACAGAATAAAAGAGGATTAGCATCCTATTCAAAGGATTTATGACGCATTGAAAGGAAAGGTTTTTACAACTTACCCGGCTACAGTTTTCAAAGGGGGGAGTTGAGTTGCTATTGATTCACCAGAAGATGAAGGAGGTGTCACCTGATAATTTGAATCGGACGGATTAAGAGGCTGTCTGAAATAACCTGCCTTGGGGTAAGAATGGTCAGAAGTAGGAGAGACCTCATACGGGCATTTCCGAACCGGAGTATCAGGTAAACCGACTGAAGTGATCTATTGGCCACTGTGCCGGGTTGTCCGGCGAGCTTCATGCTGCTCAGTCTTCAAAATAAATGTTGGATCCAAGTGAGCAAGAGGATGAGAAAAGCTTACTTTCCGGAGTGCTTAACGGTTTTTTTGTGTTGGCATAGAGTCCGAACCGGAGGAAAGGGTAATTACCTCTACATCATCAGCTTGACTAGCCTCTGCGTCCTCCTGAGGAATATCATTGTTAATGAGATGCATGAAAAGAGAGCCAAGTGAGTCAAGTTCTACCTCAACTTCTGGATCATCAGTGTCATCATCAAGCTCCATGTTAATCCGGTCAGCCGTTTTCTGCTTTGACGTCCGCTTCACAGCTTTGGTTTTTGGGCGGGATGGCTTGACCACTTTGTCTCTAGTCGGCTTTGTCTCTTTCTCCACGGTCTTCCATTTCCAGAAGGGGTCATCTCCCTATATACAAAGAAGAAGGATTATAGGTAGCATAAGCTAAAAATATTAGAGATGAAGGGGAAGTATAATGCTTACAGTAGGCGGTTTGTTCTTGGCATAGAAGGGACTCAGACCGGTTTGACTACAGATCAGTTCCGATTCATTCAGAATCTTCTTTACACCTTCAGTGACTTCTTCCTCAGATAATTGGATGTTGCAATGGCGTTGAGGGTCGTCAACCTCATCGGTATATTCACACATTAAACCGAGACGTCGGCTTAGCGGCAAGATACTCCAAGATATCCAACAGCGCACAAAGTCTACGCCTATTAAACCATTCACCATAAAGGCCCGGTGTTTGGAGAGTTGAGGAGCGTATTTCGCCCTTTCTGAAGAGCTCAAGCGTTGTGGCATTGGGTGGGTGTTGGATAGTCTGTGATCACGAAAGCCGGGGAGTGGATTTCATCTTCAGGTGAAGTGTCTCTGCAATAAAACCAAGTTTGGTTCCATTCCTTTGGGTGGCTATGATGTTTGGCATGAGGAAATTCAACTTCTTTCCGCTTTTGAATCAAAACACCACCAAGTTCTGTGTTCGGGCCATTTACAAACTCTGTGCGCTGGTTTAAGTGCAAGAAATCCCGGAACAGTTCTGCAGTGGGTTCTTCTTGTAAATATACTTCACAGAAGACCTGGAAGTTGCATAAATTGGAAACCGAGTTGGGACCAATATCTTGCGGATGAAGTTGGAAGCTGGCAAGAACATCTCGATAAAACTTTGACCCTGGCGGTTTGAAGCCACGGCCTATATGGTCAACAAAGACCACCACCTTGCCCTGCCTTGGGGTTGGAGGATTTTCTGTTCCTGGAACTCGCCATTTGATTTCAGTTTTCTTAGGCAGGGAGCCGATGCTGACCATCTCATTCAACTGAGTCTCAGTAATCCGGGAACGAGCCCAGTTGCAGGCAGTGAATTGTTTGGCCATTGCGAAACAAACAAGCTAAAAATGAAAGGTCGGTTTATAAATCACGCATGATTATATGCAAGATACAATGGAGTAAGAAACATATTGATAGAGGACATGGAATAAACCGGAGATCAATGCAATAATGCATAAAAGGTAGTACTACGACAGGGGTACTCAGACACTGTTAAACCGGAATATAATTATGGAGGTAAAAGGCTCTTCCGGTTTACCAGAGGGCTAATGGTACAGATTGATTATACAAAGTTAAACCGCTTAGGATGGTGTGAGGAGAAACGGATTTCACAGAGATGTATAAAAATTTCGGATCTAAGGTAAGACAGAAAAACAAAATATTTCGACCTAAAAAGGATAAGACCCGAAACAGTTTATGAAGGACTGCAACAGTTTTTTGTGTATAAGGATTTGTAAGAGTAACAGAAGGTTCATCACGACAAGGGATATGATAAGTATAAAGCATTCACCTACGGGCCAAGGAGGAACAACGCTATAAGCTCTGATGAACCTCAAGAACAGCGAGGAAACCCTAATGGATCTAGGAAAGGAGGGGGAAAGGACTTACTGCATCTGCGGAAGCAGTAGAAGGGCGCCGTGGAACTCTGGTGCGAACATGATGATGCAGCGGCCAGCGACGAAGCAGAGGCGAGGTTCGAAGATGACGGCGGCGCTCGAGTGCGGGGTCGTCGAGAGGAAGAAGAAGAGATGAATGGGTAGCGGAAAGAAAAGAAAGGGGTCCTCTGCCCCTATTTATAAGGAGAAGGGATAAAACGGCAAGTGCGGGAATCGAGGATCCCAAACAATGGATAAGTTAATAAAGGTGTTGCCTCGGTGACGGAATACACATTAAATGAAGGGAATCTTTGACATCAACGGATGGATACGTCAGGGCGGTTTATCATAATCTGGAAGTATGACGTCACGGCGGTTTACAATATCAAGGTGAAGATATGAGGGGAGATTTTTTCTAAGTATAAGAAGATTGACATGAACAAGTTCAAACCAATCCGGGGCCTAATGTTGGGGATATTACTACTGGAGGTAAACCGGATTTATGTAGCCGGGTTGACTCTTTGAAGATTAGAAGGCCAGGAAGATGCAAGGATGATGGCGCTTCACGAAGGCCCAAGGCCCAAAGGCGGGTTAAAACCTGTAAATGTAAACCGACCTAGTCATGTAACTTGTATTATAAGATAGGAAGAGTAGAGACTGAACCGGACACGTTTATGATCCGGCTTCGGGACTCTGTAGCCCGGCGGGTGTCAACCTATGTATATAAAGGGACGACCCGACCGTGGTTTAGGGACAGACAACAACTCGAGAGCCAGACAAAGCGGATTCGCTCCCTGCCCTTCGAAACCCTAGCAATACGAATAACAACTAGACGTAGGCTTTTACCTTCCTCGAAGGGGCCGAACTAGTATAAAACTCCCCATCTCCCCTTGTCCGGTTTAACCCCTTTAAGCTAACCCGTAGTGATGGCTCCATGACTAAGTCCTTTCACAAGGACATCTGCCGTGACAAACCCATGACAATACCTCTATCTGAAATATTCAGAGCCACCTCCGGCTGGTTGCTCTGCATTGTCAATTATGTTGCAGGTGTCGGAGCAGAAGAGCTAGCTCCTTCATGTGTCCACAAGCGATTCATCACATTAAGAGGCACAAGTACATAAGAATCAGAGATGGTGGCACTAGAATCAGCTGTCCTGCACAGAAATGTTGTCATTCCAAGCAGAGGCCTGGTTGTCCTGCAGATTGTTCATGGGGAGGATACCATGATGCACTTGAAGACCTTCACTAGCAAGCTGTTGAAAGTTGTACAGAACAAGTGGTGCCTGAGGAGGAGCCGGGGGCCAAACTCCCCATTCAGGATGAAAGTCCATGATACGTCTCCAACGTATCTATATTTTTTGATTGTTCCATGCTGTTTTATTATCAATCTTGGATGTTTTATAATCATTTTATAGCCATTTTATATAATTTTTTGGTACTAACCTATTGACATAGTGCCAAGTGCCAGTTGCTATTTTTTCCATGTTTTTCACATCGCAGAAAATCAATATCAAACGGAGTCCAAATGCCACGAAACTTTACAGAGATTTTTTATGACCATAAGGAAGATGTTGGGCCCTGGTTGCGCCTGGGGGGAGTCCCGAGGAGGGGACAACCCACCAGGGCGCACCAGGAGGCCCAGGCGCGCCCTGGTGGGTTGTGCCCACCTCGGGTACCCCCCGGACCGCCTCTTTGCTCTATAAATACCCCAATATTCCAGAAACCCTAGGGGAGTCGACGAAATATTCATCCACCCGCCGCAGAGTATAGAACCACTAGATCCAATCTAGACACCATCATAGAGGGGTTCACCACTTCCATTGGCGCCTCTCCGATGATGCGTGCCTCTCCGATGATGCGTAGATCTTCGGGTACATAGTTAGTAGCTAGATGGCTTCATCTCTCTCTCTCCCTCTCTCTCTCTTGATTCTCAATACCATGGTCTCTTGGAGATCCATATGATGTAACTCTTTTGCGGTGTGTTTGTTGGGATCGATGAACTTTGAGTTTATGATCAGATCTATCTTTTTATATCCATGAAAGTATTTGATTTTCTTTGATCTCTTTTATGCGTGATCTCTTATAGCCTCGTATTTCTTCTCCGATATTTGGGTTTTGTTTGGCCAACATGATCTATTTATCTTGCAATGGGAAGAGGTGCCCGATAGTGGGTTCGATGTTACTGTGCCTAATCCAAGTAACAGAAAGGGAACCGACACATATGTATCGTTGCTACTAAGGATAAAATATGGGATCTATATCTACGGCCATAGATAAAAGGATCTCGTCTACATCATGTCATCGTTCTTATTGCATTACTCCGTTTATCCATGAACTTAATACACTAGATGCATGCTGGATAGCGGTCGATGTGTGGAGTAATAGTAGTAGATGCAGGCAGGACTCAGTCTACTAATCTTGGACGTGATGCTTATGTAATGATCATCGCCTGGATATCATCATAATTATTTGAGGTTCTATCAATTGACCAACAGCAATTAGTTCACCCACCCTTTGCTATTTTTTTTCGAGAGAAGCCACTAGTGAAACCTACGGCCCGCGGGTCTTCTTTCTCATATATTTGCTTTTGTGATCTACTTTTTATTTGCTTTTATTTCAGATCTATTAAACCAAAAACCCAAAAATACTTTGCTGCACTTTATTTTATTTGCGATCTATTTATTCAATCTATTACAACTTTCTCACGTTCACGCATCATTTCTGGGGCCGTTACCCGAAAGGATTGACAACCCCTTTAACACGTCGGGTTGCGAGGTGTTGTTATTTGTGTGCAGGGGCTGTTTATGTTGTGCTGCTTGGTTCTCCTACTGGTTTGATAACCTTGGTTTCATATCCGAGGGAAATACGTACCGCCGCTGTGCTGCATCACCCCTTCCTCTTTGGGGAAAAAATCGACGTAGCTTCAAGCGACATCAAAAGGAATTTCTGGCACCATTGCCGGGGTGGATCTTCATCATAACCAGGTTCCTAATCACAAATCTCATCTCCTTGAAATTTACATTATTTGCCATTTGCCTCTCGTTTTCCTCTCCCCACTTCACAAAAATTTGTTGTTTTATTCGCCTCTCTTTTTTCGTTTGCCGTTCTCTTGCTTTCTAGTCTCGATGGCTAGCGTCCCTACTCCTCCTTTGTCACCAGATTTTGAAGTCCTTTACTTCAAGCAAGGACAAGGAGAAAACTTAAAAGATGCCTGGTATAGGCTTATGGAATCGTATCGTATTACCAACTTGAAGGGGGATGCTAAAGTTTTACTTCGAAACTTTTACATAGGATTGGCTTTGCATCATAGACGACTTCTCGATTTTGCCGCTAAAGGAAACTTCATTGATCTTGATGCCAATGCTGCCTATGAAATCTGAGAGGGAATTTTGGGAATTCCACCTCAAAAGAAGGGGTTTCCTTTTACCCCCAAGGGAGCTCAAATGTTGGACAAACTTGGTGATTTGCATAAGCATATGGTTGAAATACAAAAATATAATTAACCCCTCAAACACCTCAATGGTAGTATCAATCGCATGAACGCCTTGATTACTCTTTGTAATAAGCGATTGGATATTTTGGATCTTAAGATGGTTTCTTTTCCGGAGAATTTAGGGAAGCGTAAAGAGCCTCCCGGGTTTGAGAAAACCCTTAAAAAATTGCCAAAACTTTGGAAGACAAAACTTAGATCCTTGCTTTATGCCTAGCTAAGGGCATAAAACTATATCGCTTGTTGGGAGGCAACCCAATGAATAATTTTTTTTTTGCTTTTTGCTTCCTGTTTTTGAGTGTTAACACAATTGTGCTACTATTATGATTGTGTTTTTATGTTTTCATTAGTTTTTGTTTCAAGTAAAGCCTTTAGGATCTTCTTGGGCAATAGTTGTTTGATCTTGCTGAAAAACTGAAACTTTTGCGCTCACGAAATTAATTTTAATTTTTTACCAGAGAGCGATAAAATACCCATCCCACTTGCAGTAGATCAATATACAAATTTCTCAGGTCATCCTAATTTTTCAGAATATTTGGAGTTACATAATTATTCGAAATAGTCAGATTGCTACAGACTGCTCTGTTTTGATAGATTCTATTTTCTTTGTGTTGTGTGCTTATTTTGATGGCTCTATGGTTTTCTTTGATGATTTTTTGCCATAGAAAAGTTGGAACACAGTAGATATAATACAAAAACAAAACATGAATTGTTTTCATACAACACTTATAGTAGTGGTTTATTATTCTTATACTAACGGATCTCACAAAGGTTTTTGTTGAGTTTTATGTGATTGAAGTTTTCAAGTTTTGGGTTATCTTACGATGGATTAAGGAAGGATGTAAGAGCCTAAGCTTGGGGATGCCCCGGAATCCCAAGCTATTATCCAAGAATGAGGAACCAACTAAGCTTGGGGATGCCCCCGAGCGGCATCCCCGCTTTCTTCCAACAACTATCGGTATTTTACTCGAGACTATATTTTTATTTGTCACATGATATGTGTTTTACTTGGAGCATCTTGTATGATATGTGTCTTTGCTTGTTTTATTTTGTGTTTTTAGTCATCAATCCTTGCTGGACACACCTATTTGAGAGAGCCAAAATTATGTCATGAGTTGTTAGAATTGCTCTCTATGCTTCATTTAAATTTTTTATGAGCAATGGACTTGCTCTAGTGCTTCACTTATACCTTTTTGAGCACGGTGTGCTTTGTTATTTTTGAAGAAATGCTCTCTTGCTTCACTTAGATTTATTTTAGAGTTAGTAAAATTTTGAAGAAATTCTCTCTTGCTTCACTTAAATTATTTTGAGAGAAAGAAAATTTGTTATCCTCATGATCTTCACTTATATTTGTTTGAGCTCATGAAAAGCAACACATGAAAATTAGTCCCAAAGTGATAGATATCCAAGAATGATAAAGAAAAGAAAAAAAAATGTCATGAAGATCATTGGACAAAATAAACTTGATTCTTAGTAATAGTTTTGAGATATGATGGTGTGATATGTGAGTCATCTTGATGAGTAATTATGCTTTAGTATGAATATTGGTGTTAAGGTTTGTGATTCCCTATGCATGCATGTAAGTCAATGATCATGCAATGAAATTATATCCTACTTGTGGTGCATTATTCGGTGTTAATTATGCTTAATGCTTGCTTATGTGATTATTCATTTCTTGGTTGGTCGCTTCCCAATCTTTTGCTAGCCTTCATTTTGCACTAAGTTTGACCTCTACTTGTGCATCCAAAATCCTTTAAGCCAATTTTGCCACATGAGTCCACTATACCTACCTATATGTGGTGTTCTTTTGCCGTTCTGAGTAAATTTTCATGTGCCATCTTTAATTTTCAAAATAAACTTCTCTTTTGCGTGTTTGTTTCGCTCGCGGAGCGATGAGGGGTGGCTAATATTTTCCATGCTAGATGTGTTACTCTCAAGATGAGTGTTTATTCACTTGTCATTGCACAAGAGTAAGGCAAAGGTATTAGGGATGCTCAGTCCCGAAATGCAAAAAAAATGAATTTACTTTATGTTGTCAAATAATAAATTCCTTGGAAAGTGTTGGTATGGAGGGTGCCCGTGGATACGGTTAGCCATGGAAAGTGAAAGTTATGGTGGAAAAAGGAATAAACTTTATTTTCTGTTTGGGAACCGCCTATGATATATCTATGCATGGAAAGTATTGGGAACTCTAAGTCGTTTTCGTTTGTGGGATGGATACACCTCCCAAAATGTTTTTATCTCAAATTTTTCGCTTTGAGCTCTGGCACCTCTACAAATCCCTACTTCCCTCTGCGAAGGGCCTTTCTTTCACTTTATGCAATTTTTATTTTGTGTCTCCATCTTCTCTTACAAAAGCACCAACTAGGAGGCAATATGATCGTGCTTAAGTATTGGGTGTAGTTAATATTCGAGTGTGTTTCATGAAAGGATCAATGTTTGAGCATGATGGGCTAGAGATAACTTATTTTAGCGTTGATATTTTGAAAGACATGGTTGCTTGTTGATATGCTTGAGTATCTAAATTATTATGTCAAAACTAGACTATTGCTTTGAATCACATAAAAGTCCAAATGTCCATGCTATAAAGAAAATAATATGATATGACATGATGAACAACACTCCACATCAAAAATTCTGTTTTTATCACTTACCTACTCGAGGACGAGTAGGAGTTAAGCTTGGGGATGCTAATACGTCTCCAACGTATCTATAATTTTTGATTGTTCCATGCTATTTTATTATCAATCTTGGATGTTTTATAATCATTTTACAGTCATTTTATACCATTTTTTGGTACTAACCTATTGACATATTGCCAAGTGCCAGTTGCTGTTTTTTCCATGTTTTTTACATTGCCGAAAATCACGGAGTCCAAATGCCACGAAACTTTATGGAGATTTTTTATGGACCATAAGGAAGATGTTGGGCCCTGGTTGCACATGGGGGGAGTCCCGAGGAGGGGACAACCCACCAGGGCGCACCAGGAGGCCCAGGCGCACCCTGGTGCATTGTGCCCACCTCGGGTTCCCCCTCGGACTGCCTCTTTGCTCTATAAATACCCCAACATTCCAGAAACCCTAGGGGAGTTGACGAAATATTCATCCAGCCGCCGCAGAGTCCAGAACCACCAGATCCAATCTAGACACCATCACGGAGGGGTTCACCACTTCCATTGGTGCCTCTCCGGTGATGCGTGAGTAGTTCTTTGTAGACCTTCAGGTCCGTAGTTAGTAGCTAGATGGCTTCATCTATCTCTCTCTTGATTCTCAGTACAATGGTCTCTTGGAGATCCATACGATGTAACTCTTTCGCGTGTGTTTGTTGGGATCGATGAACTTTGAGTTTATGATCAGATCTATCTTATAGCCTCGTATTTCTTCTCTGATATTTGGGTTTTGTTTGGACAACTTGATATATTTATCTTGCAATGGGAAGAGGTGCCCGGTAGTGGGTTCCATCTTATGGTGCTTGATCCCAGTGACAGAAAGGGAACCGACACGTATGTATCGTTGCTACTAAGGATAAAAAGATGGGATCTATATCTACCGTCATAGATAAACGGATCTCGTCTACATCATTTCATCGTTCTTATTGCATCACTCCATTTTTCCATGAACTTAATACGCTAGATGCATGCTGGATAGCGGTCGATTTGTGGAGTAATAGTAGTAGATGCAGGCAGGAGTTGGTCTACTAATCTTGGATGTTTTGCCTATGTATTGATCATCGCCTGGATATCGTCATAATTATTTGAGGTTCTATCAATTGACCAACAGTAATTTGTTCACCCAACGTTTTCTATTTTTTTCGAGAGAAGCCACTAGTGAAACCTATGGCCCGCGGGTCTTCTTTCTCATATATTTGCCTTTGCGATCTACTTTTTATTTGCTTTTATTTTCAGATCTATTAAACCAAAACCCCCAAAAATACTTTGCTGCACTTTATTTTATTTGCGATCTATTTATTCAATCTATTACAACTTTCTCCCGTCCACGCACCGTTTCTGGCGCCTTTACCCAAAAGGGATTGACAACCCCTTTAACACGCTAGGCTGCGAGGTGTTGTTATTTGTGTGCAGGGGTTGTTTACGTTGTGCTGCTTGGTTCTCCTACTGGTTCGATAACCTTGGTTTCATATGTGAGGGAAATACCTACCACCGTTGTGCTGCATCATCCCTTCCTCTTTAGGGAAAAAACCGACGTAGCTTCAAGCGACATCAGTCCACATCATTTCCATCATCCACAAACACATTTTCAGCATCCTGGCCCTATTGTACATTGTCAGCAATAACATTCTGAGCCATCCAATTGTGCAATTGTTGTTGATACAGTTGCTCTGCAGACAAACCTTCCCCATGTAAAGGGTGAGGAATTCCATTAGCGGGGGGAGGATCTTCACCAGCATGCGGGACCTCGGGCAGATGAGCATTCCAATCACTACTATGCTGAATCGTCACAGCAACAGTCCAAGACTGATGAGCACCACCTACTTGCCTCATGATAAGGCTCTTCGGCACTAGGTGAAGGTGGATTACTCTGACTTTAACCAGCACAATCTTCCTATCACTCCTTGGTTTGAGCCATTCCACTAAGCTACCAAACTTATCAACTGATCTGTGAATATAATGATGGCTTTGATAATCATATGGAAAACCAACACACAGTAACCAAACCTCGGGTCCAAAGGTGGTAAGTTTCATATTCAGTGCACCATCATGTGGGATAAATGAGACCACAATATGTTCATCCACCTCCTCTTCATCTAACTCAAAAGTAGTGCCCAACAACTGAATCTCTAACAACAGAGTTGACAAAGCCAAAGATACCAATGCCTAACGGGTGATCATCAACTTCCGTGGGAAAGAACTAGGATTCATGCAGCAAACCTTCGATGATGTGTCGCAGTTCTGCCTTGCGATGGAAGGGGACAAAGCGATTCACCTCTGCAATGGCGAGGAAGTCGTGGTGCAGAGGAGTAGGGCTGATCACCATATCATCGCGAACTCTGTGGTTCATTGACCCCAACTCAATCGTCATGCACGACGGGAGGTAGGGGACGACATTGAGGGGAAAGTTTTCCATTGGAGCAGAGCTAGGTGGAGGAGCTGCGGAGAAACCCAGATGCATAGAAGAATGCGTATCGGCAGCTATGGCCTGTGTCTTGGGTATCCAGACTCCTCGATCTCTGTGAGGTAGCTTTAGGCCAGAGAGAGCCCCGTGCCCTTGGTGACCATATATAGGATGGGTATCCAACGGCTGATCATCCAAGAGTAGGTTTGGTAGCCACATTAATAGCGGGATGCTGATGGGATTGATTTCTCTGCTTCCCAGATTTGACCAGCCCCAAATTGAGTTGTGTCAAGTTTCCATGTAATGGCAATGATTTATTAGGCAAGTCCAACTGTGCATTTTTCTGAGAAGGAAAACCTCGATCTTGTAAATCATTAGGAATTTTCTTGTTCCAAACCATTTTCCCCGAGGAATATTGCCCACTTTTGTAACTTTGGGAGGTGCAACTTCCTTGTGGATTTTGGGCTTCCAATATAATCGTGGAGCGGTTGGACTTTTGCACCAATATTTAGAATGGCCTAACCAGCCACATGAATTGCATTTAAATTGGGCCGGGCACTCAAAGAAATGGTGGGCTGACGATCCACAGAGATAGCAGGCCACGTCTTGTAAATGCTCCATTGATTGAGAATTGTCCATTAAGGAGGCCTCATTTAGTGTGGGCGTGCAACAACAAGGCTGATCAAAGCATGTGTTACAATATGGACCCGGGCATTGATTAGCCAGGTGATCATTATCATTGCAGTTGGAGTAGATTGACAATTTATCATAAATGAAATCTGATGGTGGATCAGAAGAAATTTTCCAAAGATCAATAATTTTCCTCTGAGATTCCAGCACGTTGATGATCTAGTATATGTAGTAAAATGAATGTTGGTATTGAATTCCAAATAGCCTATTTGAACTGATATCAAAACGCCAATTAGCACAATATTATCATGATTAATAGGGCCATTAATACTTGACTGAAAACCTCAAAAAATCAGAGGATCATTCATTGAATTAGTGGGTGGATCCGAGATTGGCTCTCTTTCCAAAGAAACCTGTCGGGTAGCCGGAGATGACCGGATTGCTGCCGCCGACGAGGTCTCTGGCTTGTTAGAATGATCCGGTGGATGAAAAAACCCAAATTTTGCGAGCTTGTCCAAGGAAGTATCATCCGGCCACACATTCTTGTGCAAGAAAGTAAGTTTGGTCCTGATGGCCACCGGAGAACGAGTAGTTACATCAGGGTTTTGTTGATCCCAATGCCAACTGGTGGACACTAGCGGGGAATGAACACCTGGCCGGAAGAGGCTAAAATGGCACACAAAGTCTGGCCAAATCCTGTCCTAAAGACCGTAGAAAAAATGTCCCACTTTGTTGGAAGCAAGATAATTCGTAACGAGCAAGTAATGATAGTAGTAACAAAAGTGCATCAAGGTAGCCCAATCCTTTTGGAGGCAAAGGACAAGCCAAAACACTCTCTTATAATAAGCAAAGCGTTCTTGAGGGTACATGGGAATTTCATCTAGTCACTTTCATCATGTTGATTTGATTCGTGTTCGCTACTTTGATAAGTTGATATGTGGGTGGACCGGTGCTTAGGTGCTTTTCTTACTTGAACAAACCTCCTACTTATGATTAACCCCCTCGCAAGCATCCACAACTATGAGAAAAGTATTAAGAATAAATTCTAACCATAACATTAAACTTTTGGATCCAATCGGTCCCTTACGGAATAACGCATAAACTAGGGTTTAAGCTTTTGTCACTCTCGCAACCCATCATCTAATTACTACTCCACAATGCATTCCCTTAGGCCCAAATATGGTGACGTGTCATGTAGTCGACGTTCACATGACACCACTAAGGGAATCACAACATACATACTATCGAAATATCGAACACATATCAAGTTCACATGATTACTTGCAACATGATTTCTCCCGTGACCTCAAGAACAAAAGTAACTACTCACAAATGACAATCATGCTCAATATCAGAGGGGTATTAAATATCATATTGGATCTGAACATATAATCTTCCACCAAATAAACCATATAGTAATCAACTACAAGATTTAATCAACACTACTAGTCACCCACAAGCACCAATCTATAGTTCCGGTACATAGATTGAACACAAGAGATGAACTAGGGTTTGAGAGGAGATGGTGTTGTTGAAGATGTTGATGGAGATTGCCCTCCCCAAGATGGGAGAGTTGTTGGTGATGATGATGACAATGATTTCCCCTCCGGAAGGGAAGTTCCCCTGGAGGAATCGCTCCGCCGGAGGGCAAAAGTGCTCCTGCCCAAGTTCCGCCTCGAGGCGCCGGCACTCCGCCCCGAAAGTCCTCTCCTTATTTTTTTATTGGTAAAAAAGACTTATATACCAGAATATAGGTGCTACCTCTTGAGCACTGTGTTGGTTTTCCCTTGAATAGGAAAGGGTGATGCAGTAAAGTAGCGTAAGTATTTCCCTCAGTTTTTGAGAACCAAGGTATCAATCCAGTAGGAGATCACGCTCGAATCCCACGCACCTACATAAACAAATAAGAACCTCGCAACCAACGTGATAAAGGGGTTGTCAATACCTTCACGGTCACTTACGAGAGTGAGATCTGATAGATATGATAAGATAATATTTTTGGTATTTTTATGATAAAGAGAAATAAAGATGCAAAGTAAAATAAACGGAAATAGAAACAACTAAATGTTGGAAGATTAATATGATGGAAGATAGACTCGGGGGCCATAGGTTTCACTAGTGGCTTCTCTCAAGAGCATAAGTATTACGGTGGGTAAAAGAATTACTGTCGAGCAATTGATAGAAAAGCGAATAATTATGAGAATATCTAGGTATGATCATGTATATAGGCATCACGTCCGTAACAAGTTAACCGAAACGATTCTGCATCTACTACTATTACTCCACACATTGACCGCTATCCGGCATGCATCTAGAGTATTAAGTTCATAAGATCAGAGTAATGCTTTAAGTAAGATGACATGATGTAGAGGGATAAACTCATGCAATATGATATAAACCCCATCTTTTTATCCTCGATGGCAACAATACAATATGTGTCGTTTCCCTTTCTGTCACTGGGATCGAGCACTACAAGATTGAACCTAAAGCTAAGCACTTCTCCCATTGTAAGGAAGATCAATCTAGTAGGCCAAACAAAACTGATAATTAGAAGAGACTTGCAAAGATAAACCAGTCATACATAAAAGAATTCAGAGGAGATTCAAATATTGTTGATAGATAAACTTGATCAACAATTCATCGGATCTCGACAAACACACCGCAAAAGAAGATTACATCAAATAGATCTCCAAGAGAATCGAGGAGAACTTTGTATTGAGATCCAAAGAGAGAGAAGAAGCCATCTAACTAATAACTATGGACCCGAAGGTCTGAAGTAAACTACTCACACATCACGGGAGAGGCCATGGAGTTGATGTAGAGGCCATCCATGATCAATACCCCCTCCGGCGGAGCTCCGAAAAAGGCCCCAAGATGGGATCTCTCGGGTACAGAAGGTTGCGGCAGTGGAATTAGGTTTTCGTGGTGCTCCTGGATGTTTGGGGGTACGTGGATATATATAGGAGGAAGAAGTACGTCGGCGGAGCAACGAGGGGCCCATGAGGGTGGAGGGCGCGCCCAGGGGGGTAGGCGCACCCCTGCCTCAAGGCTTCCTCGATTGTTTCTTGACGCCCACTCCAAGTCTACTGGATCACGTTCATTGAGAAAATGATGTTCCCGAAGGTTTCATTCCATTTGGACTCCGTTTGATATTCCTTTTCGGCGAAACTCTAAAATAGGCAAAAAAAACAACAATTTGGGCTGGGCCTCCGGTTAATAGGTTAGTCCCAAAAATGATATAAAAGTGTAAAATAAAGCCCATTAACATCCAAAATAGATAATATAATAGCATGGAGCAATAAAAAATTATAGATATGTTGGAGACGTATCAAGCATCCCCAAGCTTAATTCCTGCTCGTCCTCGAGTAGGTAAATGATAAAAAAGAATTTTTGATGTAGAATGCTTTCTAACATATTTCTCAATGTAATTTTTCTTTATTGTGGCATGAATGTTCAGATTCGAAAGATTCAAGATAAAAGTTTAATATTGACATAAAAATAATAATACTTCAAGCATACTAACTAAGCAATTATGTCTTCTCAAAATAACATGGCCAAAGAAAGTTATCCCTACAAAATCATATAGTCTGGCTATGCTCCATATTCACCACACAAAATATTTAAATCATGCACAATCCCGATGACAAGCCAAGCAATTGTTTCATACTTTTGATGTTCTCAAACTTTTTCAATCTCCATGCAATATATGAGCATGAGCCATGGATATAGCTCTATATGGTGGAATAGAATGGTGGTTGTGGAGAAAAAAAAAAGGAGAAGATAGTCTCACATCAACTAGGCGTATCAACGGGATATGGAGATGGCCATCAATAGATATCAATGTGAGTGAGTAGGGATTGCCATGCAACGGATGCACTAGAGCTATAAGTGTACGAAAGCTCAACAAAAGAAACTAAGTGGGTGTGCATCCAACTTGCTTGCTCACGAAGACCTAGGGCATTTTGAGGAAGCCCATCATTGGAATATACAAGCCAAGTTCTATAATGAAAAATTCCCACTAGTATATGAAAGTGATATCATAGGAGACTCTCTATCATGAAGATCGTGGTGCTACTTTGAATCACAAGTGTGGAAAAAGGATAGTAGCATTGTCCCTTCTCTCTTTTTCTCTCATTTTTTGGGCCTTCTCTTCTTTTTTATGGCCTTTCTCTTTTTTTCCATCCGGAGTCTCATCCCGACTTGTGGGGGAATCATAGTCTCCATCATCCTTTCCTCACTTGGGACAATGCTCTAATAATGATGATCATCACACTTTATTTACTTACAACTCGATACTTTGAAGAAAATATGACTCTATGCGAATGCCTCCGACGGTGTACCGGGATGTGCAATGATGCATGAGTGACATGTATGAAGAATTATGAACGGTGGCTTTGCCACAGATATGATGTCAACTACATGATCATGCAAGCAATATGACAATGATGAAGCATGTCATAATAACGGAACGGTGGAAAGTTGCATGGAAACATATCTCAGAATGGCTACAGAAATGCCATAATAGGTAGGTATGGTGGTTGTTTTGAGGAAGGTATATGGTGGGTGTATGATACCGGCGAAAAGTGCGCGGTATTAGAGAGGCTAGCAATGGAGGAAGGGTGAGAGTGCTTATAATCCATGGACTCAACATTAGTCATAAAGAACTCACATACTTATTGCAAAAATCTATTAGTTATCGAAACAAAGTATTACGCGCATGCTCCTAGGGGTATAGATTGGTAGGAAAAGACCATCGCTCGTCCCCGACTGCCACTCATAAGGAAGACAATCAATAAATAAATCATGCTCCGACTTCATCACATAACGGTTCACCATATGTGCATGCTACGGGAATCACAAACTTCAACACAAGTATTTCTCAAATTCACAACTACTCAACTAGCATGACTCTAATATCACCATCTCCATATCTCAAAACAATTATCAAGTATCAAACTTCTCATAGTATTCAATGCACTTTCTATGAAAGTTTTTATATTGTTCCTAAAAGCAAATTTCTATGTTGTTCTAAAGGACTCTCAAAATAATATAAGTGAAGCATGAGAGATCAATTATTTCTATAAAATAAGACCACCGCCGTGCTCTAAAAGGTATAAGTGAAGCACTAGAGCAAAAATTATATGGCTCAAAAGATATAAGTGAAGCACATAGAGTATTCTAATAAATTTCAAATCATGTGAGTCTCTCTCAAAAGGTGTGTACAACAAGGATGATTGTGGTAAAATAAAAAGCAAATACTCAAATCATACAAGACGCTCCAAGCAAAACACATATCATGTGGTGAATAAAAATATAGCTCCAAGTAAATTTACCGATAGACGAAGACGAAAGAGGGGATGCCTTCCGGGGCATCCCCAAGCTTAGGATTTTTGGTGTCCTTGAATTTTACCTTGGGGTTCCATGGGCATACCCAAGCTTAGGCTATTTCCACTCCTTGTTCCATAATCCATCAAATCTTTACCCAAAACTTGAAAACTTCACAACACAGAACTTAAATAGAAAATCTCATGAGCTCTGTTAGCGAAATAAAACAAAACACCACTTCAAGGTACTGTAATGAAATCATTCTTTATTTATATTTGTGTTAAACCTACTGTATTCCAACTTCTCTATGGCTTATAAACTCTTTTACTAGCCATAGATTCATCAAAATAAGCAAACAACACACGAAAAACAGAATCTGTCAAAAACAGAATAGTCTGTAGTGATATGTAGCTAACACAAACTTATGGAACCCCAAAAATTCTAAAATAAAGTGATGGACATGAGGAATTTATCTATTAATCATCTGCAAAAATAATTAACTAAATAGCACTTTCCAAATAAAAATGGCAGCAATTCTTGTGAGCGCTAAAGTTTCTGTTTTTTACAGCAAGATCAAAAAGACTTTCCCCAAGTCTTCCCAACGGTTCTACTTGGCACAAACACTAATTAAACACAAAAACACAACCAAAACAGAGGCTAGATAAATTATTTATTACTAAACAGGAGCAAAAAACAAGGAATAAAAATAAAATTGGGTTGCCTCCCAACAAGCGCTATCGTTTAACGCCCCTAGCTAGGCATAAAAGCAAGGATAGATCTAGGTATTGCCATCTTTGGTAGGTAATTCTTCAAAAAGACACCTATAACTCTTAGGAGTTTCTTTATTTTTATTAATTATCAAACTCTTAGGCATAAAATCAAGAAAATCATTTGTAGCAAACGGTTCCTTAATGATAGTAAAAAGATTGGGATGAACACTTATTGATTTTAAATCCGCAGTTTCCTTACTAGAGGATTCACCCTTATTTAAACAAGCTTGGCAATTTTGGTAGGAGGATTTGGAGTATTTTTGACGAAAGAAAAAGTGGACCTCAAGTTGGTGACAATTCCCTCAAGTTTATCGATTCTAGTAGAATCTTGATCTATTCTTTCATTAACTATGGGTTCTTTTTCCTTAAAACTTTTCAGAGTAACTCCCACCTTAGATCCATATTGGGTAATTTGGTTGTGGATCTTTTTATCCAAATTCTCAATCAACTCTACAGTAGCAACTTTATTCTCAATAATTTCAAGACTTTGCATCACATGTTCCAAAGTTAACATAGTTCCATTAACCAAATGAGGTGGTGAGCCAAACAAATCTATCATAGCATTATAAGAATCAAAAGTATGGCTACCCAAGAAATTCCCTCAGGTAATGGTATCAAGAATATATCTGTACCAAGGAGTGATTCCTACATAAAAGTTGTGAAGAAGAATGGAAGTAGATTGCTTCCTAGTAGATCTATTTTGCGCATTGCAAATTCTATACCAAACATCTTTTAGATTTTCTCCCTCCATTTGTTTAAAATTAAGAACTTCATTCTCGGGAGACAAAGGAGTAGATAAAGGACTAGCCATGATGATGAAGCAAGCGGAAAAGAGGCAAACGGAAAAAGAGAGGGCAAATAAAACGACAAGGGTGAAGTGGGGGAGAGGAAAACGAGAGGCAAATGGCAAATAATGTAATGCGAGGGATAAGAGTTTGTGATGGGTACTTGGTATGTCTTGACTTGTGTGTAGACTCTCCGGCAACGGCGCCAGAAATGGCTCGTTGTCGGGAGTCAAATCTTGAATTGACTTGGCGCGAATCTCCCCGGCAACGGCGCCAGAAATCCTTCTTGCTACCTCTTGAGCACTGTGTTGGTTTTCCCTTGAAGAGGAAAAGGTGATGCAGTAAAGTAGCGTAAGTATTTCCCTCAGTTTTTGAGAACCAAGGTATCAATCCAGTAGGAGATCACGCTCGAATCCCACGCACCTACACAAACAAATAAGAACCTCGCAACCAACGCGATAAAGGGGTTGTCAATCCCTTCACGGTCACTTACGAGAGTGAGATCTGATAGATATGATAAGATAATATTTTTGGTATTTTTATGATAAAGAGAAATAAAGATGCAAAGTAAAATAAACGGCAATAGAAATAAGTAAATGTTGGAAGATTAATATGATGTAAGATAGACCCGGGGGCCATAGGTTTCACTAGTGGCTTCTCTCAAGAGCATAAGTATTACGGTGGGTAAACGAATTACTGTCGAGCAATTGATAGAAAAGCGAATAATTATGAGAATATCTAGGTATGATCATGTATATAGGCATCACGTCCATGACAAGTAGACCGAAACGATTCTACATCTACAACTATTACTCCACACATCGACCGCTATCCAGCATGCATCTAGAGTATTAAGTTCATAAGAACAGAGCAATGCTTTGAGTAAGATGACATGATGTAGAGGGATAAACTCATGCAATATGATATAAACCCCATCTTTTTATCCTCGATGGCAACAATACAATACGTGTCGTTTCCCTTTCTGTCACTGGGATAGAGCACCGCAAGATTGAACCCAAAGCTAAGCACTTCTCCCATTGTAAGAAAGATCAATCTAGTAGGCCAAACCAAACTGATAATTCGAAGAGACTTGCAAAGATAAACCAATGATACATAAAAGAATTCAGAGGAGACTCAAATATTGTTCATAGATAAACTTGATCATAAACCCACAATTCATCGGATCTCGACAAACACACCACAAAAGAAGGTTACATCAAATAGATCTCCAAGAGAATCGAGGAGAACTTTGTATTGAGATCCAAAGAGAGAGAAGAAGCCATATAACTAATAACTATGGACCCGAAGGTCTGAAGTAAACTACTCACACATCACGGGATAGGCCATGGAGTTGATGTAGAGGTCCTCCATGATCAATGCCCCCTCCGGTGGAGCTCCGAAAAAGGCCCCAAGATGGGATCTCTCGGGTACAGAAGGTTGCGGCGGTGGAACTAGGTTTTCGTGGTGCTCCTGGATGTTTGGGGGTACGTGGATATATATAGGAGGAAGAAGTACGTCGGTGGAGCAACGATGGGCCCACGAGGGTGGAGGGTGCGCCTAGGGGGGTAGGCGCGCCCCCTACCTCGTGGCTTCCTCGATTGTTTCTTGACGTCCACTCCAAGTCTCCTGGATCACGTTCGTTGAGAAAATCACGTTCCCGAAGGTTTCATTCCGTTTGGACTCCGTTTGATATTCCTTTTTGGCGAAACTCTAAAATAGGCAAAAACAACAATTTGGGTTGGGCCTCCGGTTAATAGGTTAGTCCCAAAAATGATATAAAAGTGTAAAATAAAGCCCATTAACATCCAAAATAGATAATATAATAGCATGGAGCAATCAAAAATTATAGATACATTGGAGATGTATCAATGGGCATCGGAGGTGGGCCGGGCTGAGCACAACCCACCAGGGCGCGCCTGGGGGGCCAGGCATGCCCTGGTGTCTTGTGCTCACCAGGTGGGCCCCATCCGGTGGTTATTTGCTCCAGTATTTCTTATTTATTCCATAAAAAATGCTCGTGAAGTTTTAGCCCATTTGGAGTTGTGCAGAATAGGTGGCCTGACGTAGCTTTTCCAGGTCTAGATTTCTAGCTGCCGGAATTCTCCCTCTTTGTGTGAGCCTTCCAAATTATGAGAGAAAAGACATTAGAATTACTCCAAAAAGCATTATTATGCATAAAACATTATAAATAACAGTAGGTAAACATGATGCAAAATGGACGTATCACCTCTCCCCTCCCCCTCCCACCTATATATATGTGGGGGGGGGGGCGCCCCTAGCACAGCCTAGAGAATTGCCTAGCCGTGTGTGGCACCCCCCTCCACCGTTTACTCCCCCGGTCATAATTCCATAGTGCTTAGGCGAAGCCCTGTGGAGATCACTTCACCATCACTGTCACCACGCTGTCGTGCTGACGGAACTCATCTACTACCTCGACGTCTTGCTGGATCAAGAAGGCAGGGGACGTCCCTGAGCTGGATGTGTGCAGAACCCGGAGGTGTCGTATGTTCGGTACTCGATCGGTGGGTCGCAAAGAAAGTTCGGCTACATCAACCGCATTGTGAAACGCTTCTGCTTATGATCTATGAGGGTACATAGACACACTCTCCCCCTCGTTGCTATGCATCTCTATGGATAGATCATTGGATGTGTGTATAATTTTTTTATTTTCCATGCAATGATTCCCAACATGTAGAGAACCTTTATGATCACCCAGTTATGAAGTGACATTTGATACACACAAGGCATTCCTCTAGAGTCTAAGAGTTGCATGATCTCATGGTTGAAGGAACTTGTATTTGATATTAAGAAAGCAGTAGCAATAAACGAACGATCATATGCTATGCTAACAGATGGGTCTTGTCCATCACATCATTCTCCCAATGATGTGATCCCGTTATCAAACGACAACTCATGTCTATGGTTAGGAAACCTTAACCATCTTTGATCAACGAGCTAGTCTAGTAGAGGCTTACTAGGGACTTGGTATTTGTTTATGTATCCACACATGTATTTAAGTTTCCGATAATACAATTATGGCATGAATAATAAACCTTTATCATGATTAAGGAAATATAATAATAACCACTTTATTATTGCCTCTAGGGCATATTTCCAACATGAGTATAGTGGTTGAATGAGGTATGCATGTACTCATTATGTTGAGCCTTTTCTGCCTCCATGGTTAGTAATGTAGTAATGGCAATGCTTCGATAGTTTTCCTGGGCACCCTGGTAGCTTTCTTTGGGGGGGGAGGCATTCCTGCTGTTTCATCCGACATAGCGAGCAACAGCCTCACCATGTTGGTTTTGAACATCTTATAGTTGTTCAGAGAATCATCATAAGAGTACTCAGTTATTGGAGATTCATATCCTGAAAGTAATGCTGGATCAATCGTTTTTCTCTTGGCACGCACCCACGCAGTGCAAGGATATCGATCATGTTCCCAGTAGGAGCCATTTTTATTCAGTTTCCTTTCGAAACCGATACCTTATTTCCTAGGATTTTTGTGAAGAATAGATTTCTTCAGAACATCACAAAGGGTTTGATGCCCTTTGAGAGCCTTGAACATTCCTGTCTGAATAAGATTCTTCAACCTAGCATTCTCATCAGACATAGAACCATTTTCCTTGACAGAGGGGTTAGCATTCATAGAACATTCAGCATTTGAATCAGCATTGCTGTGTTCAAGGCATTTTAAGCAAGGTGGTATAAACACTTCATGTTTCTCTTTGAGTTGTTGGGTGAGAAGAGAATTTTCTCTGATCAAGTCATCATGAGTCTCTCTCAGTGACTTGAGTTCCTATTTCATTTTCAGGTAATCATAAGTCAGTCTCTTGTGGTCAGCCAAGATAAAATCATGACTATTTGATAGTTCTTCCATTCGTGACTTGAGAGCGGAATGCTCTTCTGTCAATGACTGATTTTTCTCCATCACCTCAACCAACAACCCTTCAGAATTCCTGAGGGTTTTCTCAATTTTCTCAAGAGAGTTTTGTTTTATATTAGCTATTTTTCTCAGTTTAGCATGGGCATCATCATCAAAAGAATATTGATCACTGGAGTGAACCTTGTGATATTTGGAGGATACCTTTTGCTTCGAAGCTTTGGCCATGAAGCAGTAGGTAGGAGCTTGAATGACTCCCGAAGAAGTTTGATGCAGGGGTGGAAGCACATGCTATACCAGCCATGTCGGAGTCAGAATCCTCATCGGATTCATCAGCTTCTTCAGAGTCAGATGACTCTTCTTCATCAGAGTCCATCTCCTTGTTGATGTAAGCCTTGGCCTTGCGAGAGGTATTCTTGCGGTTGGAGGAGGACTTTGATGGATTCCTCAAGGAAGATCTTGACGAAGACTTGGAGGCGAAGCCGTCCTGCTTCTTGAAGAACTTCTTCATTTTTTTCTCATCATCGGAGTTGTAGTTCTTGCTCTTGCCTTTGCCATGGTTGTTTCTTGAATCATATATTCCACTGGCACGGATTTCAGCTTCACAGAGAGGGCAGTCCGAAATAAAATGTCCTGGCTTTTCGCACTTGAAGCAGGTGTAATCTCCAGTAGGTTTTGATGAAGATTTTGAACCGCCGGAGTTGCTAGAACCTTTCTTCTGAAACTAGTTCTTCCTGTGAAGGCACTGGAATCTTTTCATGATTAAAGAGAGATCTTTGCTGATCCTTTCTGGGTCATCTGAATCTTCTTCGGCATTTCCTTCTAAGGAAGAATCAGCCACAACCTTGAGAGCATGACTTTTGTGGTGACTTGAGCCACAGAGATCTCTCTTTTCTTCTTATTGTTCCTCATTGGTGTTTAGCCTTTCCATAATATCAGCAGAGTCGAGAACTTTGAAATTAGCTCGTTCCCTAATCATCAGAACTAGTGTGTCGAATGAGATGTCAAGAGATCAGAGCAGTTTCTTCACAACTTCCTGATCAGTGATGTCCTTGGCCCCAAGACCTTGTAGCTCGTTTGCAATGTCACTCAGACGATCAAAAGTTTGCTGATAGCTTTCATTTCCGATTCGCTTGAACCAATTGAACTTTGCCCGAAGAGTATCAATGCGAGCTTCTTTCTGAGTTGAAACACCCTCATTTATCTTTTCGATAATGTCCCACAATTCCTTTTCAGTTTCACACTGACGATAGCGAAGAAATTGAGCACGAGAGAGATGGCTACCAATTACATCTTTAGCTCGAGCGTCCATCTGAATTAGTTTCTTCTCATGGTCAGTGGAGACCTAGGGCACTACAACCATGAATCCATTATGCACCACGTTCCACATATCATCATCAATAGCTCAGAGACGGATCTTCATCTTTTCTTTCCAAAAGGGATAGTCCGACCCATTGATACGTCTCCAACGTATCTATAATTTTTGATCATTCCATGCTGTTATATTATCATTCTTGGATGTTTCACAATCATTTTATAGCAACTTTATATCATTTTTTGGGACTAACCTATTGACATAGTGCCCAGTGCCAGTTGCTATTTTTTGCTTGTTTTTACTTCGTAGAAAATCAATGCCAATCGGAGTCCAAACGCAGCTAAACTTTTTGGAGAATTTTTCTGGGCCAGAAGACACATGATGGGCCAAAGAAGTACTAGAGGGGTGCCCCAAGGGGGGCACAACGCACCTGGGCACGCGCTGGTGGGTTGTGACCACCTGGCCTCCCGCACCGCCTCTTTGCTCTATAAATACCCCAATATTCCAAAAACCTAGGGTAGTCGACGAAACACAATTCTAGCCGTCGCAAGTTCCATAAACCACATATCCAATCTAGACACCATCACAGAGGGGTTCATCATCCTTATTGGTGCCTCTCCGATGATGTGTGAGTAGTTCAATGTAGACCTACGGGCCCGTAGTCAGTAGCTAGATGGCTTCCTCTCTCTCTTTTGATTCTCGATACAATGGTCTCTTGGAGATCTATTTGATGTAACTCTTTTTGCGATGTGTTTGTCGGGATCCGATGAACTTTGAGTTTATGATCAGATCTATTTCATCCATGAAAGTTATTTGAGTTTTGATCTCTTATATGCATGATTACTTATAGTATAACACCCTCGATGCGACTATATCTCCCACGTGTCGAGGCACGACTTAGAGGCATAATCGCATTGAAGGCATATGTCGCAAGTTAGGCAATCTTCACAACATCCCATGTAATATAAATAATAAAGGGGAGATAACATAGTTGGCTTACACTCGCCACGTCAATCAAGTACATAAATAACGTTACATCATCCAAACACTCATGGACCGACTACGGCGCCAAAATAAAAGAGAACCCAACATGCGACAACGGTCCCGTTCACCCCCAACTGGGCACCACTACTGATCATCGGGAAAGGAAACATAGTAACGTTGAGAGTCTTCGTCGAACTCCCACTTGAGCTCATACGCGTCTCCTGGAGCAGAATCATCAGGCCCTGCATCTGGTGTAATAGTAATCTGTGAGCCACAGGGACTCAGCAATCTCGCACCCTCGCGATCAAAACTATTTAAGCTTATAGGAATGGCAAGGTAAAATATGAGTGGAGCTGCAGCAAGCGACTAGCAAATATGGTGGCTAACTTATTCGCAAAAGAGAGCGAGAAGAGGAGGCAAACCGCGAGCGAGAAACTAGAGAGCAACCTGCGCAAACATTACTCCAACACCGTGTCCACTTCCAGGACTCCGCCGAGAAGAGGCCATCACGGTAACACACTCAGTTGATTCATTTTAATTAAGTTAAGGTTCAAGTTATCTACAACCGGACATTAACAAATTCCCATCTGCCCATAACCGCGGGCACGACTTTCAAAAGTTCAAATCCCTGCAGGGGAGTTCCAACTTAGCCCATGACAAGCTCTCATGGTCAACGAAGGAATAGACCTCCTCCCAAGACGTTCCGATCAGACTCGGTATCTCGGTAATTCAAGACACTTCGACAGGTTAAAACAAGTCCAGCAACACCGCCCGAATGTGCCGACAAATCCCGATAGGAGATGCACATATCTCTTTCTCAGGGCACACTCAGATGAGCCAGACGTCGGGTAGGCCAGCCCAGAGTTGCCCCTGGTAGCCCCGGACATCGCTCGGTGGCACCAACACTCAGAGGAGCACTGGCCCGGGGGGGTTAAAATAAGATGACCCTTGAGTCTGCAGAACCCAAGGGAAAGAAAAGGCTAGGTGGCGAATGGTAAGACCAATGTTGGGCATTGCTGGAAAAGCTCTAATCAAGGCGAACTATCAAGGGGTTCCCATTATAACCCAACCGCGTAAGGAACGCAAAATCCGGGAACATAACACCGATATGACGGGAACTAGGGCGGCAAGAGTGGAACAAAACACTAGGCAAGAGGCCGAGCCTTCCACCCTTTACCAAGTATATAGATGCGTTAAGATAACGTAGCAATATAATGATATCCCCAACAAGTAAAATATATGTTCCAACAAGGAACGGCCTCCAATCTTCACCTGCAACTAGCAACGCTATAAGAGGGGCTAAGCAAAGCGGTAACATAGCCAATAAACGGTTTGCTAGGACATTGGTGGGTTAGAGGTTTGACATGGCAATTTGGGAGGCTTGCAAGCAAGTGGTAGGCATCGTAGCAATGGCATAGCAAAAGAGCGAGCAAACTAGCATAGCAAAGATAGTAGTGATTTCGAGGGTATGATCATCTTGCCTGCACAGTTGTCAGAGTTGACTGGATCCTCGAAAGCAAACTCAACGGGCTCCTCGTTAGCGAACTCGTCTCCCGGCTCTACCCAAACAAGACAAACAAGCAACAAGGACACAATCAACCACGTGCAAACTCAAACAACACAATGCAAAGATGATATGCTATGCGGGATGCGATGCGGGATGCAAAATGCAAGATATGACAGGAAATGCATGAACCTGGCCTCAACTTGGAAATCCAAGTGTGCCACTGGAAAGATGAGATGAAATCGCTTGAAAACGATATAAAGAACGCCGGAATCGGAGTTATGGTTTGGAAATGGCAAGCGATTCAAAAATGACACCGGTCTGCGATTTACAGCAAGTAGGCATCTAAATGCAAAGAAATGAACATGCTACAACACTCAAACATGACAACAAAATACATGGCAGGGATGCACACAAGATGCTTAACAAAAGTCTAGCACTGAGCTACGGCTAAATCATCCATTAACAGGTTCAAACAAGCATGGCAAAAATGCAAATGGCAAACAGATCTCAGACTTAGTGAAATCAACACTTGTCTGGAATTTCAGATCAGGTAGCCCTCTTCGGAGCAACAAAACTACATGCTACAGGACCTGAACATGGCAAAGTAAAGCATCTCATGGAGCTACTCAAAGAGCTTAACAAAAGTCCCTTAGTGACCTTGAGCCAAAAGGGATCATAAAATACAATTGCAAGCACGTGAACATAGCAAAAACATAATCAGTTTCAGACTTAGTGAAAAACTGACACATGCTGAAATATAACTCAAGTAGGCATGTTTACGAGCTCGATGCACTCACTACAGAGCAAGTCATGGAAAGACAAGCATACACCCATCAAGAAGGAAAACATTGCAAGGTAGACATGGCAAGAACAATAGCATAGCATGCACGGACCAACTACAACATCACCGGCAAAATTGCAAACAAGTTGACAATCTGCCCAGATTCATAAAGTAGCAAAAGTAGAGCTCGATTGGCTCAAGCTAGGGTGCTCCATAATTGAAAACAAAGACATGGATGGATAGAGCACTACAATATTAACAAAAATCCCTTACTGATCATCCTCAAAAGAGGCACGGATCACTAGGAAACAATAAGAACATATGGCATCATGAGATAAACAGCTCCAGGACTTAGTGAAATCACTAAGTCCCTGAAAACAGAATTAGCAAGTGCACCACTTTGCAAGCTTGCACAAGTCACTACACACATCAAAAAAATACATGGGTTGCACCTCTGGAAAGATGGAAAAACCCTTAACAAAACACATGTAGAACTCACGGGCATATAATGCACACATTAATCATGGAAAAAATGACAAAAGTGCTAAACGGAGTAACATATCTGACAAATATCTCAAGTAGCCCTCTTCTAACAGCATTTCGGGCATCAAGATGAGCTTAAATGAAAATGATGCAATGGAATGAAATGATTTACTCTCTGATATGAACATTTTGATATGCTATATGCATGAATCGGAGCTACGGATGCAAAGTTACGGAGCCGCGAACATGGGCATATGAACTAAAAATACCAGGGACTTAGACGAAATTTTACCACCGGATCTAGGGTTTGACCCGGCACGCAGATCGAGGCGGCGGCGCGCACTGTTCACCGGCGGGGCTGGAGCTCGCTGGAGTGGCCGGGGGTGCAAGGGGCCGGCCGGATCTACGCCGGATCCGGCCCGGGCGGCGGCGGGCGGCGCGGTCGAGGCCGGTGCGGCGGCCGGAG
>NC_041388.1:487943325-487946553 GCF_002162155.2 Triticum dicoccoides
GGCGGGCGGACGTGTCCGGTTAGGCGGCGGACATGTCCGGCGGCGGCGGGGAGATTTTTTTTAGGCTTAGGGGGAGAGGATCCGCGAATTTGGAATGAGGGGGTGTATATATAGGCCTAGGGGGAGCTAGGAGAGTCTAAATGAGGTGCGGTTTTCGGCCACGGGATTGTGATCGAACGCTCTAGATGATGGAGGAGAGTTAGGTGAGTTTTGGGCCAAATTGGAGGGGTGTTGGGCTGCAACACACACGAGGCCTTCTCAGTCCCTCTGTTAACCGTTGGAGTATCAAACGAAGTCCAAATGATACGAAACTTGACAGGCGGTCTACCGGTAGTAAACCAAGGCCGCTTGGCAAGTATCGGTCTAATCCGGAAATGTTTAATCCCCACACACGAAAGAAAGCTAGAAATGACCACTTGAGGAGAAAGGAACGCCGGAATGCAAAACAGACAACGGGGAAAATGCTCGAATGCATGAGATGAACACGTATGCAAATGCAATGCACATGATGACATGATATGAGATGCATGACAACGACAACAACACACAGAGACAAAAACCCGAACCCGAGGAAATAAATATAACTTAACGCCAGAAACGGCAAGAGTTGGAGTACAAATAGGGAAAGTTACATCCGGGATGTTACATATAGCCTCGTATTTCTTCTTCGAATCTTTGGTTTTAGTTAGGCTGACTAGATCGATTTTTCTTGCCATGGGAAGAGGTGCTTTGTGATGGGTTCAATCTTACGATGCTCAATCCTAGTGACAGAAGGGTAAATGACACGTATGTATCGTTTCTATTAAGGATAACAAGATGGGGTCTATTCCTACATGAATAGAAATTGTCTACATCATGTCATCGTTATTATTGCATTACTCTATTTTTCCATGAACTTAATACACTAGATGCATGTCGGATATCGGTCGATGTGTGGAGTAGTAGTAGTAGATGCAGGTAGGAGTCGCTCTAGTAATCTTGGACGTGATGCCTATATAATGATCATTGCCTGTATATCGTCATAATTATTTGAAGTTCTATCAATTGCCCAATAGTAATTTGTTTACCCACCGTATGCTATTTTTCTCAAGAGAAGCCACTAGTGAAATCTATGCCCCCCGGGTCTCTTCTTTATCATATTTGCCTTCGAGATCTATTTTTATTCGCCTTTATTTTCAGATCTATCATTCCAAAAACCCAAAATACCTAGCTGCATTTTTATTTATTTTATCTCGCATTCCCGCGAGATCTATTTGTAGCGACCCGACCTCAGATGGTCAAGTCTCTGTGCTTCAGTGCCATCCCTGGATCGGTAATGCTGACACGCACAATGCTCGAGGATTTATAACAGAGTAGCAATCACACACTTATTACATCGAAAAGTCTAAAAGCGAACTTGTTACAATAATATGGCTTAAGGCCATCTAATGCGATAACAGCGGAAGGCTTGGAAGATAAACTGGGTCCATCAACTCCAACGGTATAGCTGAGCTGCACGACAGCGACCTAACGAACCTTACTCCTCGTCTGAAAAGTCTGCAACATAATACGTTGCAGCCCGAAAACGGATCAGCACATGGAATATGCTGGCAATATAACACAGTAGAGCAGAAACAGAATAATGCTATCACTACAAGCATATATGGCTGGTGGAAAGCTGTATGGTTATAGTTTTTGCGAAAAGCCATTTTCTCCCTACAACAAAGGAATAGATTTTAATTTAACTATCATGGTGGTTGAAACATCATTGAGAAGGTAACCCCAACTCAATCCCAATTAAAGTGATTAAAACCCAACAATATTAATTAAACATGGCGAGATACATGTGATAACCCAAGTACTAGATACTCAAGAATTGTCCATAACCGGGGACACGGCTAACCATGATTAGATTGTACACTATGCAGAGGTTTGCGCACTTTTCCCCACAAGACTCGATCGCCTCCGTTGGATTTCTCACACTACATGGTGTTTGAGAAACGGATGACCAAGACATAGTCTGTCAGAAATGTTAACTCTCTTCTCCGGGTAGACCATACCAAACCTACCAAACCCACTACCTGCTGATCTATCTCTTCAAGAGCTTCACATAACTTACTCAACTATGCTAGAGCCCATAATAGCTTGTGGCTACACACGAAAGTTTCTAGCATGAATCATCTCAGTTCCCTTTGAGCCTGGGTGGCGGTCCATAGGAAGATCACACGGGTACCCCTGGATTTCCAAAAAAAATACAGACAACACTGGGTTCCCCAGGTGCCTCAATCCACCCAGTTGTTTGATTAAGTTGCCACCTTAAGTTGAACCATTAATTAACACTCTCACATCTGTCATGAATTTCACTCAAACCCAAACCACGTCTACGAGCATAGCATAGCAATATAAGCAATACGTAGATGTAACTCCCAAGGGTTTGAATATAACAGGGCAATAGGTTCTACCTCAACAACTACTTCCCAACCCACAAATTAATGACATCCTAATCATGCAATGTTTGAGGATTGAAACTAATGCATAAAAACTGGGTAATAATGGGATATGATCAAAGTGTTACTTGCCTTGCTGACGATCCGCGAATCCTAGAGACTCGTAGTAACACGCTTCGCACTCCGGAATTCTATCGCAAGCAAACAATAACATACATACGTAACAAGCAACGATGCACAAGCAAAACTCAAATAAGAGAGGTTGACCAGAAAGTTCAACTTAAGAACACCGGTACGCAAAAAGAATCAAAACAAACGAAGCAACGAAAGTCAAACGTCGAAAGAAAACCACTTCGTTTACTAATCTGAACTTAGGTCAAATTTTACAGTAGCAAAAACTTGTTTGAGTTGATTAACCGGAAAGAGGGTTTCGAGACGAAACTCCAGGCGCTTGAATTGCCCGATTCCGATAAACGAGCGAAAAGATAAACTGAAATTAAGATCGGATTAGAAATCGTGATCAGAAAAACCGCGGAATAAATCCGAGAAAAAGAAAAACGACGAATAGATTAACGAACGTTCGTTATCTGGATCTAAACAAAGAACGCGTTCGTTAAAACGAACGAACGAGCGAACGCTCGCTAAATAAATAAATCGGAGGAAAACCGATCTATTTTAAAAAAACGAAAACTAGGATTTTGAAAAAAAATAAAACCGAACGATTTTTAAGAAAAAACGGCGGTTGGATCCGGCGGCTACCTCCGGCGAGGGCTTGGGCGGCAGGGCGGCGGGGTGCGGCGGC
>NC_041388.1:487947276-487955404 GCF_002162155.2 Triticum dicoccoides
GGCTCGGGGCGGGGTGCGGGAGGCGGCGATGGTGGCGGTGGGGGGCTCGGGCGGTGCGTATATAAAGGGGGCGGGGTGGGGCGGCTTGGAGGAGGGGGCAAGCCGGCGGCGACGGAGTCCGGCTCGGACTCATCGCCCGAGTCGGCGGCGGCGGCTGGATCGGCCTGGCTCGGCTGGGCCCTAGGCCCTGTCGGGCGCGGGATTTTTTTAATAATACCGCCGACAGAAGAAAAAATCCTAGAAAAATAAATAAAAATCTAAAAATGCCAAAACAAATTTTCACCGTCTAAATAAAATATTTAGGACGAGTTGAACATTTTCTTGGACCTAAAATGCAATTTTGAAAACGTGCAATTTTTCTAATGCAAATAAAATCTGAATAAAACCAAATAAAATCCAATAAATGATTTTAATATTTTTCCTCCAATATTTCAATTATTTTGGAGAAGTCACATTATCTCCATTCATTTGATTTACTATGAAATATTTCTCGGAGAGAAAAATTATTAAATCAAAATCCTCGTTTCATTATTTAATAAAAATCAAATATGAAAATCGGAAAATCCCCAACTCTCTCCGTGGGTCCTTGAGTTGCTTAGGATTTCGAGGATTGCGGAATGGAAATGCAATAAATCATGATATGCATGGATGATCTATGTATAACATTCCAAATTGAAAATTTGGGATGTTACAAACCTACCCCCCTTAAGATGAATCTCGCTCTCGAGATTCGGGTTGGCTAGAAAATAGGTATGGGTGGTCCTTGCGGAGATCATCCTCTCGTTCCCAGGTGGCTTTGTCCTCGGTATGGTGGCTCCACTGAACTTTGCAAAACTTGATAACCTTACTGCGGGTGACTCTGTTGGCAAACTCAAGAATCTTAACTGGCTTCTCCTCGTAAGTCAAATCACTGTCCAACTGAATCGCCTCCAAGGGTACTGTATCTCTTAATGGTATATCAACCATCTCAGTATGACACTTCTTCAGTTGTGAAATGTGGAACACATCGTGGACTCCTGACAATCCCTCAGGTAACTCCAACTTGTAGGCAACTTCTCCCATCCGTTCCAAAATGCGATACGGTCCTACAAATCTCGGGGCTAACTTTCCTTTAACTCCAAAACGTTTCACTCCTCGCAAGGGTGATACTCACAGATATGCTTTGTCTCCAATTTCGTAGGTTACCTCCTTGCGTTTTGAGTCTGCATAACTCTTCTGCCTGGACTGAGAAATCTTCGGTCGGTCTCAGATCAGTTTTACCTTCTCCACAGATTCTTTAATCAAGTCTGGTCCAAACAACTGTAGGTCTCCTACCTCATCCCACATCAACGGTGTTCTGCACCTGCGTCCATACAGGGCTTCAAACAGTGCCATCTTCAAACTGGCTTGGTAGCTATTGTTGTATGAGAATTCCGCATACGGCAAATTGTCATCCCAACTAGATCCATAATCTAGCGCACAGGCTCTCAACATGTCCTCCAAAATTTGATTGACTCTCTCAGTCTGTCCATCTGTCTGCGGGTGAAATGTTGTACTGAACTCCAATCTCGTTCCCAAAGTCTGGTGTAATTGATGCCAAAACTTTGAAGTAAACTGTGTTCCTCGATCCGATACGATGGTCCTCGGAACTCCATGCAGACATACGATCCTGGACATATAGATCTTGGCCAACTTTGCACTTGTATAGGTGGTTTTCACTGGGATGAAGTGAGCTACTTTGGTCAAACGATCAACTACTACCCATATGGAATCATATCCTGCTTTAGTCCTGGGTAATCCGGTGATAAAGTCCATGCCAAGTTTATCCCACTTCCATTCGGGTATCGCTATAGGCTGTAACAGTCCTGCTGTCTTCTGATGTTCTGCCTTAACTCTCTGACATACATCACATACGGCTACATACTCGGCAATATCCTTCTTCATACCAGTCCACCAGAAACGTTCCTTCAAATCCAAATACATCTTGGTGTTTCCAGGGTTTATCGAGTATGGTGAGTCATGCGCCTCTTGAAGTATTAACTTTCTGATCTCCTGATTATTGGGCACGTAAATTCGGTCCACAAACCATAGGGTATCGTGCTCATCCTCACGAAAACCTTTGGCCTTTCCTTTGCCCATCTTCTCCTTTATCTCGGCAATCTCTTTATCATCTTTCTGAGCTTCCCGAATCTTGTCCAGCAATGTCGACCGAACCTCCATTGTGGCAATGAACCTTCTAGGTACAATCTCTAATCGAAGTTCCATGATGTCCTTTGCTAATTCTTTCGGCAGTCCTTTACTTTCAAGGATATTAGCATAACTCTTCCGACTCAATGCGTCTGCTATGACATTGGCCTTTCCTGGATGATAGTGTAGCTTCATGTCATAATCCTTTATAAGCTCCAACCATCTCCTCTGCCTAAGGTTCAGCTCCTTCTGGGTGAAGATGTACTTCAAACTCTTGTGATCCGTGTACACATCAGAACGGTTTCTAATAAGGTAATGTCTCCAAGTCTTCAATGCATGCACTACGGCTGCTAGCTCCAAATCATGCGTAGCATAATTCAACTCATGAGGTTTTAGTTGTCGTGAGGCATACGAAACAACTCTTCCGTCCAGCATAAGCACACATCCAAGTCCTAAGTGAGAGGCGTCACAATACACTTGGAACTCCTTATGTATATCTGGCAGTACTAGCACTGGGGCTGTAGTCAAACGTTTCTTCAACTCCTGGAAACTTGCTTCACAATCTTCTGTCCATTTAAACTTAGTATCCTTCTTCAACAGTTCATTCATTGGTTTTGCAATCTTGGAAAAATTCTCAATGAATCTCCAATAGTATCCTGCGAGTCCAAGAAAACTGCGGATCTCGCTAACTGAGGTGGGTGCCAACCATTCAGTGACTGACTGAACCTTGCTGGGGTCTACTATTATACCTTCTCCTGACATAACATGTCCAAGGAATCCGACTTCCTTTGGCCAAAACTCACATTTGCTAAACTTAGCATACAACTGGTGTTCCCTGAGCTTCTCGAGAACTAAACGCAAATGCTCTTTGTGCTCCTCCTCGTTCTTCGAGTATACCATGATATCATCAATAAACACCACAACAAACTTGTCCAAATACTCCATGAACACCTTGTTCATCATGCTCATGAAATAGGCAGGGGCGTTAGTCAGTCCAAATGACATGACCGTGTACTCGTATAATCCATATCGCATTGTGAACGCCGTCTTTGGTATGTCCTTCTCTCGTATCTTCAACTGATGATACCCTGATCGTAAATCTATCTTAGAGAACACTTTAGCTCCTTGCAACTGATCAAACAGATCGTTGATCATCGGCAGTGGGTACTTGTTCTTTATCGTCACTTCATTCAAGGCTCGATAATCAACAACCATCCTTAGGGATTTATCCTTCTTCTCAACCAAAAGTACCGGGGCTCCCCAAGGTGATGAACTTCTTCGGGTGTATCCTTTCTCCAATAACTCCTTGATCTGTTTCTTAATTTCCTCCACATCATTCGCGGGCATCCGATAGGGTCTCTTGGATATTGGTCCTGTTCCTGGTAACAGCTCTATCAAAAACTCAATATCTCTGTTCGGTGGGATGCCTGGTAACTCCTCTGGGAAAACATCCGGGTAATCCTTTACTACCGGCACTTCCTCCTGAACAACTCCCATGAGGGCATTCACTTGGCTCCTTTTAGGCACATGCCTAGACACATACTTAATCCTTTTTCCCTCCGGGGTGGTGAGATAAATCGACTTACTCGCACAGTCAATGCTTCCTCCATACTTTGACATCCAGTCCATACCCAATATCACATCCAATCCTTGTGACTCCAAGATAATTAGGTCGGACGGAAACACATGTGTGCCAATGGTTAAGGGTATCTGGTCAAACCATTGGCTAGCCATATATTCTGCTCCGGGTGAACTCACTAAAAGAGGGGGTCCTAAGGGTTTGGGTTGGTAGTTTAAACTTATCCACGAATCCCCTTGATATGTATGAATGCGATGCACCAGTATCGAAAAGAACAAGAGCGGTAAATGACTTAACCAAAAACTTACCTATTACCGCGTCCGGCTGCTCTTCAACCTCCTCCACGTTAACATGGTTCACTTGTCCTTTGTTGAATGGATTGGGCTTCTTCCCAGCGCTTCCATTTCCGTTTCCATTCCTTCCTTCGGGGCAATCATTGGCATAGTGCCCTGTCTTCCCGCACTTAAAACAGGTAACCTGACTTAAGTCTCTTTTGGCGGGAGTGGATGGGTTGGAGCGGTTCTGATTGTTGTTAGCTCCGTTCCCATTCCCATTCTTAGCACCACTGTGGTTATGTGATCCTCCTCTAGTGTGGTTGTGACCTCCATGGTTATGAACAAGTCCTCCCGAGTTCGGGGTTAGGCGAGGCTTCTGCTGAGCTCCTGAGTTATACTTCCCTTGTCCATACTTTCTCTTGCGGCTCTCAATCTGCTGCTATTTCCCTTCAATCATAAGAGCCTTATCTACCAAATCCTGGTAGTTGTTGAAGGTTGCTACCATCAACTGCATGCTCATCTCATCATTCAGCTCTTCCATAAACTTCTCCTGCTTCGCGGCATCTGTGGCCACATCGTCAGGGGCATAGCGTGATAACTTGATAAACTCATCCACGTACTGAGCCACAGTACGGTTCCCCTGGCGTAGGTTGCGGAACTCCCGCTTCTTCATCTGCATAGCTCCAGTCGAGACATGGGCGGTGCGGAAAGCTTGCTGAAACTGGTCCCAAGTGACGTTGGCTACAGGAAAAGTGGCTGTGTAATTCTCCCACCATGAGGCCGCTGGTCCATCCAATTGATGTGCGGCAAAGTGCACCCTCTCAGCATCTGTGCAACCTGCGGTGGTCAACTCCCTTCCAATATGGCGTAGCCAATCATCAGCAACTATAGGCTCGGTGCTACTGGAAAACACCGGCGGCTGTAACCTTATAAAACGGGCTAGGTTGTCCACTGGCGGTGGGTTGTTGTTGTTGCCCTGGTTCTGAACTAGCAATTGCATCAAGGCATTCTACTGCTGGATCAACTGGGTGAGCTCCGGCGGGAAGGCAAAACCGGTGTCACGTCTCGGAGGCATCTGATGGGTTTAGATGGAAGAAATTAGAATAGAAAAGGGGTCTAATGAGAAAGCACTACCCATATGCACATGAGACAAACACAATCATTTCACTCAATCAATCAAGCAAGGGCATACAAACGGTCAAGAACTATCGCAAAAGTGCTCACTGCTACTATATACATGGGGGAAATACTACTAATAGTTGGTGGTCATCTAGAAATTTTGACCGGTGGAAGACTCCATGATGTCTGCTCCAGCTTCGTCTTCAAAGTCATCATTACTAGGGTCGGAGTCGGTGTCGTCGATGATGATGTAGTTGTCCGGGCGAGTGGAATCGTCGTCTTCTACTCCCGATGCTGGTCCTCCCATGAATACTCCGATCTTCTTGACTAGGTCGTCATTCTTCTCCAATAGGGTCTTGATTTCCTCCTCATATCCATCGCGGGTAAACTTGAGTTCTTCCTCCAGCTCGATGATCCTAGTCTTCGCCTTCTTCAAGTCCATCATGTCCGCACACATCTGGTTCTCCTAACGTCGAATGTGGTAGTTTAACTCCTGGATGAAAGCTGCAATGAATCTATCCTTCTTAGTGCTGATTACTTCCCATTGCTCGTCTCGGTGCCCACATATTTGGTAGATAGTGTCCTGGAGATCCCTGTGATACACTTCTCCAATGCGTCCCATGGTGATGTGAGCTACCATACTCTTTCCTAAACTCCAGGTTGGTGCGTCGAAGGAAAATTCTATGGGTTTAGAGGTTGGCGAGAACGTCCTTCCTGGAACTTGTACTTGAATCATCCAGCGCTCTTCTACTGGTAAAGTGGCATTGTACGTCCCGGTGAAGCTTGGTATTCCAATGTTCAAGTACCTAGTGACTTCCTTCAGGTGACGTCCAAAAGGTGTATCTTCATCCGATTGTGCAAACTTGTTCTTTATCTCCGCCATCCTAAAGAGTAGAAAATGAAGAGGAGTCAGAAATGAGTAGAGAAGTGTGACCTAGGGTTTATCTTAGTGGCCGTGTCCTACACTCAGCATGTGCTCTGATACCATCTTGTAGCGACCCGACCTCAGATGGTCAAGTCTCTGTGCTTCAGTGTCATCCCTGGATCGGTAATGCTGACACACACAGTACTCGAGGATTTATAACAGAGTAGAAATCACACACTTATTACATCGAAAAGTCTAAAAGAGAACTTGTTACAATAATATGGCTTAAGGCCATCTAATGCGATAACACCAGAAGGCTTGGAAGATAAAGTGAGTCCATCAACTACAACGGCATAGCTGAGCTGCACGACAACGACCTAACGAACCTTACTCCTCGTCTGAAAAGTCTGCAACATAATACGTTGCAGCCCGAAAACGAGTCAGCACATGGAATATGCTGGCAATATAACACAGTAGAGCAGAAACAGAATAATGTTATCACTACATGCATATATGGCTGGTGGAAAGCTGTATGGTTATAGTTTTTGCGAAAAGCCAATTTTCCCTGCAACAAAGGAATATATTTTAATTTAACTATCATGGTGGTTGAAACATCATTGAGAAGGTAACCCCAACTCAATCCCAATTAAAGTGATTAACAACCCAACAGTATTAATTAAACATGGCGAGATACATGTGATAACCCAAGTACTAGATACTCAAGAATTGTCCATAACTGGGGACACGGCTAACCATGATTAGATTGTACACTCTGCAGAGGTTTGCGCACTTTTCCCCACAAGACTCGATCGTCTCCATTGGATTTCTCGCACTACATGGTGTTTGAGAAACGGATGACCGAGACACAGTCTTTCAGAAACGTTAACTCTCTACTCCGGGTAGACCATACCAAACCTACCAAACCCACTACCTGCTGATCTACCTCTTCAAGAGCTTCACGTAACTTACAACTATGCTAGAGCCCATAATAGCTTGTGGCTGCACACGGAAGTTTCTAGCATGAATCATCTCAGTTCCCTTTGAGCCTGGGTGGTGGTCCATAGGAAGATCACACGGGTACCCCGGGATTTCCAAAGAAAATACAGACAACACTGGGTTCCCCAGGTGCCTCAATCCACCCAGTTGTTTGATTAAGTTGCCACCTTAAGTTGAACCATTAATTAACAATCTCACATCTGTCATGAATTTCACTCAAACCCAAACCACGTCTACGAGCATAGCATAGCAATATAAGCAATATGTAGATGTAACTCCCAAGAGTTTGAATATAACAGGGCAATAGGTTCTACCTCAGCAACTACTTCCCAACCCACAAATTAATGACATCCTAATCATGCAATGTTTGAGGATTGGAACTAATGCATAAAAACTGGGTAAGAATGGGATATGATCAAAGTGTTACTTGCCTTGCTGACGATCCGCGAATCCTAGAGACTCGTAGTAACACGCTTTGCACTCCAGGAATTCTATCGCAAGCAAACAATAACATGCATAAGTAACAAGCAACGATGCACAAGCAAAACTCAAATAAGAGAGGTTGACCAGAAAGTTCAACTTAAGAACTCTGGTACGCAAAAAGAATCAAAACAAACGAAGCAACGAAAGTCAAACAGCGAAAGAAAACCACTTCATTTACTAATCTGAACTTAGCTCAAATTTTACAGTAGCAAAAACTTGTTTGAGTTGATTAACCGGAAAGAGGGTTTCGAGACGAAACTCCAGGCGCTTGAATCGCCTGATTCCGATAAACGAGCGAAAAGAGAAACAGAAATTAAGATCGGATCAGAAATCGCGATAAGAAAAACCGTGGAATAAATCCGAGAAAAAGAAAAACGATGAACAGATTAACGAACGAACGTTCGTTATCCGGATCTAAACGAAGAACGCGTTCGTTAAAACGAACGAACGAGCGAACGCTCGCTAAATAAATAAACCGGAGAAAAACCGATCTATTTAAAAAAACGAAAACTAGGGTTTTGAAAAAAAATAAAACCAAACGATTTTTAAGAAAAACCGACGGTTGGATCCGGCGGCTACCTCCGGCGAGGGGCTCCGGCGAGGGCTTGGGCGGCGGCTCGCGGGGCGGCGGCGGCGCGGGCGGCG
>NC_041388.1:487955705-488025796 GCF_002162155.2 Triticum dicoccoides
GCGGGGTGCGGGAGGTGGCGATGGTGGCGGTGGGGGGCTCGGGCGGCGCGTATATAAAGGGGGCGGGGTGGGGCGGCTTGGAGGAGGGGGCAAGGCGGCGGCGATGGAGTCCGTCTCGGACTCATTGTCCGAGTCGGCGGCGGCGGCGGCTGGGCCGGCCTGGCTCGGCTGGGCCCTAGGCCCAGTCGGGCGCATGCTTTTTTTATAATACCTCCGACAGAAGAAAAAAATCCTAGAAAAATAAATAAAAATCTAAAAATGCCAAAACAAATTTTCACCGTCTAAATAAAATATTTAGGACGAGTTGAACATTTTCTTGGCCCTAAAATGCAATTTTGAAAACATGCAATTTTTCTAATGCAAATAAAATCCGAATAAAACCAAATAAAATCCAATAAATGATGTTAATATTTTTCCTCCAATATTTCAATTATTTTGGAGAAGTCACGTTATCTCCACTCATTTGATTTAATATGAAATATTTCTCGGAGAGAAAAATTATTAAAATCAAAATCCTCATTTCATTATTTGATAAAAATCAAATATGAAAACCGGAAAATCCCCAACTCTCTCCGTGGGTCCTTGAGTTGCTTAGGATTTCGAGGATTGCGAAACGGAAATGCAATAAATCATGATATGCATGGATGATCTATGTATAACATTCCAAATTGAAAATTTGGGATGTTACACTATTTATCTAATCTACTACAATTTTATATATCTTTTTACCAGGGAGGGATTGACAACCCCTCTTACATGTCGGGTTGCAAGTATTTGTTCTTTGTGTGCAGGTACCGTCTACATAGTGTTGCATGGTTCTCCTACTGGTTCGATAACCTTGATCTCATCACTAAGGGAAATACCTACCGTAGTTGTGCTGCATCATCCCTTCCTCCTTGGGGAAATACCGACGTGGTTCAAGCCGCATCAAAAGGAGTTTCTGGCACCGTTGCCGGGGAGGATCAAGTCAAGATAGTCTCCTAACAACTCGCCAGTTTCTGGCGCCGTTGCCAGGGAGACATCATCAACATATATCAGGTTCCTAATCACAAATCTCATCTCCTTGCAATTTACACTATTTGCCATTTGCCTCTCGTTTTCATCTCTCCCACTTCACAAAATTTGCCGTTTTATTCGCCCTCTTTTTCGTTCGCTGTTTTCTCGTCAGATCTGTTTTTGTGTGAAATCTTGTTTGCATAGTCACAGTGACTTAAGAGAACACCAAGTTGTGTGATTTTTTCAATACCAATAATAATGATTTTATTAGCACTCGGATTGCTCCTCCCACCACTAGTGCAGAATCTTGTGATATTAATGCCGCTTTGTTGAATCTTGTTATGAAAGATCAATTTTTCGGTACTCCTAATGAGGATGCCACGTCACATCTTAACACATTCGTGGAATTATGTGATATGCAAAAGAAAAAAAGATATGGACAATGATATTGTGAAGTTGAAATTATTCCCATTTTCTTTGCGAGAATCTGCAAAAAATTGGTTTTCTTCTTTGCCTCGCAATAGTATCGATTCTTGGGATAAGTGCAAAGACGCTTTTATTACTAAGTATTTTCCGCCCGTGAAAATTATTTCCCTTAGAACACAAATTATGAATTTTAAGCAACCTGAGCATGAACATGTTGCGCAATCTTGGGAAAGAATGAAGTTGATGCTAAGAAATTGTCCTACTCATGGTTTAAATCTTCGGATGATCATACAAAATTTTTATGCGGGATTGAATTTTGTTTATAGAAATCTTTTAGATTCCGCCGCGAGTGGTACTTTTATGGAAATTACTTTGGATGAAGCTACTAAATTGCTTGATTATATTATGGCAAATTATTCGCAATGGTATACCGAAAGAGCTCCTACTAGTAAAAAGGTTAATTCGGTTGAGGAAATAAATTCTTTGAGTGAAAAAGTTGATGCACTTATGAAGTTGGTTGCTAATAAAAGTGCTCCTATTGATCTTAGTGATGTGCCTTTGTGTACTTTGATTGATCAAAATAGTGATCCCGTAGATGTGAATTTTGTCTCGCGAAACAATTTTAATAACAATACTTATAGAGGTAATTTTAATCGTACACCTTTTCCGGGAAATTCCTCTAATAATTATGGTAATTCCTATGGTAATTCTTCTTATAATAATAATAGGAACACCTCTGACCTTGATAATAATATTAAATAATTTATCAATGCTTAAAATAATTTTAATACTACGATAGAAGAAAAGTTGAGGAAGATTGATGATATCTCTAGAAGCATTGATAGAATTTCTCATGATGTAGATGTGAATTTTGTCTTGCGAAACAATTTTAATAATAATACTTATAGAGGTGATTTTAATCCTACACCTTCTTCGGAAAATTCCTCTAATAATTATGGTAATTCCTATGGTAATTCTTCGTATAATAATAATAGGAACACCACTGACCTTGATAATAATATTAAAGAATTTATCAATCCTCAAAAGAATTTTAATACTACGATAGAAGAAAAGTTGAGTAAGATTGATGATATGTCTAGAAGCATTGATATAATTTCTCATGTTGTAGATGTGAATTTTGTCTCATGAAACAATTTTAATAACAATACTTATAGAGGTAATTTTAATCCTACACCTTTTATGGGAAATTCCTCTAATAATTATCGTAATTCCTTTGGTAATTCTTCTTATAATAATAGGAACACCTCTGACCTTGATAATAATATTAAAGAATTTATCAATGCTCAAAAGAATTTTAATACTACGATGGAGGAAAAGTTGAGTAAGATTGATGATATGTCTAGAAGCATTGATAGAATTTCTCATGATGTAGAAAATCTCAAGGTGAAATATTTTGTGCCTAAGGTTGAAGAATCAATTAAAGCTTTATATGTTTCTATGGATGAAAGTAAGAAAAGAACCGCTATGCTTAGAGCTAAAAGAGAATTTTTAGAAAGAGCATTTTCTAGTGATTGCTTTCATAAAAATGATGAAGGTCTTAAAGAGATTGATGTTTCTTCTATTGATTCCTTGTTTAGTAAAATTAAAATTGATGATAAAGGGACTGAAGAAGAGTCAACTTTAGTTTGAAGGTGTCCCGATAATTTGGAGGGTGAAATTCTTGTTGAGAAAATTGATAAAAGTGGGTTTGGAGAGGTCAAAGCTTTAACTAGTGATGTGCCCACTCTTTTGGATTACAAAGACTTTAATTATGATAATTTTTCTTCGATTGATTGTATTTCTTTGTTGCAATCCATGATAAATTCACCCCATGCTTATGAACAAAATAAAGCTTTTACTAAACATATCGTTGATGCTATGATGAAAGCTTTGGAGGATTCAATCCCTAGAAAATTACATGGTGAATGGGAACCTACTATCAAAGTCAAGATAAAAAATTACGAGTGTTTTGCTTTATGTGACTTGGGTGCTAGTGTTTCTACAATTCCGAAATCTTTATGTGATGTGCTTGGTTTTACCGATATTGAAGAATGTTCTTTAAATTTACACTTGGCAGATTCTACTATTAAAAAGCCTATGGGAAGAATTAATGATGTTCTTATTCTTGCAAATAGGAATTATGTGCCCATATATTTTATTGTTCTTGATATTGATTGCAATCCGTCTTGTCCAATTATTCTTGGTAGACCGTTTTTACGTACTATTGGTGCTGTGATTGATATGAAAGAAAGCAATATTAAATTTCAATTTCCACTAAGGAAGGGTATGTAACACTTCCCTAGAACAAGAATTAAGCCACCTTATGAATCAATCATGAGGTCATCTTATGGATCTAGAAATAAAGATGACAATACTTAGATCTATGCATTATGCCTAGCTAGGGGCATGAAACGATATCGCTTGTTGGGAGGCAACCCAATGAATAAATTTTATTTTTGTCTTTTTCTTTCTGTTATTGAGTTTTTGCACAATTATGCTCCTGTTATGATTGTGTTTTTATGTTTTAATTAGTGTTTGTGCCAAGCAAACCCTTTGGGATCATGTAGGGTGATAGTTGATTTGATCTCGTTGAAAAACAGAAACTTTTGCGTCCAGTAAAACAATTTTGTTTTTTTAACAGAAGCACGATAAAATCCTAATTTTCTTACATAAGATTTGTATACAAATTTCCTATGTTGTCCTAATTTTTCATAATTTTTGGAGTTACAGAAGTATTTGAAGTTTTCAGATTACTACAGATTGTTCTGTTTTTGACAGATTCTATTTTCATTGAGTTGTGTGCTTATTTTGATGGATCTATGGTTTGTATTGGAGGGTATAAGCCATGGTAAAGGTGGAGTATAGTAGATATAATTCAAGAATAAAATATGAATGGGTTTGCAATAGTACTTATAGTAGTGATTTGCTTTGTTATACTAACGGATCTCACGAAGGTTTTGTTGAGTTTTGTGTGATTGGAGTTTTCAAGTTTTGAGTGAGATCACGTTGGATGAAGGAATAAGGAGTAATAAGAGCCTAATCTTGGGAATGCCCCATGGCACCCCAAGCTATTATCTAAAAGAGAAGCAAACAACTAAGCTTGGGATGCCCGAGTGGTATCCCCTCTTTCTTCTAACGACCATCGGTATTTTACTTGGAGCTATATTTTTATTCGTCACATATCATGAGTTTTGCTTGGAGCCTTTTGTATGATATGAGTCTTTGCTTGTTTTGCTTTTTTTACTTTGTGTCATCTATCCTTGCTGAACACACCTATTTGAGAGAGCCAAAATTATGCTATGACTTGTTAGAATTGCTCTCTATGCTTCACTTGAATCTTTTTTAGCTATGGAATTGCTCTAGTGCTTCACTTATATCTTTTTGAGCACATTGTGATTTATTATTTTTTAAGAAATGCTCTCATGCTTCACTTAGATTTATTTGACAGTTAGTAAAAAAATTAAGAAATTCTCTCATGCTTCACTTATATTATTTTGAGAGAAGGAATTTTTATGCTCATGTTCTTCACTTAGATTTGTTTGAGTTATTAAAAGCAACATATGAAATGAGTCCCAAAGTGATTGATATTCAAGAAGCATATAATTAAAACTTTCATGAAGGTCATTGGACAGAACAAACTTGATGCTTTGTAATAGTTTTGCAATATGATGATATAATATGTGAGTCATGTTGATGAGTAATTATGGGTTGGTAAGAATATTGATGTTAAGGTTTATGATTTCCCATGCAAGAACGGAAGTCAATATTTATGCAATGAAATTGCATCCTACTTGTGGTGCATTATTCGGTGTTAGTTATGCTTAATGCTCGCTTATGATATTTTTCGTTTCTTGGTTGGATGCTTCTCAATTTTTTGCTAGCCTTCACTTGTACTAAGTATGATTACTACTTGTGCATCCAAAATCCTTAAACCCAGTTTTGCCATATGGGTCCACTATACCTACCTATATGCGGTATTTCTGTGCCATTCTAAGCAAATTTGTATGTTCCATCTCTAATTTCCAAAATAATTTCCTTTTTTATGTGCTCGTACCGCTCATGAAATGGTAGGGGGTGGCCAATATTTTTCCATGCTAGATGTGTTATTCTCAAGATGAGTGTTTATTCACTTGTCATTGCACGAGAATACGACAAAGGTATTAGGGATGCAAAGTCCCGAAATGAAAAATAAATTTACTTTATGTTGTCAAATAATAAATTCCTTGGAAAGTGTTGGTATGGACGGTACCCGTGGATTCGGTTAGTCGTGGAATGTGAAAGTATGGTGGAAAAAGGAATAAACTTTATTTTCTATTTGGGAGCGGCCTATGATATATCTAGCATGGAAAGTATTAGGAACTACTTGATCATTTTTGTTGACAAGAAAGGCATGCCACCCAAAATGTTTTATCTCTATCTTTTTCGCTTTGAGCTCTGGCACCTCTACAAATCCCTACTTCCCTCTGTGAAGGGCCTTTCTTTTACTTTATGCAATTTTTATTTGAGTCTCCATCTTCTCTTATAAAGCACCAACTAAGGGCACTATGATCGTACTTGAGCATTGGGTGTAGCTAATATGCGAGTGTGTTTCATGAATGGATCAATGATTGAGCATAATGGGCTAGGGATAACTTGCTTTAGTATTGATATGTTGAAAGACATGGTTGCTTGTTGATATGCTTGAGTATTGAAATCTTCATGTCAAAACTAGACTATTGCTTTGAATCATATGAAAGTCCAAATGTCCATGCTACAAAGAAAAGAATATGTGATGAACATGTTAGGCAGCATGCCACATCAAAAATTCTATTTTTATCATTTACCTACTCGAGGACGAGCATTAATTAAGCTTGGGGATGCTGATACGTCTCCAACATATCTATAATTTTTGATTGTTCCATGTTGTTATATTATCATTCTTGGATGTTTTGCAATCATTTTATAGCAACTTTATATCATTTTTGGGACTAACCTATTGACATAGTGCCCAATGCGAGTTGCTGTTTTTTGCTTGTTTTTACTTCACAGAAAATAAATGCCAAACGGAGTCCAAACTCAGCTAAACTTTTTGTAGAATTTTTCTGGGCCAGAAGACACAAGATGGGCCAAAGAAGTACCAAAGGGGTGCCCCGAGGGGGGCACAACCCACCTGGGCGCGCCTAGGGGCCCAGGCGCGCCCTGGTGGGTTGTGCTCGCCTCGATGGCCTCCCGCACTGCCTCTTTGCTCTATAAATACCCCAATATTCCAAAAAACCCTAGGGGAGTCAATGAAACACAATTCCAGCTGCCGCAAGTTCGAGAAACCACAGATCCAATCTAGACACCATCACAGAGGCGTGCACCATCCTCATTGATGCCTCTCCGATGATGCGTGAGTAGTTCATTGTAGACATACGGGTCCATAGTCAGTAGCTAGATGGCTGCCTCTCTCTCTCTCTTGATTCTCAATACAATGGTCTCTTGGAGATCTATTTGATGTAACTCTTTTTGCGGCGTGTTTGTTGGGGTCTGATGAACTTTGAGTTTATGATCAAATCTATTTGATCCATGAAAGTTATTTGAGTTTTGATATCTTATATGCATGATTACTTATAGCCTCGTATTTCTTCTTTGAATCTTTGGTTTAGTTAGGCCGACTAGATCGATTTTTCTTGCCATGGGAAGATGTGCTTTGTGATGGGTTCGATCTTACGGTGCTCAATCCTAGTGACAGAAGGGGAAATGACACATATGTATCATTGCCATTAAGGATAACAAGATGGGGTCTATTCCTACATGAATAGATCTTGTCTGCATCATGTCATCGTTCTTATTGCATTACTCCGTTTTTCCATGAACTTAATGCACTAGATGCATGCTGGATAGCGGTCGATGTGTGGAGTAAAAGTAGTAGATGCTGACATGAGTCGGTCTACTAATCTTGGATGTGATGCCTATATAATGATCATTGCGTGGATATCATCATAATGATTTGAAGTTCAATCAATTGCCCAACTGTAATTTGTTTACCCATCGTATGCTATTTTTCTGGAGAGAAGCCACTAGTGAAATCTACGGCCCCCGGGTCTCTTCTTTATCATATTTGCCTTCGAGATCTATTTTTATTTGCTTTTATTTTTAAGATCTATTAATCCAAAAACCCAAAAATACCTTGCTGTATTTTTTGTTATTTATTTTATCTCGCATTCCTGCGAGATCTATTTATCCAATCTACTACATTTTATATATCTTTTTAACCGGGAGGGATTGACAACCCCTCTTACACGTCGGTTGCAAGTATTTGTTCTTTGTGTGCAGGTACCGTTTACATAGTGTTGTGTGGTTCTCCTAGTGGTACGATAACCTTGGTCTCATCACTGAGGGAAATACCTATCGTAGTTGTGCTGCATAATCCCTTCCTCTTTAGGGAAATACTGACGTAGTTCAAGACGCATCACCCATCGAAGATGGGAATCTTGAGGTGCGAATTGTAGCTCACTAAAGACATACTTAAACTCCAAGGTGGTTAGACCAAAATGAGCAGAGTCAAGGAGTACCTTGTTCTGATACCAATTGTAGGAACGAAGTATGTCTATCAGAGGGGGTGAATGGGAGTTTTAAAATTTCTTCAGAAATATCAAAACTCTCGTAACCCAGCAGCAGAGCGAATGTAAACAGTGTACAGTTAGCGAATATAAACTAACGAATGGAAACTAAAAGCATGCATCAAGACAAATCACATGATTGAAATAGTTTGAATGTAAAGAGGAGTAGCAGAGGTAACCAGTGATGCTCGATGGTGACAAGGAATTTGGTAGACCAGTTCATCCTTCTGTACAAGGACTACCTCTAGTTGGAGGGGTTGTGATTTAACACAGAAGATAAACTCTCTTCGCCCTATTCTCCTTGAGCATTGGTTTGTCAACCAATGTCGATCACTCGTGGTAGATACTTGAGGCAATCGCTGAACCTTTACAGGCTTCTTATTTGAGAACCACAATTACTCTTGGTCTCTGAAGAAATTGACACCTAACCGTCTAGAGAGTTTGCAGCTCTCAAGAGTAATAGGCGGAGCATACTGGACTTAGACTCGAGTGATGATGAACCACCATCTAATTTTTTGGCTCTAGGGGCTTTCTCTCAGTGGATTTTAAACCCAAATCGCTCTGGAGAGGGGGTTTCTCAACAATCTTCTCACAATCAAACAGAGCAGCCAACGGACAACACCGATGCGGGATGGCTATTTATAGCTGCAGCCTTCCCTGGTGGGAAATGACCATTTTGGACACGCGGTCCAGCCAATGGCCAACCGACACATTCACAATGGTTGTATTTCAAGAGTAACGGTAACATTACTTGAGGACCAAGTAATGTTAACTCCTCGGTCAGAGACCAATCTCTCGTAGCAAAGAAGATCACAGTCTCTTGCTGGCAAGTATTTGCTCGGAACACAAAGAGATTTCTCTCGCAACTTTCATAGGATTTGGGTTTAGCATCAGGCTTCTAACACTACACCCCTCTTATTAGTACGGTGGTCCTATGACTCAATAAAGAGAAGAGAAACAATGAAATAATGCTATGTCTTCACTTCGTCTTCAATCTTCTCGGCCGCAGTCACTTCCTTCGGACGAGCACCGAACCAACTGCTTCAAGTCAACAATTTTTGAGGTATCACTCTTGTTATCATAATCTTCGGTGATAACCCTCACTTCTATGTAGAGGATTATCTTTGGTGTTTGAATCAAACTCCTCTTGATTTCGGGGACCTATTACTCTATGCACTAGCAAACACGTGAGTCCCTTACTGTGTATGTCAACAAACTCCAAAACATAAGGAGGCAAATTATTGCACCAAAACTTCTCCGTGAGGAGGTCTTGAATCCACTTGGGGGATCCATACAAACTGTTTGCGATGATCCAGAACAACAGAAATAGTCAGCCAGACGAGGGCGTGTGCGATGTCCGACATACACTTCACTAGGATGAACTGTGTGTGATTAGGAAACACAATAGAAACGGGCAGCCAAATCAAGGTGTGTGCAATGGAGGGCATACATTTCACTCAAATGAACTGTTTGCGATGAGCCGAGACAACATAAATAGTTCAATTGAACAAGATGTGTGTGATACGCGACAAACAGGTCCGTAATCCAAAATGTGTGCGAAGACCAATAATAACACAGACGCTTGCTGCTAATAAGCCATGTGATTTGCTCTGTCTACAGAAATACAACATATATATAACTGAAACAAACATCCAATTACATAAGTGACTATACAGATCATTCGCACACATCTCAATAAACAATTGCATGCTTTCTAAACTAGGAGAAACGATCATCTTCTCATCTACTTCTTGTGACGTTCCCACCATTGCTCTATGGCTCGACCCCTCGTCTGGGGCAGGACAAAGACACTTCCTCATGTCAACGATCCGCCTGTACATCTCATAGCTTATGTACGTGTCCTTGGCCGCGTACTTGACATGTTCTTCGTCCAGTCTCTGATGCTAGGCACTGTGCCAGGCGTTCTTATCCTTCTTGCTCTCATCCTTCGTCTTCATGTAGTAGGGGTCGATGATGGTCGAGGCGAGGTCAACCAGGGAGTTATATTTGTTGTTGCCGCTGCCCCAGACCTTGTAGTGGTCACGGATGTTGACATGTTTCTAGAAGGTCAAGCTCAAAACCTTGAGCGCTTTTAGATCATTAGTGGTGTCCACCATAGCAAAATTTTAGTCGGCACTATTGATAAACCTGGAGAAACGCTCGCAAGGCCTTGTGGCCAGGTGGTAGTGGTAGACGAGGATGTCATGTCACATGGACAACTAGGCGACGACAACCTTCTGATCTTGCCCAGCACGACCAATGGTGAACTCGAGGTCGAAGCCGACCACGTGGTACTTGTCCTCGGCAAGCAACTGCTCCATAGTTTGGATGGAGCTCTCCACCGAGACCGGCTCATTCGTGTACACCACAGAGAGGTCCTTCCCCCTCACGTGAGTGTCCACTACTTCATGCGTGGTGAACTGCCCCCCGTTGTCATCGTCAGCCACTGGCAGTGCCATTGGAACTCCTGGATGTCCTCTATGTATGTGCCATCATGGGTGTGCTTATTGTGTCGTGTGGCGCGAGAGATGAAAGGTAAATGGCCGCGGGAATAAATGGGGGCCGGTCAACCTAGATTCTCGGCATGTTCGCATGGCAGTTTTTGCAGCAGGTAACTGCATCGTGGCGCCACGCCCGGCGCAACCGCATGCAAAATGGCAGCACGAACTTACGTGATCGTGCGCCAGCCCCAAACACTGGTAGCGCACGTGGAGGGACACGAGAGCAGAGCACCCGTGGCGGGACATGAGCAGAGCGCGCCGCGGCCGCCTCAACCACGAGCAATTACACACATAGAGCAGTTGAACACACAGGGAATGGTCGTCTACAAGCCAGCCGGCACTTGCGAGCCAGCGGCATGATGTGAAACTACGCCGCGTTCCACATCACATGGTGGTCGAACAATCGTTCTCGACACTGCGTAGAGAGCGGCCGTGTGCTACTACCTCCGTCTTGGTCTATTAGTCCCCTTTATATTCTGTGCCATATTTTAACCTTAAATTTAACTAATAAAATGTTAATGCATGTTATAAAAATAATATAATTGGAAACTGTGTCCAAATACGAATCCAACAATATAATCTTTGGCGACATGCATTCATATCTTATTGGTTAAATCTCTAGTCAAAATTTGGCCCAAAATACAAAGAGGACTTATAAACCAGGACAGTGTAGTAGGTAATTAAATCGCAAACATTTTTTATTAACCGTGTGTGTACATGTCATTTCGTCCTCCTTCGCACATCTTGTCACGCCGTTTCCACAGACAACTTCGAGCGGAAGCTTGAGTAGTGCACAAGGGCGTTCTTTTGGCAAAACAGTGGCTCAAAGTGGCACCAATGAATCGTCGATGAGCCAGTTCCTGCGCAACCGCGTAGGTTCCCGCGCATAGCTGCGCAAGCTTCCTGCCCAACTCGGTGAAATCCCCCCAAATCCCAATGCTTACCGGCCTGCTATATAAACCCTCACGGCCAACGAGTCCCGTCTCACATTTTCCCCTCCCTCCCTGTAGCTTATCTCGTCTGCTTCTCCCACAATCGCCAATGGCACCAGTCCATCATCGTCGCTCAGCCACTCTGCTGTCCTCAGAGGACAGCTCCAGCTGCGAGGCTACACCGTGGCAGCGGCGTAGTCCCCAGTGTAGGGTAGTGCACGTGGCGTCCCTGTTGGGGATGCGTGCAACACCCACCACACGCTTCGCCGTCGCTGCCCGTTGGCAGCTGCTGCCTACCGCCGTTGGCGCCATCCCATTGTTTGCCGCCACACCACGGTCGAAAGCCCGGGCCATCGCCCGCTCCGCCCCGCCACTGCGACCCGAAGGAGGGAGGTGGCCGTCCTGGTCAACGCCCAACCGTCGGCCGCCGTTACCGCCAGCCCACCGTCGATCGCCGGGTTCATCACCCGCTCCGCCACCACTGCCCATAGGCGGGAGGTGGATGTTGAGCCCCGCATGTGCGTCAGCGACCTTGCGTGCTATATTGAGTTCCTGCGGGAGGAGGAGGAGCGCCTGGTCGAGCACACTAATAGTCTTACCGCCACCATGGCCGCAGCACACGCCACCGCAGAGGCACGGGATGAGGAGATCTACAAGGAGTCCCGCCGCTTCAAGAGGGGTCGTCAGGAGCAGCAGAGGGCGCTCGAGGTGAGCGTCGCTAAAGGTGCAGCGATGGCAGGAACCGTATTCCAGTTGTCAAGCTCGTCGGTTGGCTCCTCCTCCTCTACCTCTTACTGAGTGCGCTCGACAGAGGAGAGGCTGCTGATACGTCTCTAACGTATCTACTTTCCAAACACTTTTGACCTTGTTTTGGACTCTAACTTGCATGATTTGAATGGAACTAACCCGGACTGACGCTGTTTTCACCAGAATTGTCATGGTGTTATTTTTGTGCAGAAATAAAAGTTCTCGGAATGACCTGAAACTTCACGGAGAATATTTTTGGAATTTATAAAAAAATACTGGTGAAAGAATCAACACTAGGGGGTCCACACCCTGTCCACGAGGGTGCAGGGAGTGCGCCCCCCCCGGGGCGCGCCCCCTGCCTCGTGGGCCCCCTGAGGCTCCACCGACGTCAACTCCAACTCTATATATTCACGTTCGGGGAGAAAAAAATCACAGCAAAGGATTCATCACATTTTATGATACGGAGCTACCGCTAAGCCCTAATCTCTCCCGGGAGGGCTGATCTGGAGTCTGTTCAGGGCGCCGAAGAAGGGAATCCGTCACCATCGTCATCATCAACCTTCCTCCATCACCAATTTCATGATGCTCACCACCGTGCATGAGTAATTCCATCGTAGGCTTGCTAGACGGTGATGGGTTGGATGAGATTTATCATGTAATCGAGTTAGTTTTGTTAGGGTTTGATCCCTAGTATCCATTATGTTCTAAGATTGATGTTGCTATGACTTTGCTATGCTTAATGCTTGTCACTAGGGCCCGAGTGCCATGATTTCAGATCTGAACCTATTATGTTTCCATGAATATATGTAAGTTCTTGATCCTATTTTGCAACTCAATAGTCACCTACTATGTGTTATGATCCGATAACCCCAAAGTGACAATAATCGGGACCACTCCCGGTGATGACTATAGTTTGAGGAGTTCATGTATTCACTAAGTGTTAATGCTTTGTTCCGGTACTCTATTAAAAGGAGGCCTTAATATCCCTTAGTTTCCAATAGGACCCCGCTGCCACGATAGGGTAGGACAAAAGATGTCATGCAAGTTCTTTTCCATAAGCACGTATGACTATATTTGGAATACATGCCTACATTACATTAATGAACTTGAGCTAGTTCTGTGTCACCCTATGTTATAACCGTTGCATGAGGAATCGCATCCGAAATAATTATCCATCATTGATCCATTGCCAATGAGCTTTTCAGATATTGATCTTTGCTTAGTTACTTTTCCGTTGCCACTGCTACAATCATTACGAAACCAATACTATTACTTTTGCCACCGTTACCGCTGCTTCCATATTACTTTGCTACTAAATACTTTGCTGCAGATATTAAGTCTTTCAGGTGCGGTTGAATTGACAACTCAACTGTTAATACTTGAGAGTATTTTTGGCTCCCCTTGTGTCGAATGAATAAATTTGGGTTGAATACTCTACCCTCGAAAACTGTTGCGATCCCCTATACTTGTGGGTTATCAAAACTATTTTCTGGCGCCGTTGCCGGGGACCATAGCTCTATTCTTTGAGTGACTTGCAATTTATATCTGTTGATCACTATGAGGAGCTTGAAAGATCAAAGAACCAAGATTTTCCCTCAACTACGAGGGGAGGTAAGGAACTGCCATCTAGCTCTGCACTTGATTCACCTTCTGTTTTGAGTAAACTTGCGACACCTACTCCTGCTATTGATTTTGATATGTCGCATGTTATTGATGATGCCACTTCTGCTATCCATGATGCTTATGATGAAACTACTTCTATGCTTGATAATACTGTGCCATTAGGTGAATTTCTTGATGAACAACCTGCTAGGGTTAGAGAGAATGAAATTATTGAAACTGATAATATTGATGAAAGTGACGATGAAGATTCTCCCCCTAGATATGAATTACCTGATGTGACTGAGGGTTATGTTATGGATGAAGAAACTGCTAGAGATCTTTTAGCTTGCAAAGATAGATATGATCTTAAGAAACTGTTAGCTAAGATGGAAGAAAAATCTTTGAATGCTAGAATGAAATATGACCCTGCTTTTGCTACTTCACCTATCCGCATTTTTGATAAGGACTATGATTTCTCTGTTGATCCTGAGATAATTACTTTGGTTGAGTCTGATCCGTTTTATGGCTATGAATCTGAAACTGTTGTGGCACATCTTACTAAATTGAATGATATAGCCACCCTATTCACTAATGAGGAAAAAATTTGTTACTACTATACCCTTAAGTTATTTCTGTTCTCATTAAAGGCTCATGCTAAAATATTGGTTTAATTCTCTTGATCCTAGTTGTGTGCGTAGTCCCCAGGATATGATTTATTACTTCTCTGCTAAATATTTTCCCCGCTCATAAGAAACAAGCTGCCTTAAGAGAAATATATAATTTTGTGCAAATTGAAGAAGAGAGTCTCCCACAAGCTTGGGGGAGGCTTCTACGATTACTTAATGCTTTGCCTGATCATCCTCTCAAGAAAAATGAAATACTTGTTATCTTTTATAATGGACTAACCGATGCTTCGAGAGACCACCTGGATAATTGCGATGGTTGTGTTTTCAGGGAAAGAATTGTTGATCAAGCTGAATTTCTATTGAATAATATGTTGAGTAATGATAATGATTAGACACTTCCTAAACCAACTCCTAAGCCAACTCCGAAGAAAAGGGGTATTCTATTCCTCAGTCCTGAAGATATGCAAGAGGCAAAGAAATCTATGAAAGAAAAAGGTATTAAAGCTAATGATGTTAAGAACTTACCATCTATTGAAGAAATACATGGTCTTGATAACCCGACATAGGTAGTAAAGGTAAATTTTCTCTATAGATTTGATGAAGGTGATATTCCTCGTAATAAGTCTGCTAGCCAATGCTTGGATGAGTTTGATAATTTTATTGTTAAACAAGAAAACTTTAATGCTTATGTTGGTAGACAATTGAAACGTAATGCTGATATGATTGAACACTTGAGTGATTATATGTCTAGAGTTAAAGGTGAGCTTAAACTTATTAGTAAACATGCTTCTATGGTTACCACTCAAGTAGAACAAGTGCTTAAAGCTCAAGATGATTGGCTCAATGAATTAAATAATAAGAAAAATGATAATGATGTTAGAGTTGTGACTAGAGGGGGTAAAATGACTCAGGAACCTTTGTATCCTGAGGGCCACCCTAAGAGAGTTGAGCAAGATTCTCAGAGAACTAATGTTGATACACCTAGTCCTTCTAAGAAGAAGAAAAAGAAAAATGATAGGACTTTGCATGCTTCTAGTGAACCTGTTGTTGACACACCTGAGAATCCCAATGATATTTCTATTTCTGATGCTGAAACACAATCTAGTAATGAACATGAACCTAGTGATAATGTTAATGACGATGTTCATGTTGATGCTCAACCTAGCAATAACAATGATGTAGAGATTGAACCTGCTGTTGATCTTGATAACCCACAATCAAAGAATCAACGTTATGATAAGAGAGACTTCGTTGCTAGGAAGCACGGTAAAGAAAGAGAACCATGGGTTCAGAAACCCATGCCTTTTCCTCCTAAACCATCCAATAGAAAGGATGATGAGGATTTTGAGCGCTTTGCTGAAATGGCTAGACCTATCTTTTTGCGTATGCGTTTGACTGATGTGCTTAAAATGAATCCTTATGCTAAATATATGAAAGATATTGTTACAAATAAAAGGTAGATACCGGAAGCTGAAATTTCCACCATGCTTGCCAATTACACTTTCAAAGGTGGAATACCTTAGAAACTAGGAGATCCAGGAGTACCAACTATACCATGCTCCATTAAAAGAAACTATGTTAAAACTGCTTTATGTGATCTTGGAGCCGGTGTTAGTGTTATGCCTCTTTCTTTATATCGTAGACTTGATTTGAATAAGCTGACACCTATTGAAATATCTTTGCAAATGGCCGATAAATCAACTGCTATACCTGTCGGTATTTGTGAGGATGTGCTTGTTGTGGTTGCAAACGTTACTATTTTAACGGACTTTGTTATTCTTGATATTCCCGAGAATGATAGTATGTCTATTATTCTTGGTAGACCCTTTTTGAATACTGTAGGGGCTGTTATTGATTGCAACAAAGGCAATGTCACTTTTCATGTTAATGGTATTGAGCATACAGTACACTTTCCGAGGAAACAACCTCAAGTCCACAGTATCAATTCTATTGGAAAAACTTCAACGATTACAATTGGAGGTTTTGAATTTCCTCTTCCTACTGTCAAGAAGAAATATGATATTCTTATTGTTGGGGACGTTCATATCCCTGTTGAGGTAACTTAGTGTTATTCGAAAATTCTCCGGTTTCATGCAATTTGGAAAGAGTTTGTTAACAAGACTTGATCAACCTCATTAGTGGATTCCTTTTGATGAGCATGAGATGGATGAAGTTAGAAAGCACAACTCTCTGTACCCTCCTTTTACTTTCTGTTATTTAGATTAAATAAAGCAAAAATATTATTTCCTGTCTGTTTTCTGAATTATCCTTGCAATAAAAAATACACCGAAAATAAAAGTTCTCCAAATGTCCTGAAAATGAAATATGCTTTTTTGTAGAATATTTAAGAATTATTGGCACTGAGAACACACCAGGGGGCCACACCACCTGGCCACGAGGGTCCAGGGCGCGCCCACCCCCTTGGGGCACACCCCTACCTCGTGGACTCCACGTGCCCCCCTCCACTTATTCCAGCACCCACACACTTCGTCTTCCTCCAGAAAAAATCCTCCCATAGCTCAAACCCGTGTTCTAGCTCATCTTGCTGCCATTTTCAATCTCCTTGCTTAAAGCTCCATTCACAAAACTGCTTTGGGGGATTGTTCTTCGGTATGTGACTCCTCTAGTGGTCCAATTAGTTTTTGTTCTAGTGCTTTATTTGTTGCAAATTTTTGCTGCTTAGGTGACCCTGTTCTTGAGCTTGCATGTCAATTTTATATGGTCCAAAGTAGTTTTAATGCATGGTATAGCTTCTATGCACTTGTGGGAGTAGTTGCTATCAATCTTGTTGAGTTTGGTTCACTTTTATTTTGAGTCACTAAAAATTTCAGAAATTTTTCAGAGGAAGAAAAATGTTTAGGAAAATGTACCAAGGTGGTTCCTCAAGGAAGCAAGAACCGAGGCTCGCGATACGTGATCCGGACGATGAACCACCGAGGGAAGCTCAAGTGCGGCCTTGTGAATGGCCGTCAGAGGAGTTTATGGTCCAGACAGGCATCAAGGATGAATTTGACGCCTATGTGCGTAACGCTGATCTTGAGGGCTTCGTGTCAGATAAGTGCCGGCAATACCGCTATCTAACTGATTCCTTTGTGAGAAGGTTTAAATTTACATCCTCGCGCAATTCTCACACTGTTTTATTTGATCTTTATGATAAGTCATATACCATGAACCTAGAAGATTTTAATACTGCTTGTAAACTCCCGCACTGGGGCAATGTTAGTGAACCTCGCAAATCTGAATATAAAGACTTTCTTGCTAGTATTACTGTGGGGGAATCTAGGGAAATCACACAAGCTACCATAGGGAGCATTCATTTCCCTTCCATACATTATTTTGCTCTTTTCATTGGTAGATGCATTAACGGTAAAGATGAGGCTTGTCACATGTGCGTTCCAGATCTTAGTGTCCTCAAGAGTGCGGTATTAGGTGATAAACAATATAACTTGGGGGCCATTGTTGCACGAAGGTTACATCACAATAGTGTAAGTGGAGATTTGTTTGGTGGAATTTATGCAACTCATGTAGCTAATTATCTTAATATACCCATACATGGAAATGATATAGAGTTACCTCCTCTTACCTAGATTATAATGCCATGGTTCACCATCAGTTTGTTGAGAGGAATGAACAATTCCTCCAGTATCGACTAATCTTTGACAGACGGCGCACTGTCCATGTTGCCCTCCCTGCTCCTACTTTCTTTGACTTTCAGGCAAAAAGGAGATACGTTATAACCAGGGAGGAAGCAAACAAATATGAGAGGAGGATGGAGGCAGCTCGTCAGGCAGTAGCTGTTGCATCTCAGTACGATCCCAGTTACAATTTTGGATATCCGCCAGGCCATCAGTGGCCATAGACCAACTTAGGCCAAAAGCCTAAGCTTGGGGGACTACGTATTTCTCACTGATATTATATTCATGTTCACACACTCATTCCAGTTGTCAGTTTCATACTTTTTCATTGTACTATCCATGCTAGTTTATTTTCTTTTCCAGCATTCTTCTTGTGTGTTTGAAAAATCTTAAGAAAAACCAAAAAAATAGTTGTAGCTTTCAGCCAGTTTACTTTCCATGCATGTAGTAGAGTAATTAAAGAAAACCCAAAAAGATTTCTCGTTCTTCTTTTGCTTGTTGGGAGCTTTCCCGTGTAAATAGTTTTATTTCCTTTCTTTTCTTTGGGGGCCGAGAGGAGAATACCATGATGAAAATGTTGAGTGGCTCTCATATGCATTATTGTTGATCTAATCAAGAGCCCATATTACCTTGTCTTCTCCCTTGTATTGAATGCTTGAAGATTTCATCTTAGTCCAATGCACGTGCACTATTATTATTATCCACACCGTTCGATCGTGCAAGTGAAAGGCAATAATAACGATATATGATGGACTGGATGAGATGAGACATGTTTGCAATGAAAATTAGAGATTATCCTACTCATGCTGAATTATATATCCTACTCATGCTTGCACTCAATGTTGATTAATTTTAATGCATGTTCATGACTGTTCTCGCTCTCTAGTTGATCGCTTCCCAGTCTCTTTCTAGCCTTCACTTGTACTAAGCGGGAATACTGCTTGTGCATCCACTCCCATAAACCCCAAAGTTATTCCATATGAGTCCACCATACCTTCCTATAAGCGGTATCTACCTGCCTTTCCAAGTAAATTTGTATGTGCCAAACTCCAAACCTTCAAATGAAATTATGTTTGTATTCTCGAATAGCTCATGTATCAACTAGGGATGTCTATATCTTCCATGCTAGGTGGGTTATTCTCATGAGGAGTAGACTCCACTCCTCATTCACGAGAAAATAGCTGGTAACCGGGATGCCCAGTCCCATGCTTAAATTAAAATAACTGCAAACAAAACTCCCCCAGGATTGTTGTTAGTTGGAGGCACCTGTTGTTTCGGACAAGCCATGGATTGATGTTTGTTGGTGGTGGGGGAGTATAAACTTTACCATTATGTTTGGGAACCGCCTATAATGTGTGTAGCATGGAAGATATCGAGATCTCTTGGTTGTTATGTTGACAATGAAAGTATACCACTCAAAATATTACTTATCTCTATTTCAAAAATCGAGCTCTGGCACCTCTACAAATCCCTGCTTCCCTCTATGAAGGTCCTATCTATTTACTTTTATGTTGAGTCATCATCCTCTTATTAAAAAGCACCAGTTGGAGAGCACCGCTGTTATTTGCATGCATTACTATTAGTTTACATTGAGTATGACTGGATCTCTTTTACCATGAATTACAATGTTTAGTCAGTCCTTGAGCTTCAGAGGTGCTCTGCATTTATGTTTTGCAGTCTCAGAAAGGGCTAGCGAGATACCATCTTGTTATGTCATATTATGATTGTTTTGAGAAAGTGTTGTCATCCGAGATTTATTATTATTGCTCGCTAATTGACTATGCCATTGATATGAGTAAACATGAGACCTAAATGTTATTGTGAATATGGTTAGTTCATAATCTTTGCTGAAAACTTGAATGCTGGCTTTACATATTTACAACAACAAGAGCAAACAGAGTTTGTAAAAGTTTTTCTTTATGACTTTCAGTTTGTCAACTGAATTGCTTGAGGACAAGCAAAGGTTTAAGCTTGGGGGAGTTGATACGTCTCTAACGTATCTACTTTTCCAAACACTTTTGACCTTGTTTTGGACTCTAACTTGCATGATTTGAATGGAACTAACCCGGACGGACGCTGTTTTCAGCAGAATTCCCATGGTGTTATTTTTGTGCAGAAATAAAAGTTCTCGGAATGACCTGAAACTTCACGGAGAATAATTTTGGAATTTATAAAAAATACTGGCAAAAGAATCAACACCAAGGGGTCCACACCCTGTCCACGAGGGTGCAGCGCGCGCCCCCTGCCTCGTGGGCCCCCTGAGGCTCCACCGACGTCAACTCCAACTCTATATATTCACGTTCGGGGAGAAAAAAAATCAAAGAGAAGGATTCATCACGTTTTATGATATGGAGCCGCCGCCAAGCCCTAATCTCTCTCGGGAGGGCTGATCTGGAGTCCGTTCGGGGCTCCGGAGAGGGGAATCCATCGCCATCGTCATCATCAACCTTCCTCCATCACCAATTTCATGATGCTCATCGCCGTGCGTGAGTAATTCCATCGTAGGCTTGCGGGACGGTGATGGGTTGGATGAGATTTATCATGTAATTGAGTTAGTTTTGTTAGGGTTTGATCCCTAGTATCCATTATGTTCTAAGATTGATGTTGCTATGACTTTGCTATGCTTAATGCTTGTCACTAGGGCCCGAGTGCCATGATTTTAGATCTGAACCCATTATGTTTCCATGAATATATGTGAGTTCTTGATCCTATTTTGCAAGTCAATAGTCACCTACTATGTGTTATGATCCGGTAACCCCGAAGTGACAATAATCAGGACCACTCCCGGTGATGACTATAGTTCGAGGAGTTTATGTATTCACTAAGTGTTAATGCTTTGTTCTGGTACTCTATTAAAAGGAGGCTTTAATATCCCTTAGTTTCCAATAGGACCCCGCTGCCACGGGAGGGTAGGACAAAAGATGTCATGCAAGTTCTTTTCCATAAGCACGTACGACTATATTCGGAATACATGCCTACATTACATTGATGAACTGGAGCTAGTTCTGTGTCACCCTATGTTATAATTGTTGCATGAGGAACCGCATCCGACATAATTATCCATCACTGATCCATTGCCTATGAGCTTTTCACATATTGATCTTTGCTTAGTTACTTTTCCGTTGCCACTGTTACAATCATTAGAAAACCAATACTATTACTTTTGCCACCGTTACCGCTGCTTCCGTATTACTTTGCTACTAAATACTTTGCTGCGGATATTAAGTATTTCAGGTGCGGTTGAATTGGCAACTCAACTATTAATACTTGAGAATATTCTTTGGCTCCCCTTGTGTCGAATCAATAAATTTGGGTTGAATACTCTACCCTCGAAAACTGTTGCGATCCCCTATACTTGTGGGTTATCAGCTGCTGGAAGTAGTACAAAGCTCCTCCGTAATAGTATTTAGGGGCTATTTTGTTCAGTTCATCTGGCTATAGATGTGGTTGAACTGTACTATGTACTTAAAAATAGCTAGTATATATAGTTGAACTAGCTATGTCAGTACGTGGTTGGCAACAATTGGGGAAAGTTTGGTTGGTTCAACTGTCAAGTTGAACGGTTTGTATAAAGAATGACTGCTTAATCTATGAATGAAATCTATGCTTACTGAATTTCAGTTGCAAAAATTAGATAGTGTTGGTGATTTTTAGCTGCAAATTTTGACAAATTGTAGGTATACAAGGTTGTCAAAGGGCAATGTTACTAGATCAACAAATGTCAATCTTTCCAGTTTGACAAATGTCAATATACCCAATATGACATATGCAAATCTGTCAAATTTTTTGTATGTGGTAGCACATGGATCATCCGAAAAAACCGTTTGCGTTGAAGGGATGCACAAATCCTGCGTGCCAGGTTTTCTCTTGGCTTAGAGGCGAAGTCTTGCTTTGCATACCATGTTCAATCTGAACCGGTTGCGTTGAAGAGATGCACAAATACTGCATGGCGAATTTTCCCTTGGCTTACTGGGAAGACCATTGCTCTCACTTTGCATACGAGTGTTCTATCTAAAATGTTTACGATGAAGAGTTGCACAAATCCTGCTCGACACATTTTCCCTTGTCTTACTGGGAAAGTTGTCGGTTTGCATGTGGGTGTTATGTCTAAAACGTTTGCGATCAAGAGCTGCACAAATCTTGCTCGGCACATTTTCCCTTGGCATCCTAGGGAAGCTATCAGTTTGCATACGAGTGTTCTATCTAAAATGTTTGCGATGAGTGTTTTGTATTTTAAAACCACATTGACGTTTTTTTAAAGAAAATTGTTTGATAAGTCTGTACATTCAGAGAGAAAAAAGCAAGTTCATTCAAACCATATCTTTCATTCAGTCACACTACGAATTTATATTCATACGATCGAGATACAATATTAAACCCCGAAAAACTAATTCCGGCGGCGGCGGAGGCGGCGTGCCACGCCGATGTTATCATTGTCTTCCTCCGGGACGCCGTTGTTGAAGTCTTTAAGGTAGCCTAGAATGTTCTTCTCTTGGAAATCAAACATCCTATCGTCACACGATCGATGTGCGGGGTGCGGGAGGATGAAAACTGGTGGCGCTGTGAGGTAGCAGTCGACGGCGGCGTCCCATGCCGCTGACGGGGGCACGCGCACAGGCACGGGCACGTCGGGTGCAGGCAAATGCACGGGGACCGGGGCCACAGTGGGTGTAGGGGCGCGCACGGGCACCGGCGCTCGCACGTACATGAGCTTGCATGGGTCCGCGGAGACCTCACTGACGCCAGCAGCTTCCAGCTCTGTGATAGTGCTCGGCAACCAGCCCGTCAATGCTACGGGGATGGTCGCTGGCACGCGCGGGGATGTGAGCTGGGATGGGCGCGGGGACAGTAACCGCCGTGGCCAGCTCGTTCAGGGCCATGTCCATGAGGCCCCATTCCTCCTTATTTTCTATCTCGTCCGGCTCGGAGTTGACTTCACCAAACTAGAAGACTAGTGGCATATGATCATTCCGTGCCATGGAGTTGGTGGAGGTCTGCGGGAGGGGAATGGGAGGCGAACGACATGGCCGCCTGTATTAAACAACGGCTTGGGCGCCATTAATGGAGAGGATGAGAGCAAAGCGGGCAGCCATGGAAGTCAAATGGCTCGCTTCGCAGTGAGCCCGCATAGCGTGCAGCTCGCATGTTTCTCGGTGAGCCTGTGCATTGGAGGACATCTTGCACTCCTCTCGGTTAGCCTGCGTAGCGGACTACGCTTGCATGCCTCCCATCTACTCAAGCAGCTGTCCGCAGCACCTCCTAGCCATTAAAAGTGTGATGCGTGGCATCACGTGAATGGTTGACAGAACACACACAATTTAAATTATACAAACGTTTGAGATGTTAAAGTGGCAGCTATTTGTTTCAAAATGCCTTTGTTGGCTATTATTCCAGTGCGCCTTCTCTCAAAATGGACACAAAAAATACCACAACATGTCTGGTTCCATTCCATGATAGCATGCCAAGTTTCATGAATTCCAGACGAGTTTTGGACTTACTAAAATTTAAAAAACATTGTATCTCAACATTTTGCCAGGAAGAAATAGTGCCCTGGTGTTTGAAATTCATTCCCACTTCTTGCATGGGACCTAAGCATGCACCCAAGGACACACATTTGATTTGTCAACCCATTTTTCCGCACTAGAGGATGTGCATGTAGTTCAAATTTGAATTATGCACATAAAATGCCTAGAAAACTCAGTTAAAGTATAAAAATGTCCAAAACAAATCCTGAAATTGCAAATTTTAACACGACACTCCTGTTGCTCTATGTTGCCACTAGGAAAAAAAATTGAAAACAAGAAGAGGAAACGAATATCGCTTCATCCACCAAGGAGGCACATTCCCTACCGGAACCACGAGGCTTGTTGTTAGAAGCTTTGGTATGTGAGAATCTTATACCCAAACCTGCCCCAAGTGGGACAATATTTTTACCATGACATGTTGATGTCGTTCCATGATATCATGTCAAGTTTCATGAATTTTAGACGAGTTTTCAATTTACTAGAATTTTAAAACCATGTATCTCTATGTTAGCGGCCAAGCAACGGTGTCAAGGTGTTTGACATTCATTCTCATTTTTTGCATGTGACCTAAGAATGCAATCAAGGACGCACATTTGATTTTTCAACCCATTTGTATGCACTGGAGCATGTGTGTGTCGTTCAAATTTGAATTATGCACATAAATGCCTAGAAAACTCAGTTAATTTATAAAAATGTCGAAACGAACCCCGAAAAATTCCAAATTTTAACACGACACTCCTGTTGTTCTATGTTGATATCAGGAAAAAAATGAAAGCAAGAAGAGGCGAGAATATCGTTTTGTCCACAAAGGTGACACGTTTCCCTACCGGAACCATGAGGCTTCTTGTCAGAAGCTATGGTTTGTGAGAAGCTTGTACCAAAACATGCCCCAAATGGGACAAATTTTTTCCCCAGCATGTTGATGCTATTCCATGATAGCATGCTAAGGTTCATGAATTTCAGACGATTTTTGGATTTACTAGAATTACAAAAGCAAGTATCTCAACGTTTGCCAACGAGCCACGGTGCTGTGGTGTTTGAAATTCATCCCCATTTCTTACATGACACATAAGCATCAACCCATGGACACATATATGATTTTACAACCCATTTTGGTGCACCAGAGCATGTGCATGTAGTTCAATTTTGAATTGTGCACCTGAAATGCCTAGAAAACCAAGTTAATGTATAAAAATGTCCAAACAACCCCTGAATGATTCCAATTTTTGATGACACACCTATAGTTGCATGTTCACTGCAGATAAAAGTTCTAGCAATTCAAACACCCTCCTTTGCCACTGTGACTATATTATGTATTTCAAATCAAGACGAAAGATCAAGTAGATCGCACATAGTTTATTATCACCAACTGTGTGCGATGTAGTACAAAATATCTTGGAGCAACGTCGGAGTATAGTATGCATATGGCTTATGCGAGAAGGTGCGTCGGCTATAGTCCACAGCCAGCATGTCAAGCACACTAGGTCACTCCCCAAATATCATTTCACTGTTCAATCGTCACCAGTGAAAGATGGAGACATGGATCCACGTCATGATGGCAACTTTGGTAGCCCACTCCGACGAGAGTGCAGCCGCAGCCGCCATGTACATGCTAACAAGCTGCGTGAGCGTGGCTGCAATCTGCGATCGGGTGGACAAGGAAGCCCAAACGGCCGCTGTTGCTTCTCAGGTGGCGACAACAACATCTGCCTCAGGGATAGCAACTGGCGAGAGCGGCACACTAGCTTTCCATTCCGTAGTGGCGCCCTTAGACCTGATGGAGGCCACCCACAACCATGTCGAGGCCGCCCATGCCTAGCTCGTGGTGGTCACCGCACAAATCGAGTGAAGCTTCTCTGACAACGGTTGGCAACCCACAGCCAAAGAGTTGGCAATCGCCGAGAGGGTTTGAGCAGCCGTCCGTTCCTTCACGACATACCTTGACATGATGGAGCCTGTCCAAGAACAGATCACGACCGCCCATACCAAGCTCATGCTGGCCTTTTCCAAAGAGATGGCGAGCGCAGATGACGAGATGCTTGTCGAGTGTGGTGCGATTGATGCCATGGAGCCCCTTCCCCAGGAAATCGCCGGGCATGAGCTGGACATGGAGGAGGCGGCGCAGATCGATGATCGCCAACCGAAGTAGTGCTCTGTTTTTAATTTAGAGCGCCGATCTTTAATTTGTTAGGTTAATGTTTAGGTCAGCTAGCTCTGTTTAATTGTTGAACTTGCTCGATTAAGAAGTGTGCGTGTGCTGTAGGCTCCTTTGTGTACCCGAATTATGCAATGACGTGGATGACCACTATAACCAGGGATATTTGGACCAAAATTTGCATGTTCAAACTCAGAACATGTGAGGTAAGTTATATGAATCATTTGTGATGTTCACATATGATGCACAGTGCTGAATAAGGGACCGTGTTTGATGACACTTTGCGCGCCAGTTTTTTCGCTGCACGGATCCGAAATATTCGGCTTCCGCAGAAATATCTACATCCCCGCCCCCTACCAAAGGCCACATTTCCCCTGTTTCTGACTTTCTTTTCAAGTTGAAACCTTCACTCCTTGCTTGCAGCGTCACCTCCTCGCCGACAACCCTCCTTCACGCTGCTCGGCCTCGTCGATCCAGACACGTAATCCACACCGACCCCCATCCTCTTCCTCCTTCCACATCCCATATGCCCCGACCGGTGGCGAGACCCATTCCACCCAAATCACTGACCCCTCCCCCAAATAAGCGTCGCCATAAGCCATGGTGCACGCAGTATAGCCAGGAGCGCAAGGAGCATTTGGCAGCGGAGAAGCAAATCACGGCCACACACACAGATCAGGTCGCGATGGCTGCCATTCGTGCCGACCCCTAGATCATGGAGGAGCACCTCGCCATCGTGACCACCGTCAATGCCTCATGCGCCAACGCCGCAGCGCGGTTGGCTGCTTTAAAAGATAGTTTGTGGCGTTTTCTCGAGGCCACAGTCAGTGCCTTCGATGAAGACTACGAGGTGTTTTCTCAGCGTGCCTGTGCTTACCTCAACTCGAGACCCAACAGGTTGGTGCCCAGAGCGGCTTGATAACCCACAAGTATAGGGGATCGCAACAGTTTTTGAGGGTAGAGTATTCAACCCAAATTTATTGATTCGACACAAGGGGAGCCAAAGAATATTCTCAAGTATTAGCAGCTGAGTTGTCAATTCAACCACACCTGAAAACTTAATATCTGTAGCAAAGTGTTTAGTAGCAAAGTAATATTATAGTAATGGTAAAGATAGCAAAAGTAACTGTAGCAAAAGTAATGTTTTTGATATTTTGTAGTGATGATAACAATAACAACGGAAAAGTAAATAAGCGAAGAACAATATATGGAAAGCTCATAGGCAATGGATCGGTGATGGAGAATTATGACGGATGCGGTTCATCATGTAACAGTCATAATCTAGGGTGACACAGAACTAGCTCCAGTTCATCAATGTAATCTGGCAAGTATTCCAAATATAGTCATACGTGCTTATGGAAAAGAACTTGCATGACATCTTTTGTCCTACCCTCCCGTGGCAGCGGGGTCCTAGCGGAAACTAAGGGATATTAAGGCCTCCTTTTAATAGAGTACCGGACCAAAGCATTAACACATAGTGAATACATGAACTCCTCAAACTAGGATCATCACCGGTAAGTATCCCGATTATTGTCACTTCGGGGTTAACGGGTCATAACACATAATAGGTGACTATAGACTTGCAAGAAAGGATCAAGAACTCTCATATATTGATGAAAACATAATAGGTTCAGATCTGAAATCATGGAACTCGGGCCCTAGTGACAAGCATTAAGCATAGCAAAGTCATGGCAACATCAATCTCAGAACATAGTGGATACTAGGGATCAAACCCTAACAAAACTAACTTGATTACATGATAAATCTCATCCAACCCATCACCGTCCAGCAAGCCTACGATGGAATTACTCACGCACGGCGGTGAGCATCATGAAATTGGTGATGGAGGATGGTTGATGATGACGATGGCGACGGATTCCCCTCTCCGGAGCCCCGAACGGACTCCAGATCAGCCCTCACGAGAGAGTTTAGGGCTTGGCAGCGGCTCCGTATCATAAAACGCGATGAATCCTTCTCTCTCGGTTTTTTCTCCCCGAAAGTGAATATATGAAGTCCACGTTGAGGTTAGTGGAGCGTCAGGGGGCCCACAAGGCAGGGGGCGCGCCCAGGGGGGCAGGCGCGCCCCCACCCTCGTGGACAGGTAGGGCACCCCATGACGTGGATCTTCCTTCCAATATTCATTATATATTCCAAAATAATTCTCCATTGATTTTCAGGCGTGCCCCCACAAACTTTTATTTTTGCACAAAAATAACACCATGGCAAATCTGCTGAAAAAAGCGTTAGTCCGGGTTAGTTCCATTCAAATCATGCAAGTTAGAGTCCAAAACAAGGGCAAACGTGTTTGGAAAAGTAGATACGACGGAGACGTATCAACTCCCCCAAGCTTAAACCTTTGCTTCTCCTCAAGCAATTCAGTTGATAAACTGAAAGCGATAAAGAATTTTTTTTACAAACTCTCTTTGCTCTTGTTGTTGTAAATATGTAAAGCCAGCATTCAAGTTTTCAGCAAAGATTGTGAACTAACCATATTCACTATAACATTTAGGTCTCATGTTTACTTATATCAATGGCATAATCAATTAGCGAGCAATAATAATAAATCTCGGATGACAACACTTTCTCAAAACAATCATGATATGTATAACAAGATGGTATCTCGCTAGCCCTTTCTGAGACTGCAAAACATAAATGCATAGCACCTTTAAAGGTCTAGGACTGGCTAGACATTGTAATTCATGGTAAAAGGGATCCAGTCAAGTCATACTCAATGTAAACTAACAGTAATGAATGCAAATGACAGCGGTGCTCTCCAACTGATGCTTTTTAATAAGAGGATGACGACTCAACATAAAAGTAAATAGATAGGCCCTTCACAGAGGGAAGCAGGGATTTGTAGAGGTGCCAGAGCTCGGTTTTGAAATAGATATGAATAATATTTTGAGCGGTATACTTTCATTGTCAAGATAACAACCAAGAGAAGGCGATATCTTCCATGCTACACATATTATAGGCGGTTCCCAAACAGAATGGTAAAGTTTATACTCGCCCTCCACCAACAAGCATCAATCCATGACTTGCTCGAAACAACAAGTGCCTCCAACTAACAAGAGTCCCGAGGGAGTTTTGTTTGCAATTATTTTGATTTGATTTGCATAAAGCATGGGACTAGGCATCCCGGTGACCAACCATTTTCTCGTGAGTGAGGAGCGGAGTCCACTCCTCTTGAGAATAACCCACCTAACATGGAAGATATAGACAACCCTAGTTGATACATGAGCTATTCAAGCATACAAAACAGGATACTTATTAGAAGGTTTAGAGTTTGGCACATACAAATTTACTTGGAACGACAGGTAGATACCATATATAGGTAGGTATGGTGGACTCATGTGGAATAACTTTGGGGTTTATGGAATTGGATGCACAGGCAGTATTCCCGCTTAGTACAGGTGAAGGCTAGCAAAAGACTGGGAAGTGACCAGCTAGAGAGCGACAACAGCCCTGAACATGCATTAAAATTAATCAACACCAAATGCAAGCATGAGTAAGATATAATGCACCATGAACATAAAAATCGTAGAGGCTATGTTGATTTTGTTTCAACTACATGCGTGAACATGTGCCAAGTCAAGCCACTCGAATCATTCAAAAGAGGATACCACCCTATCATACCACATCACAACCATTTTAATAGCATGTTGGCACGCATGGTAAACCATTATAAGCTCCTAGCTAATTAAGCATGGCATAAGCAACTACAATCTCTAATTGTCATTGCAAACATGTTTATTCATAATAGGCTGAATCAGGAACGATGAACTAATCATATTTACAAAAACAAGAGAGGTCGATTTCATACCAGCTTTTCTCATCTCAATAAGTTCATCATATAAACTTCATTGTTGCCTTTCACTTGCACGACCGAATAGTGTGGATAATAATAATAGTGTATGTGCATTGGACTAAGCTAGAATATGCAAGCATTCAATTCAAGAGAGAAGACAAGGTAATATGGGCTCTTTATTAGATCAACGGTAATGCATATAAGAGCCACTTTAACATTTTTATTATGGTATTCTCCTATCGACCCCAAAGGAAAGAGAAGACAGAAAACTATTTACACGGGAAATCTCCCAACAAGCAAAAGAAGAACGAGAAATCTTTTTTTGAGTTTTATTTTTAATTACTACTACTACAAGCATGGAAAGTAAACTAGCTAAAAGCTACAACTATTTTTTTTCTTCAGGTTTATTAAACACACAAGAAAAAAGCATAAAAAGGAAAATAGACTAGCATGGATGATACAATGAAAAAGCATGAGAACCGACAACTAGCAATGAGTGTGTGAACATGAATGTAATGTCGGTGAGAGATACGTACTTCCCCAAGCTTAGGCTTTTGGCCTAAGTTGGTCTATGGCCACGGCTGGCCTGGCGGATATGCAAAGTGATAGTTGGGGTCATACTGAGATGCAGCAGCTATTGCCTCATGAGCTGCCGCTTGGAGACGGGCCATCTCCGTCCTCCTCTTATACTCGTCCGCCTCCTCCCTGGTTATAACATATCCCCCTTTTGCCTGAAAGTCAAAGAAAGCAGGAGCAGGGAGAGCGACATGATAGGTGCATCGTCTGTCAAAGATTAGTCGGTACTGGAGGAACTGATTGTTCCTCTCAACAAACTAATGACGAACCATGGCCTCATAATCCAAATAAACAGGAGGCAACTCAATATCATACCCACGTATGGGTACACCAAGAAAATTAGCTAGACGGGTTGCATAAATTCCACCGAAGAAATCTCCACTAAATCTATTATTATGCAATCCACGTGCAACAATGGTTCCAAAATTATAATGTCTATCTTCTAATACAGCACTACTGAGAACACTGAGGTTGGGGACACACATGTGACATGCTTCATCCTTACCATTTATGCACCTACCTATGAAGAGAGCAAAATAATGTATAGCAGGAAAATAAATGCTCCCTATGGTAGCTTGCGTTATGTCTCTAGATTCCCCCACAGTTATACTAGCAAGAAAATCTATAAATTTAGATGCGAGGTTCATTAGGACTACCCCATTGTTGAAGTTTGCAAGCAGTGTTAAAATCCTCTAAGTCCATAGTATAAGAATTTTCATGGAGATCAAATAGGTCAGTTTGAGAATTGCGTGATGATGAAAATTCAAACCTCCTCACAAAGGAATCAGTGAGATGGTGGTACTGGCGGCATTTGTCTGCCTCGAAGCTCTCAAGATCAGCATTACGCACATATGCGTTCAATTCTTCCTTGATTCCTGCTCGATCCATAAAGTCCTCTGAAGGTCATTCACAAGACCGCACTTGAGCTTCCCTCGGTGGTTCTTCGTCGGCATCGCGCATTGCGAGCCTGGGTCCTTGCTTCCTTGAAGGACCACCTTGGTACATTTTCCTAAACATATTTCTTCCTTTGAAAAATTTCTGAAATTTTAGTAACTTCAAAATAAAAGTGAACCAAACTCAACAATATTGATAGCAACTACTCCTACAAGTGCCTAGAGGCAATATCATGCATCAAAACTACTTTTGACCATATAAATTTGACATGCAAGCTCAAGAACAGGGTCACCTAAGCAGCAAAAATATGCAATGAATAAAGCACTAGAACAAAAACTAATTGGACCATTGAAGGAGTCACATACCAAGGAACAATCCCTCAAAGCAGTTTTGTGAGAGGTGCTTTGAGAAAGGAGATCGAAAATGGCAGGAAAATGAGCTTGGACTCGGGTTTGAGCTGGTTAGTGGTGTTTGTGTGAGGAAGGAGTGTGTGGTAGCTGGAATAAGTGGAGGGGAGGCACCGTGGGCCCACGAGACAGGGGGCGCACCCTCCACCCTCGTGGCCAGGTGCTTGCTCCCCCTGATGTGTTCTCAGTGCCAGATATTCTCAAATATTCTAGAAAAAATCATATTTAATTTTCAGGGCATTTGGAGAACTTTTATTTTCAGCGTATTTTTTATTGCATTGATAATTCAGAAAACAGACAGAAATTACTATTTTTGCTTTATTTAATATAAATAACACAAAGTAAAAAGAGGGTACAGAGAGTTGTGTTTTCTAAATTCATACATCCCATGCTCATCAAAAGGAATCCACTAACAAGGTTGATCAGGTCTTGTTAACAAACTCATTCCGAATAACATGGAACTGGAGAATTTTTGAATAACACTAGGTTACCTCAACGGGGATATGCACATCCCCAACAATAAGAATATCATATTTCTTCTTAACAGTAGGAAGAGGAAATTCAAAACCTCCAAAAATAATCGATGGAATTTTTCCAATAGAGTTTATACTATGAACTTGAGGTTGTTTCCTCGGAAAGTGTACCGTATGCTCATTGCCATTAACATGAAAAGTGACATTGCCTTTGGTACAATCAATAACAACCCCTATAGTATTCAAAAAGGGTCTTCCAAGAATAATAGACATACTATCATCCTCGGGAATATCAAGAATAACAAAGTCCGTTAAAATAGTAACGTTTGCAACCACAACAGGCACATCCTCACAAATACTGACAGGTATAGCAGTTGATTTATCAGCCATTTGCAAAGATATTTTAGTAGGTGTGAACTTATTCAAATCAAGTCTATGATATAAAGAGAGAGGCATAACACGAACACCGGCTCCAAGTTCACATAAAGCAGTTTTGACATAGTTTCTTTTAATGGAGCATGGTATAGTTGGTACTCCTGGATCTCCAAGTTTCTTTGGTATTCCACCATTAAAAGTATAATTAGCAAGCATGGTGGAAATTTCAGCTTCCGGTATCTTTCTTTTATTAGTAATAATATCTTTTATATATTTAGCATAAGGATTCATTTTAAGCATATCAGTCAAACACATACGCCAAAAGATAGGTCTAATCATTTCAGCAAAGCGCTCAAAATCCTCATCATCCTTTTTCTTGGATGGTTTAGGAGGAAAAGGCATGGGTTTCTAAACCCATGGTTCTCTTTCCTTACCGTGCTTCCTAGCAACAAAGTCTTTCGTATCACAACATTGATTCTTTGATTGTGGGTTATCAAGATCAACATCAGGTTCAATCTCTACTTCATTGTCATTACTAGGAAGAGCATCAACATGAACATCATCATTAACATTATCACTAGATTCATGTTCATTACCATATTGTGTCTCAGCATCAGAAATAGAGATATCATTAGGATTCTCAGGTGTGTCAATAACGGGTTCACTAGAAGCATGCAAAGTCCTATCATTTTTCTTTTTCTTCCTTTTAGAAGGACTAGGTGCATCAATAATATTTCTCTGAGAATCTTGCTCAATTCTCTTAGGATGGCCCTCAGGATACAAAGGTTCCTGACTTATTTTACCACCTCTAGTCATAACTCTAACATCATTATCATTTTTCTTACTATTTAATTCATTAAGCAAATCATTCTGAGCTTTAAGTACTTGTTCTACTTGAGTAGTAACCATAGAAGCATGTTTACTAATAAGTTTAAGTTCACCTTTAACATTAGCCATATAATCACCCAAGTGTTCAAGCATATCAGCATTGCGTTTTAATTCTCTACCAAAATAAGCATTGAAGTTTTCTTGCTTAACCATAAAGTCATCAAACTCATCCAAGCATGGGCTAGCAAACTTAGTGAATGGGATTTCAGCTTTATCATATCTATAGAGAGAATTTACCTTTACTACCCGTGTCGGGTTATCAAGACCATGTATTTCTTCAACAAGCGGTAAATTAAGACCATGTATTTCTTCAATAGGAGGCAAATTCTTAACATCTTTAGCTTCAATACCTTTTTCTTTCATAGATTTCTTTGCTGCTTGCATATCTTCAGGACTGAGAAATAGAATACCCCTTTTATTTTGAGTTGGCTTAGGAGTTGGATCAGGAATTGGATCAGGAAGTGTCCAATTATTTTCATTAGTCAACATATTATTCAATAGAATTTCAGCTTCATCTGGTGTTCTTTCCCTGAAAACACAACCAGCACAACTATCCAGGTGGTATCTGGAAGCATCGATTAGTCCATTATAGAAGATATCAAGTATTTCATTTTTCTTAAGAGGATGACCAGACAAAGCATTAAGTAATTGGAGAAGCCTCCCCCAAGCTTGTGGGAGACTCTCTTCTTCAATTTGCACAAAATTATATATTTCCCTTAAAGCAGCTTGTTTCTTATGAGCGGGGAAATATTTAGCAGAGAAGTAATAAATCATATCCTAGGGACTACGCACACAACCAGGATCAAGAGAATTAAACCATATCTTAGCATCACCCTTTAATGAGAATGGAAATATCTTAAGGATATAATAGTAGCGAGTTTTCTCATCATTAGTGAACAGGGTGGCTATATCATTTAATTTAGTAAGATGTGCCACAACAGTTTCAGATTCATAACCATAGAAAGGATCAGATTCAACTAAAGTAATTATCTCAGGATCAACATAGAAATCATAATCCTTATCAGTAACAAAAATAGGTGAAGTAGCATAAGCAGGATCATATTTCATTCTAACATTCAAAGTTTTTTGTTTCAGCTTAGCTAATAGTTTCTTAAGATCACTCCTATCATTGCAAGCAAGAAAATCTCTAGCAGTTTCTTCATCCATAACATAGCTCTCAGGCACAACAGGTAATTCATATCTAGGGGGAGAGTCTTCATCATCACTTTCATCAATATTATCAGTTTCAATAATTTCATTCTCTCTAGCCCTAGCAAGTTGTTCATCAAGAAATTCACCAAGTGGCACAGTAGTATCAAGCATAGAAGTAGTTTCATCATAAGTATCATGCATAGCAGAAGTGGCATCATCAATAACATGCGACATATCAGAATGAACAGCAGGTGTAGGTGTCGCAAGCTTACTCAAAATAGAAGGTGAATCAAGTGCAGAGCTAGATGGCAGTTCCTTACCTCCCCTCGTAGTTGAGGGATAAATTTTATTCAAGTTCTTCATAATGATAAGCAGATATAAATCCCAAGTGACTCAAAGAATAGAGCTATGCTCCTCGACAACGGCGCCAGAAAATAGTCTTGATAACCCACAAGTATAGGGGATCGCAACAGTTTTCGAGGGTAGAGTATTCAACCAAAATTTATTGATTCGACACAAGGGGAGCCAAAGAATATTCTCAAGTATTAGCAGCTGAGTTGTCAATTCAACCACACCTGGAAACTTAATATCTGCAGCAAAGTGTTTAGTAGCAAAGTAATATGATAGTAGTGGTAAAGATAGCAAAAGTAATGTTTTTGGTATTTTGTAGTGATGATAGCAATAACAAGGAAAAAGTAAATAAACGAAGAACAATATATGGGAAGTTAGTAGGCAATGGATCGGTGATGGAGAATTATGACGGATGCGGTTCATGATGTAACAGTCATAATCTAGGGTGACACGGAACTAGCTCCAGTTCATCAATGTAATGTAGGCATGTATTCCGAATATAGTCATAGGTGCTTATGGAAAAGAACTTGCATGCCATCTTTTGTCCTACCCTCCCGTGGCAGCGGGGTCCTAGCGGAAACTAAGGGATATTAAGGCCTCCTTTTAATAGAGTACCAGACCAAAGCATTAACACATAGTGAATACATGAACTCCTCAAACTACGGTCATCACCGGTAAGCATACCGATTATTGTCACTTCGGGGTTAACGGATCATAACACATAATAGGTGACTATAGACTTGCAAGATAGGATCAAGAATTCTCATGTATTGATGAAAACATAATAGGTTCAGATCTGAAATCATGGCACTCGGGCCCTAGTGACAAGCATTAAGCATAGCAAAGTCATAGCAACATCAATCTCAGAACATAGTGGATACTAGGGATGAAACCCTAACAAAACTAACTCAATTACATGATAAATCTCATCCAACCCATCACCATCCAACAAGCCTATGATGGAATTACTCACGCACGGCGGTGAGCATCATGAAATTGGTGATGGAGGATGGTTGATGATGACGATGGCAATGGATTCCCCTCTCCTGAGCCTCGAACGGACTCCAGATCAGCCCTCCCGAGAGAGTGTAGGGCTTGGCGGCGGCTCCGTATCATAAAATGCGATGAATCCTTCTCTCTCGGTTTTTACCCCTGAAAGTGAATATATGGAGTCCAGGTTGAGGTCGGTGGAGCATCAAGGGGCCCACGAGGCAGGGGGCGCACCCAGAGGTTCAGGCACGCCCCCACCCTCATGGATAGGTGGGGCACCCCCTGATGTGGATATTCCTTCCAATATTCATTATATATTCCAAAATAATTCTCTGTTGATTTTTAGGTCATTCTGAGAACTTTTATTTCCGCACAAAAATAACACCATGGCAATTCTGCTGAAAACAGCGTAAGTCTGGGTTAGTTCCATTCAAATCATGCAAGTTAGAGTCCAAAACAAGGGCAAAAGTGTTTGGAAAAGTAGATACGACGGAGATGTATCACGGCTCAGGCAACTCACCACTACGAGGAGGGCACCCACGATGTGGAGGCCTCGCCCTCTTCCATGTCCAAGGAGCCAATCAGCATCGATATCTCCGACGATGAGGAGTAGCTTGTCTTATTAGCTCACTATAAGGACCTATGTTCAGTTAGCTAGCTATGAAAGTTAAGCATGCTCGGTTTACCCATTGCATGTGCTGCTCATGCCTTTCCTTCACAAATTCTAGTGGATTGTCCTATCTACTTTTACCATACAATCTCTTACTCTAGTGTATATGTTCTATATGTCGTGCAATGTGGTGCTCACTTATTAACTGTCTGGTTAATTAGTTGTCGTGTTCAGTTAACTGTTTGGTTCAATTCTGCAATGTGATGTTCAATTCTTCAGGGTGCAATTTTTTATTGTCTTTCATGTGAGAAATAAATCAAATTTATTTGTACAAAATACATGAGAAACAAAAACAATTGCTATATTTCCAAGTTATCAAGCATGCTTTGTTTGGTTAACTGTCTGATCTTCTAGTATGTTATATATTGTGAGATGTAGTGCTTAGTTAATGTTGGGTTCATTTGTTGTGATGTTTAGTTAACTGTTTGGTTCAATTCTGCAATGCGATGTTCAATTGTTGTGGGTGCATTTTGTTGTTGTATACCATGTGAGAAATAAATCAGATTTGGTTGTACTAAATACATGAGAAACAAATACAATTGCTATATTTTCAAGTTGTTAAGCATGCTTGGTTTGGTTAACTGTCTGATCTTCTATTAAGAGTATATTATATTGTGCAATGTGGTGCTCGGCTAATGTTTGGTTCATTTGTTGTGGTTTTTAGTTAACTGCTTGGTTCAATTCTGCAATGCGATGTCCAATTGTTGTGGGTAGAATTTTGTATTGTTGTGCATGTGAGGAATAAATGGAATTTGGCTGCACTTAATACATGAGAAACATATACAATTGCTACATTTCCTCGTTCTTAGTCATGCTTGATTTGCATAAATTGGTTTTCCATGTGGCTCGAATTAATCTGATGAATCTTTAATGTGTTTATTTTTCATCAACACATTTTACAGATAGCATGCCAACCCTCACTTAACCTGCCCACTAACTACCTTATATGTGTTGCAGGGAAACAATGGGAAGCACTGAGGTTTACAATAGAGGTTTTCACATGCATGGTCCTTTGTCTAATAGCACATTATTGTGCAATTGCAGGAACCATTATAATACTTAGGTTTTTAACAATTTGGTCTTGCACATGTAGGTCCTGCTGTCAGAGGTTTTGACCCACTATTCGACCCTTTTTCTTATGAGGAAATGAGTTGTCCATGAATATCAGTCAAGTCAGGAAACTCAGAAAAATTGTTAGGGTAAATAAATTAGCGACAAAAAACAACAAGATCTTTGTCTGCACAATGAAGAAGACATCAGTTCACTACAGGATGGTACTAACTACTATGCTTTGTCTTTTTTATTCATTTGTGCCATCTCCAATCTAGAGAAGATATTTATGCACATCCTTGTTTCCACGCCTTTCCAAAGCAGTTCACTGATGATTACCTCTCAAACCACCTGTATGGTCAGGAGGCGAGGAAGGTATTCATACAACACCTACGGTTCAATATTGAAGTTTTCTTGAAGAGGACGAAGGATGGACGATCAATCATCCACATGCACTGGCTAAAGTTGCAAAGACCTTAAACATCAATGAAGGCTCAATATTTGCATTCCGCTTCAGCAGTTTTATAGATGAGATTCTGTAAGTGCATCTAGTGCCCCTTAGTGATTTTGGTGTATTCAAGACTTACAGGTTAAGGGACTAATGCGTTTGTGAGTGTACACCTGTCTATAAGTCTACGAGGAGTTTGATATTTACAATGAAAGTCGACCCCTAAAAATGAATGTCTTCAACTGAAGACTTTGGCTTTCTGAAGACTTTGAAAGTGAAGAATTTGGTGTGATCCTGAAGACTTGATATTCATGCGAGGAATATGAAGTGTGAAGACTTTTGTTTTTGTAGTTTCATTTTATCTTTCTTGAGTCATAGGAAACACCGTACTATTAAAGGGGGTCGAGGTAAAACTAAGGAAAAGTTTCCAAGTGATGCTTGTCGGATCACAGGTTCGAGCAAACCCTCAAGGTTCGAACACTGGGGTGCGCGCGAAGGTTTCCTCCCTACCGATCCATGCCCTAGCTCTCTAAGATCTCGCGGACGAACTCGACGAACTCGCAAGACAAAGACACAAGATTTATACTAGTTCATGCCACCGTTGTGGTCTAATACCCTACTCCAGTGTGGTGGTGGATTGCCTCTTGGGCTGATGATGAACAGTACAAGGGGAAGAACAGCCTCCTGAGGTTGAGGTGTTCTTGTGCTTGGCGAACTTGTGTGGGTGAGATGCCTCTCAATCAGTTCGTTGCCCCTACTATGGTGGCTAGTTCTACTTATAGAGGCACTGGTCCTATCCCCAAATATTGAGCGGGAAGGGAGCCAACAACGGCCAATTTGAAAGGGGACATCTAGTACAAGCTATCCTGACAAAAGGTGGTCTTCGCCTGCAAAAGGCTCTGGTGATGACGCCATCTTGGGCTCCATGGTGACCTCTGTTTTGCTGTCCTGCTGGTATTGGTCTCGTTGCCTCAATATGGAAACCTTTGCTTGATGCCTCGGTACTCCGCGCCTGCGCTTGCCCCCTTGGCACCAAAGAGGAAACAAGGACGCTGCGCGTGCTGGCGCCCGCCTGGTCTCAATCGTCATGGCTCACGTCACGAGGACCTCGCGAGGTTTGCCTTGCCTTGATCTCTCCGCCCCTCGTGAGCCTGCCTGGCGAGGCTGCTCCTGAGGAGGTCTTGCATTGTCCGCCTCGCGAGGCTTGGCCCCTCGCGAGGGTCTTGAATACCTTGTCGATGAAGATGGGTCGTACAGACCTGCCAGCCCAACCACGTCGTGGGCCGCAGGCAGGCAAGTCTGGGGACCCCCATTCCCAGAACGCCGACAGTAGCCCCCGGGCCCAAGGCGTGCTCGGGCTTGGCTTTGAGGCGAAGCGAAAGGTCAAGCACGGAGTGCCGCGGGCCCCAAAAGCCCGGGGCCTCGGTTGACGCATGGCGGTTGATTGGACTTGGGCGTCTTTGCTTCCCCACGCTGCCTCGGCGACTGCCCGACTTGACAAGTCCTTGTGACATGCAAGGGAAACCATCATTACCTGTGATCGTGGGGGGCCTGGTTGGCCTTCTCCTGCTATAAATGAGGAAGGGGGCGGAGCCCCCGTCCTCCACTTCTTCCCATTCCGCCTGCTTCTTCCTCCTCTGCTCCACTGCTAGCAGCAACTTCAGTGGCGCCGATCCGTAGGTTCTCAACTGACGAGAAGGGAAAGATTCCCCTCGATATGTCGGTGCTGCTTCCGCCAAAGAAGATGTCGGTCCACCATCGCGACGCTGCGGCGATGCAGGTGGTGACGAGGCCTTGGTGTGAGCGGCCTCCTCCTGGGTATCCATTGCCCTTGTACGCCCAAGCCGGGGCTCGAGAGGAAGGAGCGACGAGCATCGGCGCGCGCATCGCGGCCAAGGTCGACGCGCTGCAGCGACGAGTGCCGTCGCTCCTGGAGTCCATGCCGTGGACTCCTTACGTGAGCTCGTGCTGTGGGCGGCAATGCCCCCAAGCTCCTGGATCCGCTTCCCGTGCTTCTTCTCCGATGTGATGCCGCCGAGGGGGCCTCTCGAGCTCTGGTTGCGGCATGCCGACTACGACACTCCGGCGACTGGGGCTGAGGTTGAAGCAGTCTCCACCGGCAAGATCTTCATGACCCGCGGCTGGGGTGAGGTCGCGCGGGTTTGCTATGCGCAGGGCGCCCTCGCGATCCACTTCAAGTACGACGGCGCCTGCACGCTGTTCTTCATGGTCTTCAACACGGAGGATCGCCGCTTGGAGTGTTGCTCCGAAGGGGAGCGCCAGGATGAGGCGCACCCCGCTCGCGGCTGCTCCAGCAGCAGCGACTCTTGGGAGTCCAGCGGTTCTCCCGAGCTCTACGAGACTCCGGAGACGAGCGACGATAGCTACGTGCCCCCGAGCTCTCGCCGCGCTCGGAGCAGGGCCGCAACGTCCAGCCGCCGCCGTTGCTGATCTGGATGGGGTTGGCGCCGGCCTCCCGTGGCCCACTGTTGATGATGGCGTCGGCCGCGGGGGTGTGTAGATAGGATTCTCCTAGGTTCTCATCTTTTGTTCCCTGCAAAGAATCAAGAAGTACCCCGTGGGGGCGTGTAAAGAGTCTGCAATGTCTTTTGTTGATATTATCCTAATTATGGAAGCCTTGTGAGCGCAAGTCCTACTTAGGCTCGGTCATCCCTTTCCAATCTCGTGAGAGCTTGTCGCTCTACGCTGACAAGTCCCGGTCCTCAGGCAAGCTTCAGCCGTTGCTGGTATGCCAGGTCTGAAAGTGCAACTATCCCTAGGTGGTTTTGGTAATTCATAACAACATATAGCTCATTGAGCTAATGCTATTCCAAGATGATTATTTCAGGAAAGCTCAATGATTGGCATGGCATGGATGTGAAAGTGGAACCCTCAAAATGCTAAGGACAAAGGATTGGCTCAAGCTCAAAAGCTCAAGACTCTTCATTTCATATTTTAGTGATCCAAGATCACATTGAGTCTTTAGGAAAAGCCAATACTATCAATGAGGGATGAGGTGTTGCTTAATGAGCCTCTTGCTTCATGTGCTTAGTGATATGCTCCAAAACCCTCAACTACTTTCCCATATCCACAAATGACCTAAACCCTAAGCCAAACTTGGTCCTACCGATTCTTCCTATCCGGCGCCACCGAGTTTCACTTGTCATAAGCCACTGCCAAACCCTAGCAATTAGGTTCTACCGATAGGGATCTCGGTCTCACCAAGATGGGATTGCAAACTCTCTGTTTCCCTTTCATAACTTTTTGGTCTCACCGGAAGAGCGAATTGGTCCCACCGAGATTGCAATGTAAATTCAGTGTTTCCTTTTTGTAACTTTTCGGTCTCACCGAAAGAGCAAATCGGTCCCACTGAGTTTGCCTGACCAACCCTCTGGTTAGCCAATTACCAAATTCGGTCTCACCGAGTTTGTGTAATCGGTCTCACCGAGATTACGTTATGCCCAAACCCTAACCATATCGGTCCCACCGAGTTGCATGTCAGTCCCATCAAAAATCTCTAACGGTCACTAGGTTTACATTTTCGGTCCGACCGAGTTTGTTGATTCGGTCCCACCGAGATTGGAAAACTATGTGTAACGGTTGGATTTTGTGTGGAGGCTATATATACCCCTCCACCTCCTCTTCATTCGTGGAGAGAGCCATCAGAATACATACACAATTCCTACTCATATGTTCTGAGAGAGAACCACCTACTCATGTGTTGAGACCAAGATATTCCATTCCTACCATACGAATCTTGATCTCTAGCCTTCCCAAGTTGCTTTCCACTCAAATCTTCTTTCCACAAAATCCAAATCCTATGGGAGAGACTTGAGTGTTGGGGAGACTATCATTTGAAGCACAAGAGCAAGGAGTTCATTACCTACACACCATTTGTTACTTCTTGGAGAGTGGTGTCTCCTAGATTGGCTAGGTGTCACTTGGGAGCCTCCGACAAGATTGTGGAGTTGAACCAAGGAGTTTGTAAGGGCAAGGAGATCGCCTACTTCGTGAAGATCTACCGCTAGTGAGGCAAGTCCTGTGTGGGCGATGGCCATGGTGGGATAGACAAGGTTGCTTCTTCGTGGACCCTTTGTGGGTGGTTGCTTCTTCGTGGACCCTTCGTGGGTGGAGCCCTTTGTGGACTCGCGCAACCGTTACCCTTTGTGGGTGGAGCCCTCCGTGGACTCGCGCAACCGTTACCCTTTGTGGGTTGAAGTCTCCATCAATGTGGATGTAGGATAGCACCACCTATCCGAACCACGGGAAAAACATCTGTGTCTCCAATTGCGTTTGAATTCTCCAAACCCTTCCCTTTACATTCTTGCAAGTTGCATGCTTTACATTCCGCTGCTCATATACTCTTTGCATGCTTGCTTGATATGTATTGTGTATGTTGAAATTGTGCCTAAACTCCACTTAAACCGAAAATGCTTAAAAATTGCAACTTTAGCATTAAATGTCTAATCACCCCCCTCTAGACACATCTACTTCTAGATCCTACAAGTGGTATCAGAGCTTTGGTCTCCATTGCCTTGGTTTAATCACCATTGGAGGAAGATGGATGTGTCTACATTAGGGAGTCTTAGACATAGAGTGCCTATTCTTGATGGAGAGTATTTTCATGAGTGGAAAAATGAGATGCTTGTAATATTCAATCAGTATCATTTGAACAAGTATATTGCTAGACCTTGTGCACCTCATATTAATCCTTTGCATCCTACCCTAGTGAAGATATTGACATGATCCGTAATCTTAGAACTATTGAGCTCATCATTAGAGGATTGCCCAAAAATTTGATTGCTAGTTTGCCTACTATAAATTGTGCCTATACTATATGGAAATTTCTTGAGGAATGATTTCCCGATCATTCCTTGAAAACTTTGGATGAAATTCTCCATAAATCTATTGCCTTGAGTAAGATGAACTCTAGTGATCCTAGTTTTGGTAATTGTCTATTTGAACTTACCAATCTTAAGCATGCTAAAGGAGATGTTGTAATCATTAATGATATCATATTCAAAGCTATAAGAATTCATAAAAGTGACCACTTTGATGATCATTTATCTAATGAATTACCCTCTCTAGGAAATGATGAGTCACAAGATCATGATGAACATGGATACTATGATGATGATAGTGACTTCGATCTTGATGATGCAATGAGACATTTTGGTCTTATGGCAAATCTTCGGGGATATGAATCAGGAGGAAAGGAATGGGTTCTTGATAGTGGATGTACTGATCATACAACCGGAGATGAAGAGATGTTTCGTGAGCTTGCTGAAAATGACGGCCCTCGAAAATATGTCACCTTTGGTGATAATTCAAAGGGTAAAGTGGTTGGCCTTGGTAAGGTGGCCATCTCACATGATAGTTCCATTCAAAATGTCATGCTCGTTGAATCTCTCGGCTACAACTTACTTTCAGTATCTAGACTTGCTGATTTCGGTTTGAATGTCCTATTTACTAAAGTAGATTGCCAAGTATTTCGTCGAGACAATCATAAAATGGTCTTTACCGGTATGCGTAGAGGTGATCTTTACATTGTCGATTTCTCTAAAAAGGCACAACCTAAAACTTGCTTTGTTGCTAAATCCTCAAAAGGTTGGTTGTGGCATAGACGACTAGGTCACATTGGCATGAGAAACCTTGACAAGCTTATTAAAGGAAATCATATCCTTGGAGTTAACGATGTCATATTTGATAAGGATAGACTTTGCAGTGCTTGTCAAGCAGGTAAACAGGTTGGAGGAAGACATCCCGTGAAGAACATCATGACCACAAGGAGGCCACTCGAGCTACTTCACATGGATCTTTTTGGTCCCAACGCCTACAAGAGTCTCGGTGGAAATTCTTTTGGTCTAGTTACAGTTGATGATTTTTCAAGATTTACGTGGGTGTTCTTTCTTAATGACAAGTCGCAGGTCCAGAAGATCTTCAGAAACTTCGCTAGGAAGGCCCAAAATCAGTTTGATGTGAAGATCAATAAGGTTCGGAGTGACAACGGAACGGAGTTCAAGAACGCAAATGTGGACACCTTTCTTGATGAAGAAGGGATTTCACACGAGTTCTCGGCTACGTACACACCTCAACAAAATGGAGTTGTTGAGAGGAAGAACCGGACGCTCATCGAAATGGCAAGAACGATGCTTGATGAATACAAGACGCCAAAGCACTTTTGGGCAGAAGCGGTTGAGACAGCTTGTGACGCAACAAATCGCTTATATCTTCACAAGCTACTCGGCAAGACGGCATACGAGCTTCTCACCGGTAACAAACCCCAAGTTGGATACTTTCGAGTATTCGGCTCAAAGTGCTACATTCTTGATAAGCATCGTCGCTCAAAGTTCCCTCCTAAATCTCATGAAGGTTTTCTACTTGGTTATGGCTCAAACTCTCACACTTACCGTGTCTACAACAATTTCACCCAAAAAGTTGAAGAGATGGTAGATGTGAAGTTTGATGAATCTAATGGCTCGCAAGTAGAGCAATTGCCAATTGATGTAGGAGACAAAGACCCTTCAGAAGCAATTCAAGACTTGTCCATTGGCAAAATTCGTCCAACGGAGGTGAAGGAGAGTACTTCATCCGTCCAAGTGGAAGCTTCTACTTCACGACAAGGTGAACCAAGAATCGACACGGAAGCATCCACAAGTGGGACACACCAAGATGAAGAAAACGAGGAAATACATCAAGACGAACATCAACAACCTCCTTCTCCACCACGACAAGAGAACGACGACGTCAGCAATGAAGAAGGCCAAGAAGAAGAACAAGATGAAGAAGATGTTCAACGAAGACCCAAGCAAAAGCTCTCACGAGTTCGAGCAAGAATTGCCAAAGATCATCCCGTCGAGCAAATCCTCAGTGATATACAAACCGGGAGAATCACTCGCTCAAAAACTCGTTGAGCTAACTTTTGTGAAAACTATTCATTCATCTCTAGCATTGAACCTATGAAGGTTGAAGAAGCATTGAAAGATCCGGATTGGATAAACGCTATGCATGAAGAGCTACATAATTTTGAGAGAAACCAAGTTTGGACATTGGTTGAGAAGCCCGACAACAACCACAACATCATTGGTACCAAATGGGTGTTTCGCAACAAGCAAGATGAAGATGGAAAGTGGTTCGCAACAAAGCACGTCTCGTCGCCCAAGGGTACACACAAGTCGAAGGTATGGACTATGGTGAGACGTATGCTCCTGTTGCTAGACTTGAGTCCATTCGCATCTTACTTGCCTATGCTAATCACCATAATATCACCTTGTACCAAATGGACATTAAAAGTGCTTTTCTAAATGGTGAAATAGAGGAGGAAGTTTATGTCAAACAACCTCCCGGCTTTATCAATCCTAAGAAACCAACTCATGTTTACAAACTTCACAAAGCTCTTTATGGTCTTAAACAAGCTCCTAGAGCATGGTATAAATGCTTGACCAAGTTCCTTACTACAAGTGGTTTTGAAATTGGTAAAATTGATTCTACTGTTTTTACTAAAAGGGTTAATGGAGAACTATTTGTATGCCAAATTTATGTCGATGATATCATATTTGGTTCAACTAACCCTCTCTTTAGTGAAAAGTTTGGAAAGCTAATGTCAGAGAAGTTTGAGATGTCTATGATGAGTGAACTCAAATTCTTTCTCAGTTTGCAAATCAAGCAAACTAAGGAAGGTACATTTGTCTCTCAAACAAAGTACACCAAGGACTTATTCAAGAAGTTCAATATGCAAGAATGCAAAGGTATGTCTACACCCATGCCTACTAGTGGACATAATGATTTGACCAAAGATGGTGAACCAGTTGATCAAAAGGTTTATCGCTCTATGATTGGTTCATTGTTATACCTATGTGCTTCACGTCCCGATATTATGCTAAGTGTGTGCATGTGTGCACGATATCAAGCTGCTCCTAAAGAATGTCATCTTAAGGCTGTGAAAAGGATAGTGAGATATTTAATCCATACACCAAATTTTGGCATTTGGTATCCTAAGAGGTCTTCTTTTGATCTTGTTGGCTATTCCGACTCGGATTATGCCGGAGACAAGATTGATAGAAAGTCCACTTCAGGTACTTGTCAATTTCTTGGTAGATCTCTTGTGTCTTGGTCTTCCAAGAAACAAAACTCGGTATCCTTATCCACCGCCGAAGCGGAATACATTGCCGCTGGTTCATGTTGTGCTCAGTTACTTTGGATGACCCAAACTCTTAAAGATTATGGGATTTATGTGAAACATGTTCCACTGCTTTGTGACAATGAAAGTGCTATCAAAATTGGTCATAATCCTGTACAACATTCTCGAACTAAGCATATTGAAGTTCGTCATCATTTCATTCGAGATCATGTTGCTAAGGGTGACATTAATCTTAAGCACGTTCGCACCGATAAGCAATTAGCGGATATATTTACTAAACCTCTTGATGAGAAAGTGTTTTGCAGGTTGAGAGGAGAATTGAACATCATTGATGCTTCGAACTTGGAGTAGAAACTCCATTGGATACATGCAAGACATGAGCTTATGACTAATCCATGATATATCTCTTATGATAACTATCTTATGTCTTGGATATGTTTGTACCTTGCATGTTGTCTAACCCATGTAGGTGCTTGGTTGAATCTAATTCCATGAGATTGCGACTCACTCACATCTTGAGCAATCTCTACATCACCAAGACTCTACACAATGGTAGTTGAAGACAAGGAAGCACAAAACAATTCAAACATATCCTTTGACAAATTCTATGATTGAGCTTCATGATTGTCATTTTTGGATACACAAGTGCTCTTCCTTGCAAGGGACTAACCCATGTAGGTATTGAAAGTGCAATTCACTCAAATGGATAGCTCCAAGTGATCTACATCAACATTGAGCATCCACATCTTCAACATCTACATGAAGTCATCATCGACAAAACCCGAGGTTAGTTCATCCCTCTAAGGGGGATATCACATCTAGGGGGAGCTTTACTCTAAGACTTGAGCTAAAGCAACTCTAAAGATGTGAACACAACAATGCTTTATGTAAAAGTGGTAACCCCACTTGAGCTTAAACGATGAGTATGACCTATGATCAAGTGTTCTCACTTGACTCCTAAGTCAATATACTCATATATAGATGACCTAGTCATCGTAAATTGCTTGATAGATGCTAGAATTGGTTGTGCATGCCTTGTCACATATTTCATTTGCCATCTTATTGTGTGAGCATGCTGGTTGCATATTTTACTCATTCGAGGACATCCACTTGTTGTTTTGATTGTTTGGTTTTATTTCCTTTTGCCAAGTGGATGGACAAGAGAGCCTAAGAACCTCCTCTAGCTATCTACGCTTTTCTCGTCTCAAACTCTATTCATGCTGCATCACAAAAGTTGATCAAGTCAGATTCGAACCACTCTGTGTGAGGAGCGCTCGGAGTCCCTAATTCGTCATAGACTTAAACTTCCAAAACCTCTTTATGATTCTCGGTCTGACTGATACCCCACTTTCGGTCCTACCGAGATCATTAAGTTGATCTAGGTTTTCAATCTCGGTGCAACCGATTTGAACCTTTTGGTCACACCGAGTTTCAGTAACTGCTTGCAGTTATGAATCTCGGTGCCACCGAGTTGTTCCACTCGGTCACACCGACAGGGTCGGGCTATATATAGTCACGGGCAAAAATTTGGAAATTTCTCCGAACCCCTTCGCCCGCGCGATAGCCTGCTCTGCCAACGTGGTCTCCGGATCGTCTCCTCGCCGCCAGCCGCCTCCAGTCGCTGGTCTCCGTCGCCGTCAACGGGAATTCTACCCCACCGTTGCTGCCATAGCGAGTCTTCGCCGAACTAGGGTATGGACTCGATCTTTGTGCTATTCTCCAATCCGATTCTTAGCACATTGTGATCATCATGATTCTTGCCATGATTGAAACACTCCTATCCAGTCAATGCGCTCGTAGATTAGGTTTGATTCGAAAATTTTAGGGTTAGGTTTCCGCCGAAACCATCTCGGACCCACCGAGTTGAAAAACTCGGTCCCACCGATTTGGCTTATGCCATTGCACAAGTGAGACTCAGTCTGACCGGGAATTACTTATCGGTGTGACCAATTTTGGAACTCTGTGAAACCCTAGCAGTCTCGGTGCCACCAAACTATGACTCGATCTGACCGATTCACTAGTTTAGGTGCCAAAACTGCTTCGGTATCACCGAGTTTAAAAATCGGTAGATCCGAGATGATTTCAGTGGGAAACTAAAACTAAGTTTTTGGATCATTCTTTTGCAAAAATCTCTGCATTTTGTGATGCTCATCTATTCTACCTCATCTATAAACTGTTCACAGGGTCAGCAGTCAGCTTGTTCAACATGTCAGATCAGAGTGACAGCCAGAATGTGTCAGAACAGCAAGTGGTGATGAGTGAGGGCACTAGTCCCTCCAGCTCTTCAGATGATGGCGGCAGAAGTACCCCAAGCAATTTGCCAAAAGCTGCCACTAGACAGAGGAAGAAGAGAACTTCAGATTCTGAAGATGAAGATTATGTGGCAGAGGAAGAGGCCACATCAAAGAGAGTTGAGCCAGCACAGGGCACAAAGCCAGGCTTAAAGATCAAAAGGCTAGCAGGCAGGCAGCCTATGTCAAAGGCTAGAGCTTCAACTGAAAAGCCTGCACCCAAAGAGCCAGTTGCTGCTGAAGGCAAGAAGAGGAAGGAAAGGGTCAAGAAGACCGTAGCCAGAGTGCTTGGAAAGGCTTCCATCATGGAAGAGGAAGAGGAAGAAGAGGTTGCTGCACCAGCACCTAAGGCACCCAAGCTAATGGGTGATGCTATCAAATCAGGGGCTACTGCATCTAAGCCCAAGGATGCATCAAAGGTCAAGACAACACCAAAGAGAAATACAAGGAGCATACCTACAACTGAAAAGAACAAGGCCCCAGTGCCTGAAGCTGCTGAAGAAGAGGATGAAGAGCAAGTTCTCAGAAAACTCAAGCCCAAGATCCCAGACCACAATGATGCTCATCCTGTGGCTGAGGATATGAAGCTCAGGAGAGACTCAGGGCTCAGGAAGTGGAGAGAAGCAGATCCGTATGCTTCAAGGAGAAGGACTGCTGTGGATTACGGATTTCACACCAAGGAACAACAAGATTTCTATGAGACAGTGCTGCTTGACAAGAAGCCCATTGTTTGTGACATGAGATGGGTCGACTGGACCTACATGAAGGAAAATGAGGATAACTACCCTGGAGTGTATGACAGCTTTAGTGCTTGTGGAGTTGCAGACTTTGTTGGGCAGAAGCTCACAAAGTGGAACGGGGAGCTTATCATGCAACTCTACTCCACAGCACACTTCTACCCAGATGGAAGGATCACATGGATGTCTGAAGGTACGAGGTACCAATCAACTGTTGAGGAATGGGCAAAGTTGATCAATGCCCCAGAGGAGCAAGCAGATGACTTGGACATTTATGCCAAGAAGAAGATGGACCACAACTCTATGTCCAATATGTACAAGGAGATTCCCAATGAAGCTCTTGATACTTTCAAGTTTGGGTCTGTGCATTATCTTCTGTCAGGGCTGCCAACAATCAATTGGATATTGAGGCACACTCTCTTGCCCAAGTCTGGAGATCACAAGATGATCAGAGGCCATGCAATCAATTTGCTTCATGTACTTGATGTGCCACAGAAGTTCAAGGTGATGAGCCTCATAGTAGAAACAATCAAGAGGACTGCAGCGGACCAGAAGAGGAGCTGTGGATATGCCCCACAAATTCAGGAATTAATCAACTCCAAGATGGGCACGGGCATATACTTGTTGGACAAGGAACACTTGCCCATCCGTCCAGATTTTGAGGACAATCAAGTTGTTATGACTGATAATGAGCCATCATCTGCCCAAGCACAAGCCAAGAAGGAGAAGGCGAGAAAGGAGAAAGCTGCCAAGATGCCAACTCAAGAGGAGGCATCTGAGTATTTCCTGAAAACTAAACAAGAGCAGCTTGGTTACCTGATTGCATCCACCCTGCGGATTGAGAAAGGACTAGCCACCCTAACTCAGAACCAGGCAAGCCTAGAGAGAATCATTGAACAAAAGTTCTATGACTAGGATGTCAAGGTGATAGAGATTCAGACTGCAGTGGAGCAGCTCCAGGATGACATGCAGGAGAGGAGAGGCAGGACTACCACTGATGCCTTTGCCAGAGTGCCACGAGGTCCGAGGTCGTCTGCCGTGCCAGTTGCTGACACCAGAGCCACCACTTCTGCACCAGCTACAGCCTCAGTTCCACCAGCTCCAGCATCTACTTCAGCTCCAACTCCAGCGTCTACTTCAGCGTCTACAGAAGCCTTCGTCCTTGGAGTGATCCGGACTCCACCACCACCAGAAGATCAAGCCTGAGCATCGATCTAGCACTATGCATTTTCTAGGAACTTTTTGGTAACTTGTTGCCAAAGGGGGAGAAAAATGTATAGATCATAGGCTTAGAGAGAGAGAGTGTTGCTTTTTTTCTCTCTTGCTTTATTTGGTGGTTTTTCGAATTTGTTTGCTTTTGAGTGCTTGAGATACTACGTCATTATCTGGGAGACATTGATGATCATGTGTTTGATCATAAGCTACACTTAATGTTTGCTTAATGCTATTATCTTATCTATCTTATGTGATCATTCACTATTCTTGGTGATGAATGCATGTATTTCATTCTTATCATTTTAAGCGCTCCACCAAGATGTATGTGACATGGAAGAGTAACCCATGACTCTAACTCCTTGTGCATTTGCAGTCCAAAGCAAATTTTAAATATGCACAAATTTAGGGGGAGCTCTTACTTATCACATACTTCTCAAAGCGACGATATATTTCATGCTTATTATCATTTGTCGAAGCTTTGATCTATATGTTCTCATCAATTACCAAAAAGGGGGAGATTGAAAGTGCAACTATCCCTAGGTGGTTTTGGTAATTCATAACAACATATAGCTCATTAAGCTAATGCTATTCCAAGATGATTATTTCAGGAAAGCTCAATGATTGGCATGGCATGGATGTGAAAGTGGAACCCTCAAAATGCTAAGGACAAAGGATTGGCTCAAGCTCAAAAGCTCAAGACTCTTCATTTCATATTTTAGTGATCCAAGATCACATTGAGTCTTTAGGAAAAGCCAATACTATCAAGGAGGGATGAGGTGTTGCTTAATGAGCCTCTTGCTTCATGTGCTTAGTGATATGCTCCAAAACCCTCAACTACTTTCCCATATCCACAAATGACCTAAACCCTAAGCCAAACTCGGTCCTACCGATTCTTCCTATCCGGCGCCACCGAGTTTCACTTGTCATAAGCCACTGCCAAACCCTAGCAATTAGGTTCTACCGATAGGGATCTCGGTCTCACCGAGATGGGATTGCAAACTCTCTGTTTCCCTTTCATAACTTTTCGGTCTCACCGAAAGAGCGAATTGGTCCCACCGAGATTGCAATGTAAATTCAGTGTTTCCTTTTTGTAACTTTTCGGTCTCACCGAAAGAGCAAATCGGTCCCACCGAGTTTGCTTGACCAACTCTCTGGTTAGCCAATTACCAAATTCGGTCTCACCGAGTTTGTGTAATCGGTCTCACCGAGATTACGTTATGCCCAAACCCTAACCATATCGGTCCCACCGAGTTGCATGTCAGTCCCATCAAAAATCTCTAACGGTCACTAGGTTTACATTTTCGGTCCGACCGAGTTTGTTGATTCGGTCCCACCGAGATTGGAAAACTATGTGTAACGGTTGGATTTTGTGTGGAGGCTATATATACCCCTCCACCTCCTCTTCATTCGTGGAGAGAGCCATCAGAACACATACACAATTCCTACTCATATGTTCTGAGAGAGAACCACCTACTCATGTGTTGAGACCAAGATATTCCATTCCTACCATACGAATCTTGATCTCTAGCCTTCCCAAGTTGCTTTCCACTCAAATCTTCTTTCCACAAAATCCAAATCCTATGAGAGAGAGTTGAGTGTTGGGGAGACTATAATTTGAAGCACAAGAGCAAGGAGTTCATTACCTACACACCATTTGTTACTTCTTGTAGAGTGGTGTCTCCTAGATTGGCTAGGTGTCACTTGGGAGCCTCCGACAAGATTGTGGAGTTGAACCAAGGAGTTTGTAAGGGCAAGGAGATCGCCTACTTCGTGAAGATCTACCGCTAGTGAGGCAAGTCCTGTGTGGGTGATGGCCATGGTGGGATAGACAAGGTTGCTTCTTCGTGGACCCTTTGTGGGTGGTTGCTTCTTCATGGACCCTTCGTGGGTGGAGCCCTTTGTGGACTCGCGCAACCGTTACCCTTTGTGGGTGGAGCTCTCCGTGGACTCGCGCAACCGTTACCCTTTGTGGGTTGAAGTCTCCATCAACGTGGATGTAGGATAGCACCACCTATCCGAACCACGGGAAAAACATCCGTCTCCAATTGCGTTTGAATTCTCCAAACCCTTCCCTTTACATTCTTGCAAGTTGCATGCTTTACATTCCGCTGCTCATATACTCTTTGCATGCTTGCTTGATATGTATTGTGTATGTTGAAATTGTGCCTAAACTCCACTTAAACCAAAAAAGCTTAAAAATTGCAACTTTAGCATTAAGTGTCTAATCACCCCCCTCTAGACACATCTACTTCTAGATCCTACAAGGTCGCGTGCCGTGGTCAAGGCCAGGAGGTGAGCAGCCCGAGGTCCAGTAAGAGCCCCTGAGGCGCGATGCTCAGGGGTCCCCTTTAGCGCTCAAGCAACCATGGTAAGATAAGAAAGGGAGGCAACGTTGCCGCAACAGGGCTGCGGCGAGCGTGTCCCCTAGGCTCCAACGATTAGTTGATCTGGGCTCGCGACTTATCTTGACGGTCCGGGGTCGATTCTTCGTGATGCGCCAGGCCTGTGCGCGAACATCCGCAACGTAGCTAGGTTAGGCCCATACGAGTCCTCCCCCTTTCAACGCTCTCCTTTGTGCTCTACGTCCTCAGGTCCTGGCCCTCGAGCGGGCTAAGCCGCCGCTGGTATGCCAGGTCCCGTGCCGTGGTCAAGGCCAGGGGGTGAGGGCTGGAGAGCCAGTAAGAGCTCCCGAGTCGCGATGCTCAGGAGCCCCCCTTTTAACATATAAGCGGATTACTTGGAAGAGGTGGGAGCTCGCGGTGCCGCCCGGTGTTATCCTCCACTACTAGGGAAAACCTTATACACAGAACTTTAGCAGTAGCGCGGGTCAAAAGAAGCACGCTGGTGCTAAGTAGCAGTAGCGCGCCTGTGCAAACCGCGCTGCAGATAAAGTTTTAGCAGTAGCGCGTCTTGTTCTAAACACGTTACTACTAAAATTCCCACGGCTTAGCCGATAGGCTACACATAGTAGTAGCGACCTATATCGAACCGCGCTACCGCTACTTTCTTTGTAGCAGCGCGTTTTAATCTAAACTCGCTACTGCTAAAGGATATAAAATTAAATGGAAAGCAAATAGAAAGGTAGTTGAAAATGAAAGAAATAGAATAAGGTGAAAGGAAAAAAATAAAATGTGAAGAAAACTAAATGAAAAAGGGGGAAAAAGAGAAAGGAGTAGCAGTAGCGTGTATCCCAGAACGCGTTGTAGCTAACGTAGCAGTAGCGCGCTTTCTGGAACGTGCTACTGCTACTTCTGACTTAACCACGGGGTTCGTCCTTCCCCACGGCCACTTCCCCCAAATCTAGCTCTCCACTCTCGCCGCCGCTGTCGCCCGTCGGCCGGCGCGCGCTCTCCGCACACCCTCTACGCCGCCCCGACCCCGGATTCAACGCCGCCCCCGCCCCCGACCTCAATGCCGCCCCGGACGCCGCCCCCGACCCCGACCTCGACGCCGCCATCCACCGCGCGCCCGAGCCCCGACCCCGACCTCGACGCCGCCTGCCCCTCCCTCATCGCAGGCACCCGAGGTGAGCACGCCTGCTCCTCCCTCTCCCCTACCTCTGCCGAGGGTTTCTTTATATTTTAGTTGCATCAAATTAGTTAGGGTTCATGTAAGGGTGGAAACGAATCGGATGCGGATGCGGCTCAAATGAGCTAGGGTTCATGTAAGGGTGGAAACGAATCAAATTTCTAAGATGAATCATGAAACGAGTAAAATTTGACCACTTATTTCACTTTATAGTTGGATAATTGGAATATCCGCTACCACTTTCCACCCCTAGCTTCATCAAATTAGATGGTAATTAGGCCAGTAGTTCCTAGGTACTAATTAGTTAGTAAGAACTAGGTACTAATTAGGTACTAGTTTATTTTTATTTATAGTAAGTTTATTTTTAATAAGAACTAGTTGAATTAATAGAACTAGTTAGTAAGAACTTGTTGCTATTTTTTTAGTTAAAGCAATTTTTCCCGCATCGATGTGGACGATGCCTATCCCGCATCCTCGTCGTCGAGTCGGCGGAGGATGACACCTGCTTGACCAGATGGGCCATGTCCAGGACTGGGCTCTGCCGGGGTGGTACTGGGAGGCGCTACCTACCGGGGGCGCAGGTTGGTGAGGAGCCAGCCTGTCGTTGACCCGAACCTTCTTTGGTGGCGGTCGCTTGGGCCAGTGACGGTCCAGAGGCTCAAGGACCCCGCGGAGGTGGTGCGTCACCGTGTCAGCGAGGAGGACGCGCACGTCCGTCGCTACTTGTTTGCGTTGGAGCACAGGTTCTCCAATACCTGGCAGGTTCTCCAGGGATCTCACTGGAGCTATGATCCTATGATGGTTCCTTCTCTGTGGGTGTCCACTGCCCGCGCCGATACCCATCGTGTGCTAGGGTTTTAGTTGTATTAGTGATGTTATATGTATGACACTATTCGGGATGTATTAGTGATAATATTCGACGATGTATGGAAGCATGAGATGATTTACTTTTGCTTATTGAATGCATGCTAATTTGAGTCCTATAAGATATTTTGCAATGTATATCTTGTGTTACTCAAATAGGATATGTGCTTGCCCAAGTGGCCGGTTATGTTTGCATGTTACACCTCCGAGTGGCCTATGTTTTGCCAGAGTGTTGATTCATTTCCGTTCCGGCAAATTTCAGGTGCTCGATATGTCCTATTTTAGCAAAGGTCATGCCGGATTTTTTTCGTGAATTTTGGCATGACTTGTGCCAGAATATGTAGGAAATATCGAGTGCCCCGGATTTATGTGTTGAGTATCCTGGTAGTTATCTTCGATCGATTTTCAATTAATGTTTTAACTATGAACATAGGAAATGTCTGACGACGAAAAGGATTTCGGTATTTGCAAATACTGCAAAGACGAGCACGGCCTGTGCGACGGAATCTTCCTAGATGATGATAGGCGCTTCAGCATCAAGCTGGACGAGAACTTCGAAGTGGATATAGTAAGTCACAACGACAAGTCTTTTTTCGTAATTAAGCATGACATTTGCTTCAACTTATAATTTAAGCATGACATTAAGCATGACAAGTCTTTTTTTACTATTCTACTAGCGTATCCCCTGCCATGCAAGAGTTTTTGTATTGGATAAGATAGGTTTCAGTCGTACTATGGAGGAAAAGAAAGTTTACTTGAAGACCGAGCATGGTTATATTTTCCATGCAAAATTATACAATTCAGACGACTACACCTATTTTGGATGCAAAACATGGCGAGCACTATGCAAGACTTATGCATTTGAGTCTGATATGGTTATCACCTTTGATATTCGTCCGGAAGATGATATTGAAGGTAATAACGACATCTGGGTCGATGTGCAGACGCCTCCAGTTATACCATTATGTAAGTTTCTCAACCATATTTATGTCTTTGATATTGTTTATTCAAAAATAGTTGACAACTAATTTGTATTGTCAGCTTATTTCGGTGCAAGCAAACATGTCCAACGCTTGGTAGACAGGATCTACTATTGTCCCGAGGCTGAACTAAACTGCGAGGAGCTGAGTCATTATGTTTCATGGCTTGAGGATCTTGATATTGTCATGACAAATTTTCTTCCTGCACTTAGAAATGTTAGTACTGAAAACGTGCGACCAATAGTGTTCATAATGAACTACGGTCACATCTATTTAGGAAGGATGGTAAGATTTTTACTATTTGTCCTCAGTGCATCTTTTCCATACATTATTTTTGAAGCTAAACTTCATTGCTAAGTATGTTACCATACGATGTTCTTCAACAGGGACTCCTGATGAATGTTGTGCCTTATGGGATCGAGACTAAAGGTACCATGAGTATAGCTTACGGCCAAGATATCCTACAGATTACTTTAGTGCATTCAAGATTAGCGACGGATGCTTAATAGTGCAAGACTGGATCAAATGTGTGATGGAGAAGTGTAGAGAAGTACTAGGGGGCAGCAAACAGATGCGCTACCCACGATTAGGAGACAGGTTCATCTGCATGCTCCAACTTGATCAAGGAGGAGAGCTACACATGTTTTATGTTATTTTACCTAAGAGAGAGAAGCAGGAGTGATTATCTAGCTAGAAATGAGTTTGAGGATGATGATGTGCTACATTATTACTATGATGATAAAATAGCTAGTGTTGGTGGCAATGACTATGATGATGATGATTAGCTAGTGTTAGTGGTGATTAAATAAATACTGTTGGTGGTAATGACTATGATGATGATTAAATAGCTTGTGCTGGCGGATTAGATTCAAGTGGGGGCAACATGTGGTGCACATCGAAAGTACTACTAGTCCAAACTAGATCAAGTTTGGATTAGTAGTATACTTTTGACATGCACCACAATATGGCCTCCACTTGAACCTAATCCACCTTCATTTGACACACTGTTATGGACATAATGATGTAAACCTCATAAGTGGTATTTACCAATATTTGTACGATGGCGCATAAATACACTAAAAATAAAAAAATAAAAAAAGAATACTAGTAGCGATGGAGAGAAAACACACTGCCAGTAGTTACATTAGCAGTAGCGTGGGAGTGAACAAATGCTACAGCTATTTGTCCTAGCAGTAGCGCGTGCGGGCAGGCGTTACTGCTAAGCAATAGCTGTAGCGCCTTATTAGTAGCGCGCCTACCCGCGCTACTAGTGAGCACAAAACCAGCGCTACTGCTAGGGTTTTCCCTAGTAGTGCTCGTGAGATTCCTGCGAGCCAGCACAAGGAAGAACACGATCTACCGTTATGGTTGCCAGCCTGCCGTTGGTTTCTCCGTGAGGGGGTAAAGGCACTGAGGGCCTGGTGAGGTGACGTGCGCGGGGCATGCCGCGAGCCAGAGCTCGATCGCTCAGGTTTATCGACGTGCTAGGGACGGACCCGTGCACCAGGGCCGTGCCGGCGTGAGGAGGCCCCGTGGGAGACGACGATCAAGCAGGTGGTAATCATAGGTAGATTAATCATGAAAGTAGCAGGCTCAAGTAAGTGCATGTGAGATACATGCCACTGGGTCTGGCTCGAGCGGCTTGGGGATGATGCAGCCCGAGGGGCGCTCCCAACAAGGTAAGCTAAAGACATAAAAAGGGATACATGCCACAGGGATGGACCCACACGGCCTGGGAATGATGCAGCCCGAGGGGCGATCCCAGCTAAATGAACTTGGAAAATGTCACCTGGTTATGTTGACAAAGGAGAGTTGGGGCAGCTGAAGGTGCGCAGCAAAGGGGTTGCTCCTCACGAGCCATCGAGGCCCTGAGCCTCAGTAGGCTCTGGGGCTCAGGTGGTTCCTTGAGGACCGTCTCCATCTCCATCAGGATGGCATGGTGCCTGGCCTCCTGAGCCGCTAGGATGCGTCGCAAGTTGCGCTGGTAGGGGGATGACACGCTCGGCATGCCAAAGGGCATGCAAATGTAGCTGTGCGGTGGGCCCTCACAGCGTCCCACGCGCGAAGGCCAGAAGAGCTCTTGAGAAGCGGCCTTGTTGAGCCCTGGGACGTCGATGCAGATGCGCAGCCCGGCATCCTCGCCTGGATGGGAAGCTGCACCTCGTGAGCAGCGGTCGCCGCGCATGGCCCTTGCGTCTTGCAATTCCTGGGTGGTCTTGGTGATGAACTCCTGAATGGTGGGTGATCCTTGCCCTGTGCCCTCCTGAGGGAAACATGCCGTGAAGCATGCATCCAAGTGGTGCCCGAGCGCCTCCCCCGTGATGTGGGGCAAGGTCTGAGGCCGTCCAAAAGAAAGCCCCCGAGCCCTGCCTGAGAAGGGTGCCGGGCGCACCTTCCTATGCGATGGAGGGAGGCGCCCCTGGAGCGGGCGCTGATCCTGACGAGGCTCCGGCTGTGACGCCACCCTCCTGAGGTCCTGCATGTTGCAGCTGCTTCTTCTTCTTGGGGATGGCCTGGGGAGGGCCCTCGCCCTTGCTGTTGGGGTCGTCGATTGCTTCAGCTTGGAAGGCAAACTCGAGGGAGCACACCGCATCTCTTTCTTCACATGGGACCGTGATGATCCCGCCGCTTCCCGGCATCTTGAGGACATTGTAGCCGTGATGGGTCACCGCCATGAACTTGGCCAGGGCTGGATACCCGAGGATGGCATTGTACGGCAGACGGATGTGTGCGACGTCGAAGTCGATGAGCTCGGTGCGGTAGTTCTTGCGTTCCCCGAAGGTGACAGGGAGGCGTACCTACCCTATCGGTGTGGTGGAACCATTGGTCACTCCTGAGGAAGGCTTGGTAGGATGAAGCTGGCATATGGCACTTGGAGGTTGTCGAACGTGTCGACGGACATGACGTTGAGCCCTGCGCTGCCATCCATGAGAGTCTTGGTAACTTGCATGTTGCTAATGACTGGTGAACAGAGCATCGAGAGGGCGCCGGGGGTAGCCACGCACTTGAGCTGATCTGCTGAGCTGAACGTGATGGCGCACTTGGACCATCTGAGTGGGTGCGTGGCCTCGAGCTTGGGAAGGACTGCATTCACTTCACGAGCGAACTGTTTGAAGATGCGCTGCGAGGCTGGGGCCTGGGCTCTGCCCAAGGTGCGGGCGATAGCACGCGGTTCCTGGAAGCCCCCAGCCCCCTCGTCTTGATGGTGTTTGTCATTCCTTCTTGGCGGCAGCGTCAGCGGAGGGAGTCTGACGTTGCCTTGAGGACGACCCTCACAAGCCTGATCCCTCTAGGCGTCCTCGCGAGGCCGGTCGCGCCACTCCTGGCATGGGCCACGGTCGTCCCAGCGTCTGCCACCACGTCCTCCTCCTCAGCCGTAGCCCCAGTCACCGCGCTCGAGGCTTCGACCGAAGCATCCTTCGTGAATGGCTCTGAGCTCTTGACAGTCGCTGGTGTTGTGGGTATTCAGGTTGTGGAAGGCGCAGAATGGACGGCTGCTCTTGGATGACTCTGATTGGTCTCTGCCACGCTTGGTGTCTGGTTCCGCTGCGAGCACGGCTGCTCCCTTGCACTTCACGTCCTTGGCCTTGGTCTTCTTCTCCTCTGGGTCCGGAGCAGGGAGCTCGAGGAGGGAGAGGCGCCCCTCCTCAGCTCTAGCACACTTGGTCACGATGTTGAACAGCTCCAGGGTCGTGCACAACTCTTCATGGATGGCGAGCTCCTCCTTCATCTTGACGTCGCGGACAAGTCGGAGAATGTTGAGATGATGGCCTCGTCGGTCACCTTGGGGATCTTTATCCGTGCGTTGTTGAAGCGTTGAATGTACTTCTGCAGGGTCTCTCCTGGTTGTTGCTTGATGCGGCGCAGGTCGCCCATGACCGGGGGGCGGTCGTGAGTGCCCTGGAAGTTGGCGATGAAGCGTTTGCGCATTTCATCCTAGGAGGAGATTGAGCCTAGAGGCAGGTTCAGGAGCCAGGAGTGGGCGCCCTCCTTGAGAGCCATCGGAAACCAGTTCGCCATGACTTTCTCGTCACCATTGGCCGCTTCGATGCTCAGCTCGTAGAGCTGCAAGAACTCCGCAGGGTCGGGGTGCCGTCGTAGCGAGGAGGCAGATCCGGCTTGAACTTGCCCAGCTAGGCGACGCTACGCAGCTCATGGGTTAAAGCGTGGCAGCCGGCTGTGGTCACCGGGGCCCGCCTTGGGGGTGGAGCTTGGTGTTCATGGGGTCCACACCCTGCCGCTATAGGCGGCATGCGGTCTTGCCGCTGCAGCCCGTCCTGGCGCGGTGGCGCGAGGAGTGGCGGAGCATTTTCTTGTGGTCGAGGGACTTCTTGGAAGCTTCTTTCTTCACGCGCGGGCATGGGACGCAGTGCGTCACATCGTGGTGCCGCGCACCTTGGTGCCAGGGTGCCATCTTGGGGCAGAGGTGGTGGAGGTGCTCTGTGAGCTACGTCGCCTGTAGCTAGTGGAGGGCGAGGCAGAGAGAGGGACGGCGCAGGGGAGCCCCCTGCGGCATGGATAAGCTCGACAATGCGGTCGAGCCAGTCCTCGTAGAGGTCGTCGACTGGGCGATAGCGCAGGAGCTCGTGCACCATGAGGAGCGTGGCTCGCGCGTCCATGGGAGGGCGACGTGCATGGGAAGAAGAACCAGCCAGGGTCAGCGACGGAGTGGCGGTGCGGCCGTCCCGCCGCACCGAGGGGTGCAGCGAGGATGCTTGCTGCTCATTCCCCGCCGGGCCGGTGGCGGCGTTAACGGCAGGCGACGGGGAACGACGAGGTGGCCCGCCGACGGGAGCCGTCTGAATGACGTGGGCGGCGAGGGCAGCCCGGCGCTCAGCACGAGCGCGGCGAGCGTCCGCCATGGAGACGATGGGGCAACGGGGCGCGGGGCGACGGAAGGAAGCTTCAGCGCACCCCTACCTGGCGCGCCAAATGTCGGATCACGAGTTCCGGCAAACTCTCAAGGTTCGAACACTGGGGTGCACGCGAAGGTTTCCTCCCTACCGATCCACGCCCTAGCTCCCTAAGATCTCGCGGACGAACTCGACGAACTCGCAAGACAAAGACGCAAGATTTATACTGCTTCGGGCCACCGTTGTGGTGTAATACCCTACTCCAATGTGGTGGTGTTGGATTGCCTCTTGGGTTGATGATGAACAATACAAGGGGAAGAACAGCCTCCTGAGGTTGAGGTGTTCTTGTGCTTGGCGAACTTGTGTGGTTGAGATGCCTCTCAATCAGTTCATTGCCCCTACTATGGTGGCTAGTTCTACTTATAGAGGCCCTGGTCCTCTCCCCAAATATTGAGCGGGAAGGGAGCCTACAACGGCCAATTTGAAAGGGGACAGCTAGTACAAGCTGTCCTGACAAAAGGTGCTCTTCGCCTGCAAAAGGCTCTGGTGATGACGCCATCTTGAGCTCCATGGTGACCTTTGTCTTGCCGTCCTTCTGGTCTTGGTCTCGTTGCACCAATATGGAAACCTGTGTTTGATGCCTCAGTACTCCGCGCCTACGCTTGCCCCCTTGGCACCAAAGAGGAAACAAGGACGTTGCGCGTGCTGGCGCCCGCCTGGTCTCAATCATCATGGCTCATGTCACGAGGACCTCGCGAGGTTTGCCTTGCCTTGATCTCTCCGCCCCTCGTGAGCCTGCCTGGCGAGGCCGCTCCTAAGGAGGTCTTGCGTCGTCCACCTCACGAGGGTCTTGAATTCCTTGTCGATGAAGATGGGTCGTACATACCTGCCAGCCCAGCCACACCGTGGGCCGCAGGCAGGCAAGTCTGGCGACCCCCATTCCCAAAATGCCGACAATGCTCATCTCAAAATCCTACACCTACCAATCCTTTCAAGTGAAGCCATTGGAAATCTCATACAGTTCAGTCAATTTCTTTAGTGACGGAGACGAAGATCTTCTGGTCTTTGAGGAATTTGTTCTGACTAAGGAGTTCGGAATTCGCCACTGGGGATTACCTACAACTAAGGAACATGATAGCCCTGAGGAATTTGATAGTCAAATTTCCGACCGTTGTTGAGCTATGCGCCAGCTGTCCCAAAATATCTACCCACCTAACAGTCATATCATTGAAGGGCATTTATGTCTTATCATGCCGGGCTGCTCCCTAGGCTATATATAGCCGCCCCTGCAACCACTAGCTGGTTGGCTGCTCCGCGAGAAACTAACACTTGTCATTAAGAGCATCCCATCCTCCGAGGACTTTGAGCAAAAATCATCAAGTGAGGAAAACCCAAACCCAAACACCTACAAACCCAAAGTGATTAAGCATCACTGAAGAGATTGTTCCTGTGTGGAACCGATGCTTGTTACCTTTGAGGAATGTGCATCCTCCAGACGATTAGGCGTCATGGTCTAGAGCATCCAAGAGGAAATTGTGGATCGCCGAGTGACCAAGTCTGTGAACGTTTGGAAGTCACCTGAAGACTTACCATGAGTGATTGGGTGAGGTCTGTGTGACCTTAGCTCAAGGAGAATACGGTGAGGACTGTGTGTCCTCAGGTTTAAATACCTAGCCGCTCCAACCAGAGGTACGGCTGCCACAACAGTTTGAACTGGTCTACCAAATCACTGTCTTCACCAAGCTACTGCTTCTATTTCCTCAACCCTTTAATTTCCTCATTTCTGTGTAGAAGTACTTGATAGTTACTGTTTGAAGACCTTGACCGAAGACTTTCTCAATTTCCTCAATACTATTTCCTCAGTCACTCTGTCTTCAGCCTGCTATCCTGTGTTTACACTACTTGTACTCTGTGCTTGTTTTCATTTCATCATGATGACTGTGCTACTATTCTGTTATGCTTGCATCTGAGTAATTATTCTTCTTCCTAGTAGTTCGTTGCTTAGGAATTTCCTCACCTTGAAATTCCTTAGTGAAGAATTTGTAAAAATCGCCTATTTACCCCCTTCTAGTCGATATAACGCACTTTCAATTGGTATCAGAGCAAGGTACTCCCTTGTTCTGTGTGATTTGGTTTAACTGCCTGGAGTTTTAGTTATGTTGACTGCACGCATGATCAAGATCTCTGCTAGATGTCCTACCTTCGATGGGACGGACTACCCCTACTGGAAGAATAAGATGCGAATGCATCTTGAGGCAATTGACAACGATCTCTGGTATGTTGTGGAAAATGGAGTTCCCTCCGTCACTCCTACCATTAACGTTGCTGATGTGAAGAGATTCAAGCAACTCGACTCTCAAGCAAAGAACATCATATGTGGCCATCCGAGCAAAGGGCAGTATGGCAGAGTGAGTGCTTTGGAGACATCAAAACTTATCTGGGATAGGCCGTCCAAGGTCAACAAAGGAGTCTCAACATAGCAAGACTCTCGACTTGACGTTCTTCGCAATATCTTCAACCACTTCAAAAGACTCGACAATGAAAATGTTCAGCAAACCTTCGATCGCCTCACTGACATCTCAAATGAGCTTCAAGCACTTGGTGCCGCTGACATCACCGACCATGAGGTGGTGAAGAAATTGCTGAGATCGCTTGATTCCTCATTTGACATTCTGGTGTTGGGGAATGCAGTATTTCAAACATTTTCTTACGATCACACAAGATCTATCTAGGAGATACATAGCAACGAGAGGGGAGAGTGTGTCTACATACCCTCGTAGACCGAAAGCGGAAGCGTTGAGAACGTGTTTGATGTAGTTGAACGTCTTCGCGATCCAACCGATCAAGTACCGAACGCACGGCACCTCCGCGATCTGCACATGTTCAGCTCGGTGACGTCCCTCGAACTCTAGTTCTAGCTGAGGCCGAGGGAGAGTTTCGTCAGCACAACGGTGTGTTGACGGTGATGATGAAGTTACCGAAGTAGGGCTTTGCCTAAGCGCTACGACAATATGACCGAGGTGGAAATCTATGGAGGGGGCACCGCACACGGCTAAGAAATCAACTTGTGTGTCTATGGGGTGCCCCCTCCCCCGTATATAAAGGAGGGGAGGAGGGGGCTGGCCGGCCTGAAGGGGCACGCCCCAAGGGGGGAATCCTACTCCTACTAGGAGTAGGTTCCCCTTTTCCTAGTCCAACAAGGAGGGGAAGGAAAGAGGAAGGGAGAGAAGGAAGGAAGGGGGCGCCACCCTACCCCTTGTCTAATTAGGACTGGGGGGTGCGCGCCACCTCCTGGCTGGCCCTCTCTCCTCTAAGGGCCATGGTGCCCCATTAACTTCCCGGGGGAGTTCTGGGAACCCTCCGGTACTCCGGTTTTATCCGAAATCATCCAGAACACTTCCGGTGTCCGAATAACATGGTCCAATATATCAATCTTTATGTCTCGACCATTTCGAGACTCCTCGTCATGTCCGTGATCTCATCCGGGACTCCGAACAACTTTTGGTACATCAAATCACATAACTCATAATACAAATTGTCATCGAATGTTAAGCGTGCAGACCCTACGGGTTCGAGAACTATGTAGACATGACCGAGACACATCTCCGGTCAATAACCAATAACGGAACCTGGATGCTCATATTGGTTCCTACATATTCTACGAAGATCTTTATCGGTCAAACCGCATAAATAAGATACGTTGTTCCCTTTGCCATCGATATGTTACTTGCCCGAGATTCGATCGTCGGTATCATCATACCTAGTTCAATCTCGTTACCGGCAAGTCTCTTTACTCGTTCCATAGTGCATCATCCCGTAACTAACTCATTAGTTACATTGCTTGCAAGGCTTATAGTGATGTGAATTATCGAGAGGGCCCAGAGATACCTCTCCGACAATCAGAGTGACAAATCCTAATATCGATCTATACCAACTCAACAAACACCATAGGAGACACCTGTAGAGCATCTTTATAATCACCCAGTTATGTTGTGACGTTTGATAGCACATTAAGTGTTCCTCCCGTATTCGGGAGTTGCATAATCTCATAGCCATAGGAACATGTATAAGTTATGGAGAAAGCAATAGCAATAAACTAAATGATCATAGTGCTAAGCTAACAGATGGGTCTTGTCCATCACATCATTCTCTAATGATGTGATCCCATTTATCAAATGACAACACATGTCTATGGCTAGGAAATTAACCATATTTGATTAACGAGCTAGTCTAGTAGAGGCATACTAGGGACACTTTGTTTGCCTATGTATTCACACATGTACTAAGTTTCCGGTTAATACAATTCTAGCATGAATAATAAACATTTATTATGATATAAGGAAATATAAATAACAACTTTATTATTGCCTCTAGGGCATATTTCTTTCAGTCTCCCACTTGCACTAGAGTCAATAACCTAGATTACATAGTAATGATTCTAACACCCATGGAGTCTTGGTGCTGATCATGTTTTGCTCATGAGAGAGGCTTAGTCAACGGCTCTGCAACATTCAGATCCGTATGTATCTTGCAACTCTCTATGTCTCCCTCCTTGACTTGATCGTGGATGGAATTGAAGAGTCTCTTGATGTGCTTGGTTCTCTTGTGAAATTTGGATTCCTTTGCCAAGGCAATTGCACCAGTATTGTCACAAAAGATTTTAATCGGACCCGATACACTAGGTATTACACCTAGATCGAATATGAACTCCTTCATCCAGACTCCTTCATTTGCTGCTTCTGAAGCAGCTATGTACTCCGCTTCACACATAGATCCCGCCACGACGCTCTGCTTAGAACGGCACCAACTGACAGCTCCACCATTCAAAACAAATACGTATCTGGTTTGTGACTTAGAGTCATCTGGATTATTGTCAAAGCTTGCATCGACGTAACCATTTACAGCGAGCTCTTTGTCACCTCCATAAACGAGAATTATATCCTTAGTCGTTTTCAGGTATTTCAGGATATTCTTGACTGCTGTCCAGTGATCCACTCCAGGATTACTTTGGTGCCTCCCTGCTAAACTAATAGCAAGGCACACATCAGGTCTGGTACACAGCATTGCATACATGATAGAACCTATGGCTGATGCATAGGGAATGACTTTCCTTTTCTCTCTATCTTCTGCAATGGTCAGGCATTGAGTTTGACTCAACTTCACACCTTGTAACACAGGCAAGAACCCTTTCTTTGCTTGATCCATTTTGAACTTCTTCAAAACATTATCAAGGTATGTGCTTTGTGGAAGTCCAATTAAGCGTCTTGATCTATCTCTATAGATCTTGATGCCCAATATATAAGCAGATTCACCGAGGTCTTTCATTGAAAAATTCTTATTGAAGTATCCTTTTATGCTATTCAAAAATTCAATATCATTTCCGATCAACAATATGTCATCCACATATAATATTAGAAATGCTACAGAGCTCTCACTCACTTTCTTGTAAATACAGGCTTCTCCAAAAGTTTGCATAAAACCATATGCTTCCTCATAGTTCGTAGGTTCGTCATGGTCAAGTAACATGACCTCCAGAACATGATTTCCGTACCACTCTGGTGCGGATCTTATGCTGGTTGACCTACGAGGTTCGGTAGTAACTTGATCATAAGTTTCATGATCATCGTCATTAGCTTCTTCACTAATTGGTGTACGAATCACTGGAACTGATTTCTGTGATGAGCTACTTTCCAATAAGGGAGAAGGTATAGTTACCTCATCAAGTTCTACTTTCCTCTCACTCACTTCTATCAAGGAAACTCCTTCTCTAGAAAGGATCCATTCTTAGCAACAAATATCTTTCCTTCGGATCCGTGATAGAAGGTGTACCCAACAGTCTCTTTTGGGTATCCTATGAAGACATATTTCTCCGATTTGGGTTCTAGCTTATTAGTTTGAAGCTTTTCACATAAGCATCGCGACCCCAAACTTTAAGAAACGACAACTTGGGTTTCTTGCCAAACCACAGTTCATATGGTGTCGTCTCAACGGATTTCGATGGTGCCCTATTTAACTTGAATGCAACCATCTCTAAAGCATAACCCCAAAACAATAGCGGTAAATCAGTAAGAGACATCATAGTTCGCACCATATCTAATAAAGTGTGGTTATGACGTTCGGACACACCATTACACTGTGGTGTTCCACGTGGCGTGAGTTGCGAAACTATTCCGCATTGTTTCAAATGAAGACTAAACTCATAACTCAAATATTCACCTCCACGATCAGATCGCAGAAACTTAATTTTCTTGTTACGATGATTTTCCACTTTACTCTAAAATTCTTTGAACTTTTCAAATGTTTTAGACTTATGTTTCATCAAGTAGATATATCCATATCTGCTCAAATCATCTGTGAAGGTCAAAAAATAACGATACCCACCACGAGCATCAACACTCATCGGACTGCATACATCAGTATGTATTATTTCCAATAAGTCTATTGCTCATTCCATTGTTCTGGAGAACGGAGTCTTAGTCATATTGCCCGTGAGGCATGGTTCGCAAGCATCAAGTGATTCATAATCAAGTGATTCCAAAAGCCCATCAACATTGAGTTTCTTCATGTGCTTTACACCAATATGACCTAAATGGCAGTGCCACAAATAAGTTGCACTATCATTATTAAACTTATATCTTTTGGCTTTAATACTATGAATATGTGTATCACTACTATCGAGATTTAATAAAAATAGACCACTCATCAAGGGTGCATGACCATAAAAGATATTACTCATATAAATAGAACAATCATTATTCTCCGATTTAAATGAATAATCGTCCCGCATCAAACAAGATCCAGATATAATGTTCATGCTTAACGCTGGCACCAAATAACAATTATTCAGGTCTAATACTAATCCCGAAGGTAGATGTAGCGGTAGCGTGCCGACCGCAATCACATCGACTTTGGAACCATTTCCCACGCGCATCGCCACCTCGTCCTTAGACAATCTTCGCTTAATCCGTAACCCCTGTTTTGAGTTGAAAATATTAGCAATAGAACTAGTATCAAATACCCACGTGCTACTGCGAGAATTAGTAAGGTACACATCAATAACATGTATATCAAATATACCTTTCACTTTTCCATCCTTCTTATCCGCCAAATACTTGGGGCGGTTCCGCTTCCAGTGACCAGTCCCTTTGCAGTAGAAGCAGTCAGTCTCAGGCTTAGGTCTAGACTTGGGCTTCTTCACTTGAGCAGCAACTTGCTTGCCGTTCTTCTTGAAGTTCCCCTTCTTCTTGAAACCAGTGGTCTTGTTGACCATCAACACTTGATGCTCCTTCTTGATTTCTACCTCTGCAGCTTTTAGCATCACGAAGAGCTTGGGAATTGTCTTATCCATCCCTTCCATATTATAGTTCATCACGAAGCTTTTGTAGCTTGGTGGCAGTGATTGAAGAACTCTGTCAATGACACTATCATCAGGAAGATTAACTCCCAGTTGAGTCAAGTGGTTGTGGTACCCAGACATTCTGAGTATCTGTTCACTGACAGAACTATTCTCCTCCATCTTGCAGCTATAGAACTTATTGGAGACTTCATATCTCTCAATTCGGGCATTTGCTTGAAATATTAACTTCAACTCTTGGAACATCTCATATGCTCCATGACGTTCAAAACATCGTTGAAGTCCCGATTCTAAGTTGTAAAGCATGGTGCACTGAACTATCGAGTAGTCATCTGCTTTGCTCTACCAGAAGTTCATAACATCTGGTGTTGCTCCTGCAACGGGCTTTGCACCTAGCGGTGCTTCCAAGACGTAATTCTTTTGTGCAGCAATGAGGATAATCCTCAAGTTACGGACCCAGTCCATGTAGTTGCTACCATCATATTTCAACTTAGCTTTCTCTAGGAATGCATTAAAATTCAACGGAACAACAACACGAGCCATTTATCTACAATAACATAGACATGCAATATACTACCAGGTACTAAGTTCATGATAAATTAAAGTTCAATTAATCATATTACTTAAGAATTCCCACTTAGGTAGACATCCCTCTAGTCATCTAAATGATCATGTGATCCATATCAACTAAACCATGTCCGATCATCACGTGAGATGGAGTAGTATTCAATGGTGAACATCACTATGTTGATCATATCTACTATATGATTCATGCTTGACCTTTCGGCCTCACTGTTCTGAGGCCATATCTGCATATGCTAGGGTCATCAAGTTTAACCCGAGTATTCTGCTTGTGCAAAACTGGCTTGCACCCGTTGTATGTGAACTAGAGCTTATCACACCCGATCATCACGCGATGTCTCGGCACGATGAACTGTAGCAACGGTCCATACTCAGGCAGAACACTTATGCCTTGAAATTTAGTGAGAGATCATCTTATAATGCTACCGCCGTACTAAGCAAAATAAGATGCATAAAGGATAAACATCACATGCAATCAATATAAGTGATATGATATGGCCATCATTATCTTGTGCCTTCGATCTCCATCTCCAAAGCACCGTCATGATCGCCATCATCACCATCTTGACACCTTGATCTCCATCGTAGCATCGTTGTCGTCTCGCTAACTATTGCTTCCACGACTATCGCTACCGCTTAGTGATAAAGTAAAGCAATTACATGGCGATTGTATTTCATACAATAAAGTGACAACCATATGGCTCCTGCCAGTTGCCGCTAACTATGTTACAAAACATGATCATCTCATACAACAATTTATATAATCATGTCTTGACCATATCACATCACAACATGCCCTGCAAAAACAAGTTAGACGTCATCTACTTTGTTGTTGCAAGTTTTATGTGGCTGCTACGTGCTTAGCAAGAACCGTTCTTACCTACGCATAAAAAATCACAACGATTTTTCGTCAAGTGTGCTATTTTAACCTTCAACAAGGACCGGGCATAGTCACACTCGACTCAACTAAAGTTGGAGAAATAGACACCCACTAGCCACCTGTGTGCGAAGCACGTCGGTAGAACCAGTCTCATGAACGCGGTCATGTAATGTCGGTCTGGGCCGCTTCATCCAACAATACTGCCGAATCAAAGTATGACATGCTGGTAAGTAGTATGACTATTATCGCCCACAACTCTTTGTGTTCTACTCGTGCATATAACATCTACGCATATACCTGGCTCGGATGCCACTGTTGGAGAACACAGTATTTGAAAAAAAATTCCTACGATCATGCAAGATCTATCTAGGAGATGCATAGCAACAAGAGGGGAGAGTGTGTCTACGTACCCTCATAGACCTAAAGAGGAAGCATTGAGTAACGCGGTTGATGTAGTCGAACGTCTTCGCGGTCCAACCGATCAAGTACCGAACGCACGACACCTCCGCGATCTGCACACGTTCATCTTGGTGACGTCCCTTGAACTCTAGATCCAGCTGAGGCCGAGGGAGAGTTTTGTCAGCAGGACGGCGTGTTGACAGTGATGATGAAGTTACTGACGTAGGGCTTCGCCTAAGCGCTACGACAATATGACCGAGGTGGAAATCTGTGGAGGGGGGCACCGCACACGGCTAAGAAATCAAATTGTGTGTCTATGGGGTGCCCCCTCCCCCATATATAAAGGAGGGGAGGAGGGGCCGGCCGGCCTCAAGGGGCGCGCCCCAAGGGGGGAATCCTACTCCTACTAGGAGTAGGTTCCCCCTTTCCTAGTCCAACAAGGAGGGGAAGGAAAGAG
>NC_041388.1:488026129-488109109 GCF_002162155.2 Triticum dicoccoides
GCCGCCCCTACCCCTTGTCCAATTCAGACTGGGGGGCGCACGCCACCTCCTCACCGGCCCTCTCTCCTCTAAGGCCCATGCTGGCCCATTAACTTCCCCGCGGGGGGTGGGTCTGGTAACCCTCCGGCACTACGGTTTTATCCGAAATCACCCGGAACACTTCCGGTGTTCGAATAACATGGTCCAGTATATCAATATTTATGTCTCGACCATTTCGAGACTCCTCATTATGTCCGTGATTTCATTCGGGACTCCGAACAACCTTCGGTACATCAAATCACATAACTCATAATACAAATCGTCATCGAACGTTAAGCGTGCGGACCCTACGGGTTCGAGAACTATGTAGACATGACCGAGACACATCTCCGGTCAATAACCAATAGTGGAACCTGGATGTTCATATTGGTTCCTACATATTATATGAAGATACGTTGTTCCCTTTGCCATCGGTATTTTACTTGCCCGAGATTCAATCGTCGATATCATCATACCTAGTTCAATCTCGTTACCGGCAAGTCTCTTTACTCATTCCGTAGTGCATCATCACGTAACTAACTTATTAGTTACATTGCTTGCAAGGCTTATAGTGATGTGCATTACCGAGAGGGCCTAGAGATACCTCTCCGACAATCGGAGTGACAAATCCTAATCTCGATCTTTACCAACTCAACAAACACCATCGGAGACACCTGTAGAGCATCTTTATAATCACCCAGTTATGTTGTGACGTTTGATAGCACACTAAGTGTTCCTCTGGTATTCGGGAGTTGCATAATCTCATAGTAATAGGAACATGTATATGTTTTGTAGAAAGCAATATCAATAAACTAAACGATCATAGTGCTAAGCTAACGGATGGGTCTTGTCCATCACATCATTCTCTAATGATGTGATCCCGTTTATCGAATGACAACACATATCTATGGCTAGGAAACTTAACTATCTTTGATTAACAAGCTAGTCTAGTAGAGGCATAGTAGGTACACTCTGTTTGTCTATGTATTCACACATGTACTAAGTTTCCGGTTAATACAATTCTAGCATGAATAATAAAAATTTATCATGATATAAGGAAATATAAATAACAACTTTATTATTGCCTGTAGGGCATATTTCCTTCATCTGGCACTGATGATACACGAACGTGGAGACTACAAGTCACTTGATCCTGCTGATATCCTCGAGAGGCTGAACACTCATGAGTTCCAACTTGCTGAGAAGAGAGATCTCTATGGACCGAGCTATGGCAGATCACGCACTCTGAAGGCCAAGGCAATCTCTGAATCTGAAGGTGAGGATTCTGGTAGCAGCCTTGGTGATCCTGAAGAACTGAGCCAGGAGCTAGCAATGCTCATGAGGAAATTCTAGAAGTTCTCTAGGTGTGGTCGCTTTGGTAAATCCTCAAGAAGTGATGACATGAGATCAGATTCCTCATCCCATGACTACAAGAAGAGAACTTGCCATAAATGCAAGAGACCTGGTCATTACATTACCGATTGTCCTAAATGGGAGAAGGAATCAAAGAAGAAGAAATACAAGGATTACAGTTCTGATGACTCGAAGAAGAAGAAGAAGAAATCTTCAAAGTCTTCATCGTCAAAATCTTCAAAGTCTTCATCTCACAAGAAGAGCAGCTCCAAAAAGGCTCAGACATTCATTGGCAAGGAAATGGACTCTGAAGCTGAATCTGAGGAAAATGAGGAAGAGGAGGCATCTGAGGAATCAGACTCTAGTGTGGCGAGCCTAGCCCTCACACCTACTTTTGTCAGCAAGTCCATCTTCAACTCTTAGGAAAATGACTTCCCCAACACTGCTGACGATGGTGATGATGACTACACTCCCACCTGTTGCTTCATGGCAAAAGGTGTAAAGTTACTTGAGGGAGTCCTGGACTAAGGGGTCCTCGGGTGTCCGGCCTGTTATCCATGGGCCGGACTGATGGGTTGTGAAGACATGAAGGCCGAAGACCATACCCGTGTCCGGATTGGACTCTACTTGGCGTGGAAGGCAAGCTTGGCGACCGACTATGAAGATTCCTTCTTATGTAACCGACTCCATGTAAACCCTAGATCCCCTTGGTGTCTATATAAACCGAAGGGGATAGTCCGAAAAAGAGAGGATAGATACTCATTACCGTATTCATAGGCTAGACTTCTAGGGTTTATCTATTACGATCTCGTGGTAGATCAACTCTTGTAATACTCATATTCATCAAGATCAATCAAGCAGGAAGTAGGGTATTACCTCCATAGAGAGGGCCTGAACCTGGGTAAACATCGTGTCCCCCGTCTCCTGTTACCATCGATCCTAGACGCACAGTTCGGGACCCCCTACTCGAGATCCGCCGGTTTTGACACCGACATTGGTGCTTTCATTGAGAGTTCCACTGTGTTGTCGACAAAAGGTTCGATGGCCCCTTCAATCGTCAATAACGATGCTGTCCAAGGAGGAACCTTCCTCCCCGGACAGATCTTCATATTCGGCGGCTTCGTACTGCGGGCCAATTCGCTTGGCCATCTGGAGCAGATCGACAGCTACGCCCCTGGCCATCAGGTCAGATTCAGAAGCTTGAATTACGTCGCGGACATCCATGGAGATTTGATCTTCGACAGATTCGAGACCGTGGCAACCGCTCCCCATTGCCTAGATGAACATGGCTTAAACCTATCATCGGGCCGCATCCAGGAGATAGCTCCTGTAACAGCTCTAGCCTTAAATCCGGAGCAGATCAAGTCGCCCGAAGATGGGAAGCTCGACCCCATCACGGGGGCTATCGATTCCGCGGCACTGGAGCCGCACGCAGGTTCCACTTCATACGGTATCTGCATCAACAGAACCTCGGACTCGCCTCCGATGTCGATCTCTGAACCCCGCGAGCCCGTGTATACCAAACTTGGTCGGTTATCGATCTTCAAGTACAGCGTCGTAGATGTCTTCCAACACTCGCCCATGGGTGACATACTAAACTCGCTAAAAAACCTATCCCTGGCAAACGACTCGTCGCCGAACTATGTTCGGTTCGAACTTTCAGCGGACAATGGAGAATTTTGTTTCCCACCCGCCACCCACTTCGTAGCCATTGTTGAAGACCTAACCAACACGCCCGACCCCCGCCACGAAGACACCGACTGTGTGGACGACGATAAGGGGCAGGGCCAGAGCTTACTGCCCGCTTGATACAGGATGACCACTTCATGGTATGACATGTGTATGATAGACACACCTTACGGCGCTCTCGACGATGACAAGGAGGATCCGGTCGAGAATAAACCGCCTGGGACACAGCCCGGACACTAGCGCTCTAGGTCACATCGCCCAAGAGAAAACACTACCAGCACTAGAGAAGACGATACTCCGGACAACAAAGACCCTGTTGAGGTAGAATTCGAGCAGGAGGAACAGGAAGGCGGGCAAGACAGCTCTGATGAACAGACCACATATGGGGACTCGGAGGACAGCAATTATCTCCCACTCTCCGAGGAAGAGGAGACCCTCGGCAACGAGGATTTTATCATGCCCAAGGAACCTCTCCAGCAGAACAAAATAGCTCGGGGGAATACCCGCGATATCAACCAAGACATGGAGGGTAGAGCAGGACGCACAAGATCGGTGTACAGATCACGAAGATATACCCCGACCGACGATGATGGTCGCTTATTCGGACGCTATAAAGCCGACCATGCCCGGTTCGAGCACCGTAAATGGAGCCCGCCGGAGGTGCTTCATAGTGTGGCACAACATAGAGGATCCGCACACCCTCTCTGCTTCACTAACGAAGTACTGGAGCACGAATTTCCAGACGGGTTTAAACCCATCAACATTGAATCATATGATGGAACAACAGATCCCGCGGTATGGATCGAGGATTACCTCCTCCATATTCACATGGCCCATGGAGACGACCTCCACACCATTAAATACCTACCTCTCAAGCTTAAAGGGCTAGCTCGATACTGGCTAAACAGTTTGCCAGACAATTCCATTGGCAACTAGAAAAATTTGGAAGATGCCTTTCCAGGGAACATATGTCCGGCCATTATACGCCGATGACTTAAGCCACATTGTACAGGAGCCCGACGAGTCAGCCAGGGAGCTCTGGACCAGGTTCTTAGTAAAAAAGAACCAAATTGTCGACTGTCCGGACGCAGACCTTGTGGCCTTCAGACATAGCATCCGGGATGAATGGCTAGTACGTCACCTCGGCCAGGAAGGACCCAAATCCATGGCAGCCCTTACCGCTCTAGTGACCCTCTTCTGCGCGGGGGAAGACAACTGGCTTGCTCGTAAAAGCAACGATGCCAGTGGCCCGGGCACTCCCGAAATCTGAGATGGCAATGGCAAGCCACGACGCACCGAACAAAATAGTCGCAGTAATATATGCGACACAACGGTGAACGCCGGATTTCACAATCCGAAGCTCGGTCAACGGAAGAAGCCACTAAAGGCAAACCAGGATAGACCATCCACCCTTGACAGGATATTGGACCGACCTTGTCAGATTCACGGTCACCCCGATAGGCCAGCAAATCATACCGACCGAAACTATTGGGTCTTCAAGCAGGCAGGCAAGCTTAACACTGACAACAAGGGGAGGAGGCCTCTAGGCGATAAAATGACGGATCGGCTCGCCAGCAGAATGACAGGGGCCAGAAACAATTCCCCTCCAATGTTCGACCACTCCTGAAACGCAAGTAGCAGTTCTTCTTCCGCCACCCACGTGTTGTACTGGAAAAATTTGCACCACGCGCACATCACTACATGCTCAAGATACCATGGGCATCAGCGGAAGCACAATATGGACCACCCTACAAGCATTCCCGTAATGTTTTTTATTTGCTTACCTTATTTTTCTGTATCATCCCTAAAGAACAGGTGACCAGCTGGACAACATCTACAATGGACTCTATCGGAGTTCGGATCCGTATGCTCACCTAAGGGGCTACTTCCGTTAAGGATTCCCCTCCCCGAGGACGGGTGACGTAGACGTGCGACAGGAGGTCCAAAATAACTTTTTGTGGACCACACTCTTTATTCTGATCCTGTACTATGCCCTCTTTCCTCTGATCCCGACCCCGAGCATGTCAAATAGCCGGGTTTGCGGTTTCTTATTATTATTATTATTATATATATATACACATAAATTTATCATTGGCACATCGCTCCGTTCTCAGTAAGTCTCATCCGAACCAATCCTTCATACTCTTTCAACAATAAGTACGGCCTTAACGGCTGCTCCGCAGATACACCTCGGCATACCCTGCCAGGGGCTCGGCATGGGAACGAATGAGCTGCCAGTAAAAGTCCGAACAACTCTATAGCATACTTCGGCGTCACAAGTTTGGCCTTATATGCATCAGCTCCGAATCATTGTCTTGGGTCAATAGTTGGGTTGCCCGACTCCTGTGTTTGCTACCCTACGTTCTGTTCTATCGGCTAGGGTAGTAAAGGGAGAACTACTGCGATTGTGCCCTGGCCTAGACCGGATGAGCACCTCAGTAGAGAAAGCCAAAAACTGACTATCATGATGCGGTGAGAGCTGGTGAACCACTTGACGACTTATTGGAATCTTTAGCGATTCTCCGTGTAACACGAGGGATCTTTCCCATATCAGATATGCAAGGCACCACACGCCGCATACACACCAGGGGCTATGTCGTAGCCCCACCATAAAACTCCTATGGTTAAGTGAAAGTGTTAATGCATTATAGTCCAATTTCCTGGTTCGCCGCATTATCACCTCCTTCATGGACCAAGACGTTGGGTAAAGAGTGATTAAATGTTTTTCCGAACACCCCCGTACTTCCTACGAGGGGGCTGAAGCCGACGACTGGAAAACTTTCAGATTATATTAAAACGACCGCATAGGAGGAATTCAAGCTCTTCGAGCAAAACATAAATAGATTAACTATAAAGTTGTCTCTTACAATCATCATACACCTCACTCGAACATTATGTTTTTCGAGCATTGACCCTCTATCAAGCAAGCGGCCTCCAGGACGTCTTCAAAATAACTCTCCGGTTCCGGACGGCCCCTGCCTTTAGGCGGACCCTTCGTGGCGGCGTCGATGGCCTTCATCTTTCCCCAGAATGTCTTGACTCGGGCAAGGGCCATCCGTTCACCTTCAATGCACGCCGATCGCTTTGCAACATCGATTCACGGCACCACGTCGACAAGCTTCTGCACCAAGCTGAAATAGCTACTCGGCACAGGCTCGGTTGGCCACAGCCGGATTATAACATCCTTCATGGTAGCGCCAGATACCCTATGAAGTTCGGCCCATTGGGACATATGTTCATTGAGCAGCATCGGGCGCTTCGACGCACCGAACTGTGACAAAAAAGCTTCTCCGTTGCATATCCAACTCGCGCTTGGTAATACCGCGCTGCATCGGAAGAACTCTTCGGCAAGTCCAAATACTCGTCCGGAGAACTCCACACGTGGTTCAGCTGAGCATAGTCCGAGTCGCCGAACTTAGTCTGCAGCAGAAAAGGCTTTCCAGCCACTATCTCTTTCGCCTGCCGAACCTCCTCACCGAGTGCTCTGGACTCTAATTGCGCTTCTCTTGCCTCCTGTCGGGCCTTGTCCAGTTCAGCCGTTAAGGCCTTATTCTCCTTCTCAAGAAATTCGCAGCGGCCAGTAGCATTCTCCAAAGCAAGTGTCATCATGGATACCTTCTCCTCGCCCTGGCATCACGCATCTTGTTCGACCCTCAGTTCAACCGATGCCTCTTCAGCAGCAGCATCACTAAGCCGGGACCGCTCCTTGGCCCGAACTAGCTACGCCTGAAGAGCCTCCATGGCGGCAGCACCATCTACATTTCATGCGCATTTCATATAAAGCACTTTCCCGCGTCAAGCACACTGGTGTAAAGAATGCTCGAAATACATACCTTGCGAGTCGTCAAGACGCCTGTTGATCAATGCAAGGTCATCCTCCGCAATATCCAGCTTTTGCAGTAGTTCGGCCACTTCCGTATTCTGGGCAGCCATAGGAGGGGAAGCAGCCTGTATTTCAAATTAGACCAAGGTTAATATCCGGGCATATCTCTTTGATCCTCCGATCGCTTCCTTTGGAAGACAATCCAAGTCTCAGGGGCTACTGCATATACAACAGGTGCATTCTGTGAATAAAATTCAATTGACAAAACTACATCATAAACCTCAAAACCTCTTAGAAGGCTAGCGAAGGCCTCGTTCAATCCACTCTTCGTGGATAGAACCCTTTTGACCACCGTAGCCATCAAGGTACGGTGCTCTTATGAAATGGATGCTCGTTGCAGCAAGCCCGTCAGCATGTCTGGCACTCCTGGGTCTTCGTAAATCGCCGCCGGAGTATGACATTCCTGTAAAGGAACCCGCCTACTTACCTCCAGAATCGTCTCCGGCTGTAAACCGGACGGTTCAGGGACGCCAGTCTTGATCCTGGAACCCCGAGTGACAGAGGCACCGCCTTCGAGTAACACCGTCTTCGCTTCCTGTACTACTTGGTGTTCAGGAGGAGCCCGTCAGGACGATACCTCGGTATCATATCCCCTATTCAGCGATGTGGCCGCAGAGGGCGTGTCACTCTCCATCATCTCCGGAAGAAGATTTCCCGAGGAGGAGGGCGATTGAGAAACATCAGGCGTTAACCTGCATGGACAAACATATATCGGATGATTACTTCACTAATAGGAAAAGAATGAGGTGCGTTTAAAGTACCCCAGCCTCGCTTACGGTCTGCCTCGAGGTTCGTCCTCATCATCAAGCTCTACGGCAGCCTCGCTCGCCCGGCCCAAGCCGCTCGACGACGGCGTTTTTCCTCTCTTTGAAGGATTCTCCTCCTGATCTTTGGAGGTGACCCTCTTCTTGCCCTGGAGGGCCTCCTCTGCACTCTTGCCCTTGGGCAAAAGGATTTCGGTTTCCCCAAACGCAGCCACCTGGTACAGTGTTGGGATCAGCATTCTTGTCAGCAGGTCGGTCGCAGGGCCTTCGGGAAGAGGCGCCGGACACCAGATTAGCACCGCTTTCTTTATCCAATCCTGTATAGGGACGGATTGTTCAGTATCTTGTTAAGAGATGCCTGAGTGGAAGGTGCTCGGATATCGAATACTTACTGAAGTGTCCGGATGATTGCAGTCAAGGCCAACGTCCTCGGTGGCGTCCGACCATTGCTCTTGTTCCCCGAAATATAATTTCCACATTCCTACGTGTGTAGTGCCAAAGAAGTGCTATAGAGTCCGCCGCCCTTCTGGGTTAAACTCCCACATACGAAGAGGCCGCCGCTGACATGGCAGGATCCGGCGGACTAGCATTATTTGAACGACGTTCACAAGATCGATGCCCTTCTCAGTAATGCTCCGGATGCAACCTTGCAGAGTCTGCACTTCATTGACGGATCCCCAGTCCAATCCCTTATTGAACCACGAAGCAAGCTAAATTGGAGGGCCGGGCCGAAACGCAGGTGTAGCCACCCACTTGGGGCCCCGTGGCTCGTTGATATAAAACCACCCCTGCTGCCATATGTCGAAAGATTTGGCGAAAGATCCTTCGGGCCAAACCGCGCCGGCCAGCTTGCCTATTATGACGCTGCCGCACTCTGCCTGCTCCTCCTCTGCCACTTGTGGCCTCACATCAAAGGTCTTGATCCACAAACCAAAGTGCGGAGGAGTCCGGAGTAAGGCCTCACATGTGACGATAAATGTCGAGATGAGGAGAACAGAGTCTGGGGCCAGATCATGAAAATCTAGCCCATAGTAAAACATGAGCCCCGGGACGAAGGGGTTAAGCGCGAACCCTAGCCCGTGAAGGAAGTGGGATACAAATACTACCCTCTCGCCAGATCTGGGGTCGGTATGACTTGCCCTTGCGCCATAAGCTGATGAAAGATTTCCGGGGTCAGGTACCTCGATACGCGGAGCTTCGCAATATCCTCCTCTATGACAGAAGAAGCCACCCACCGGCCCTGACGGTTGGATCCGGACATGACTAGGGCTGGTGGCAATTGGAACCCGAGGGTTGGAACTTGGGGTGGCTGGGATTGAGGAAGGAGCAAGCGCAAGGGGAGAAGACGAGACTGGGTCTCTATATAAAGGCCCCGAATACTGGGCTTCTCCCCCGGGGTCTCTAAACTTACCTATCACCAAGGAGTTGTACCCAGAGGACGGTTGGGTTACCCACGCCTGCATTAATGAAAATCCCGTAAATAAAGGGACACGATCCCTGCCTTGATAGGACGTGCCAGTAAAACCGCGCCCCGAGAAGTGGGGCGGCTCGCTAGCTGACGGTTGGAAATAGTAACCGGGCGGGCATGATACGATGTCGTGAACAGTTGTCAACAAGTTGGGCTCGAGGGATATTATATTCTCTGCAATTATATATACGGGTCTGGGTATACTACCTCGTCCGAAGACTATTCTGGAGTTCGGAAGGAGGGAACCCGCCTTGCAATGCCGAAGACAAATCTGCGCGCCGGACTCCTCGTCATTGAAGCCAGGTTCAGGGGTTACTGAGGGAGTCTTGGACTAAGGGGTCCTCGGGCGTCCAGCCTGTTATCCATGGGCCGGACTGATGGGTTGTGAAGACATGAAGGCCGAAGACCATACCCGTGTCCGGATTGGACTCTACTTGGCGTGGAAGGCAAGCTTGGCGACCGACTATGAAGATTCCTTCTTATGTAACCGACTCCATGTAAACCCTAGATCCCCTCGGTGTCTATATAAACCGAAGGGGATAGTCCGGAAAAGGGAGGACAAATACTCATTACCATATTCATAGGCTAGACTTCTAGGGTTTAGCTATTATGATCTCGTGGTAGATCAACTCTTGTAATACTCATATTCATCAAGATCAATCAAGTAGGAAGTAGGGTATTACCTCCATAGAGAGGGCCCGAACCTGGGTAAACATCGTGTCCCCTGTTCCTGTTACCATCGATCCTGGACGCACAGTTCGGGACCCCCTACCCGAGATCCGCCGGTTTTGACACCGACAGTACTCAAATACTCCTCCTCTGAATCAAGTGAGGATGAATCTGATGAAAATCTCAAGCCTAGCTATTCTAAACTTCCTAAGATTGCTGTGAAACAACAAAAGGCTTTTGAAAAGGTCCAAAATATGCTAGACAAAAGCGATGACCTGCTGGGTGAAGAAATGGATCGAACTCAAACTATGACTGATAATCTTTAGAGACTTCAGTCTAAGTTTGACAACCTTCAGAGTCATCATAACACTCTCTTATCTGATCATGAGAAACTTTCTTATGAATTTCCTCAAAGAAATCAAGATCTTGAGCAGCTAAGTGTGAGTTATGGAGATCTTCAGAAGGACAGTGATTCATTGCTTGCTCAACAGATCTGTTCCGCTCAGGTTGAATTCATTCCACCATGTTTGAAATGCACTGAACGAGAATCTACTAATTCTTCACCTGAAAGTTCAAATGCTTCTATTGCTGCAAATTCTTAAACTATCTCTGCTATCACAAATTCCTTATCTGAGGATGCTACTAGTATCACTGACAATGCAGGGCTGAAGGAATTGTAACAGGCATGTACAAATGCCTCAAAGGGCATCAGGCTCTTTGTGATGTGCTTAAAAAGCAGATCCTCAACAGAAACCTTAGGAAAGAGGGTATTGCCTTTGAGAGGAAACTCAATGCTGATGGGACCTACTAGAAACCTGAGTAGTATCCCAAAACCTCATGGGTTGCTGCAAAAGGACCTCCAGTAGATCCATCTACTTTATCTGGCTTTACATGTGAATCTTCATATTCTTCTGATGAGTCATTTGACTCCAACTATAAACTATTCAAAAATAAGAATGGTGAAGTATTTGCTAGATATGTTGGCACTAACTGCAGGAACGACCCCCCTTGAAGAAAATCTAGGTTCCCAAAAGGTGTGTTGAAAGTCTTCAGGTGAATGTCATCATGACACCACGTGTGAAGAATAGGAACCCCAGATCAAATTCTTCATATGGACCAAAGTCTTCATATGGATCCAAGTCCTCATATGGACCAAATTCCTCACGTGGATCAAAATCTTCATATGGATCTAGATCCTCATATGAACATCTTCGTGCTAACACTTCTGTTTCGCAGGGAAAAGATAAGGGCTGTGAATATGTGCATTATTCTTCAAATCATTACGTCAGTAAGTCCTTGAAGAATTTCTCTGCTTATTCATATGCTTACTCTAACCCCTCTTATGTGAAACGAAGTGGATTGGCTTCTATGCCACCTTTCTCTTATGGAGCTTGCAGAATGATGAACTCTTTGCCACCCCTCCGGATGCGGGTGGTGAAGAAAAAGAACTAATCTCTTATGCAGGGTCACTTCTCCATACGAACTTAAATGTTTGAAGAATTTGCTAGAGATTTGAATATGATTGAAAGGACGCAAGATAATCATGAAGAAATGAATTTTCATTTCTCACATCCTCATACTAATATATCTGCTGAATTGTTTGATGAAATTGATCTGATGAATTTGATGTCATATTCTTCACTGATGAAGTATATGAGTTCGTAAGATGCTCTAAATCATCTGCAGGATGATCAACCCAAAGCCACTGAGTGGGTCCTCGACAATGGATGTACAAATCACATGACCAGTGACAAGAACCTATTGATGGACACTACTTTATCTCCATCGCATCTGAAGCATATCACCTACGCTGATAAAGGCAAAAGCAAGGTATTGGGTCTAGGTAGGGTTGCGATCTCAAAGGATCAACACATGGATAAAGTCATGCTTGTCGAGTCCTTAGGGTTCAACCTCATGTCTGTCTCAATGCTTTGTGATCTTGATATGGTTGTTGTCTTTGGCAAGTATCGTTGTGTTGTGATCATGGAAGCTGACAATTCCAAAGTCTTCGAAGGTTTTAGGAGAGGAGACTTGTATATTGTTGATTTCTCTACAGGACCACAACCTGCTACATGTCTACTTGCAAAAGCTTCAGAAGGCTGGCTATGGCATCGACGACTTGGTCATGCTGGCATGAGGAACTTGCACACGCTCATGAAGAAGAAGCATGTCATTGGCATCGAGGGCGTCAAATTCCTCAAGGATCACCTGTGTGGAGGTTGTGAAGCTGGAAGATGACTAAGGCCAAGCATCCCTCAAAGACTATCATGACTACCACTCGTCCATTTGAATTGCTTCACATGGATCTCTTTGGCCCTACTCATTATGCCACATTCACTAATGTTGCATCTTTATATGGCTTTGTTATTGTTGATGACTATTCTCTTTACACATGGGGTGCATATCATCACTTACAAAACTGAAGTGCAGGAAGTCTTCAAACGATTTTCCTCAAGGGCTTCAACAAACTTTGGTGTGAAGATCAAGCACATTAGAAGTGACAATGGGACCGAGTTCAAGAATATTGGTCTTGATGACTATCTCGATGAACTTGGTATTACTCACGAGTTATCTGCTCCTTATACTCCTCAGTAGGATGGCATCGTGGAAAGCAAGAATAGGATTCTTGTTGAGATGGCTCGCACTATGCTTCATGAATACAAGGCGCCTCCTCGCTTCTGGCATGAGGCTATTGATACTGCTTGCCACATCATCAACAGGGTATATCTTCACAAATTCTTCAAAAATACCTCATATGAACTCCTCACTGACAAGAAACCCAATGTGAGTTATTTCAAAGTCTTTGATGCTAAATGTTGGATTAGAGATCCTCATCACAATTCTAAATTTGCACTGAAAGCACATGAAGATTTTATGCTTGGTTACAGAAAGGACTCGCACACCTACAGAGTCTTTAACACCTATCACCACAAGGTTGTTGAAACTGTAGATGTGCGGTTCGGTGAAACTAATGGCTCGCAAAGAGAGCACCTACCTCCTGTGCTAGATGAAATGTCACCTGAGGAATCCATCAAGTTCAAGGCTATTGAGGATGTCATTCCTACCGAAGAATCTGCTGAAGAAGTCATTCTAGAATGTGAAGAACATCATGCTGGTGCACCTGAGGAAAATGGCTCTGAGGAAAATGCTGAGCCCACTCAACATCGTCAACCCGCTCATCCTCGCATTGCTAATAAGGTGCAGATTGAGAGAATCATCAACGACATCAAAGCACCAGGTCCTCTCACACGCTCAAAAGCTTCACATTTTTCTAACTTTTCTGGGCACTTTACTTTTATCTCTATCACAGAGCCTACCTAAGTAGATGAGGCATTTCTGGAGCCTGAGTGGATTCAAGCGATGCAAGAGGAATTACATCAATTCGAGCTCAACAATGTCTGGGAACTTGTCAAGCGACCAGACCCACGCAAGCACAATATCATCTGCACCAAATGGATCTATCACAACAAGCAAGATGAAAATGGCCTTGTGGTGAGGAATAAGGCACGACTTGTAGCTCAAGGCTACACATAGGTTGAAGGAATTGATTTCGATGAATCTTTTGCACCTATTGCTAGACTTGAGGCTATTCGCATATTTATTGCTTATGCTAACCACCATAATATCATCTTATATCAAATGGATGTGAAAAATGCATTCCTCAATGGTAATCTTGAGGAAGAAGTATATGTTTCTCAACCCCCAGGTTTTGAAGATCGAAAGCATCCTGACCAAGTCTTCTGACTCAATAAGGCCCTCTATGGCCTCAAGCAGGCCCCTTGGGCGTGGTATGATACTTTGAAGGAATTCCTCATGAAGAAAGGCTTCAAACCCGGTTCACTTGACCCAACTCTTTTCACCAAAACCGATGATGATGAATTATTCGTGTGCCCAATCTGTGTTAATGATATTATCTTTGGCTGTACTAACCAACATTACAGTGACGAATTTGCCTATATGATGAGTGAGGAATATGAAATGTCTATGATGGGAGAATTGAAATTCTTCTTAGGTCTTCAAATTCGTTAATAGCGCAATGACATCTTCATATCGCAGGAGAAATACCTCAAGGATGTGTTAAGGAAATTCGACATGCAAGATTGCAAAGGCGTCAAAATCCCTATGCCCACAAATGTCCATCTATGCACTGATGAAAATGGTTTTGACTTCAAACAAAAGGTATACTGCTCCATGATTGTCTCTTTATTGTATCTATGTGCATCTAGGCCAGATATTATGCTTAGTGTTTGCATGTGTGCCCGTTTTCAAGCTACACCGAAGGAATCACACCATAAGGCTGTGAAGCATATTCTTCGATATCTAGCTCACACTCCAACACTTGGATTATGGTATCGCAAGGGATCGGCTTTTCATCTCATTAGATATTCTGACTCTGACTATGCTGGTGATCGTGTGGACCGCAAGTCAACATCAGGCACATGCCATTTCCTCCGACGATCCTTAGTATGTTGGTCCTCGAAGAAGTAGAACTGCGTATCACTCTCTACTGCTGAAGCTAAGTACATTGCTGTTGGCTCGTGCTGTGCTCAACTGCTATGGATGAAGCAAACCCTCAAGGACTACGGCATCAATGTGAAGAATGTGCCACTCTACTGTGACAATGAGAGTGCCATCAAGATTGCTCATAACCCAGTTCAGCACTCGAAGACAAAGCACATCCAGATTCATAATCATTTTCTTCGAGATCATGTGTTGAAGGGCGACATCTCTATCGAGCACGTGAGGACTGAAGAACATCAAGCTGATATCTTCACAAGCCCTTGGGTAAGAATAGATTTAGCAAGTTGCGGTGTGAGCTAAATATCTTAGAATCTTCAAATGTTCTTTGAAAAGGACACACATCCTAACACTTATGCAAAAATGATGACTTTGATATGCAACACACGAAGTAATGTTTTGCTTCAATCAATGAAGACTAACCCTCTAAGTGTGAAGAAATTAACGAAGAATTTGATTCTCAGAGCCCTACGACAATTGTACGCGGCGTCTAAAATCATTATTCTTATACGGTGGGTCACGCCACCAACAAAAGTTGCAAATCTTCAATTCGAGTTTTTCTTCAGTTTTGAAATTCCTCTGTTGTTCAAATTCTTCAACTTTGCATAGTCTTCACTCTTTCCGACCATGTTATTCATTGACTATGTATATATATTTGAGTTTTTAGTCCTCTACAGCATTCACCTATTGCTAAATTCTTCAAGTTGACTTTCCTGCTAGGTGAATGTGATCGGATCCTTCCCCTCTATGCTAAACTCAACCCAGTATGTTCACAAATTCTTCATGTGGGCTCTATTTGAAACTCGTTCAATATCTTCATTTTGTCCTTGTCAGCTGAAGAATTTGCGAACGAAACTTTAAAATATTCATATCTGAAATTTTGGCTTTTGCCGCTCAAACCGTTCCGCATCCCACGGTAAGATTAAAATACTCACCCACGATCTAACACGATCTCCACTTCTCAGTACGTGGGTGACACATGTCGCTAGGATGAGAAGGGGCAGGGGCACGTTCGTCCATTTTCTTCTGGCGAGCAGTTTTTTACCTCGGCTATAAATACCCCTCTCCCTCCACTGACCTCATTTACCCTGCTCAACCTCACTCCCCTCGCTCGAGCTCTCTTACCTAGCACCGTCGCTACTTCCATTGTCGCCGGGGAGGAAGAGCTTCACTTCCTTGACCTCGTCGCCGTCGTACTCACGCTGGCCGCGGAAATCTTCACTCCGCCGCCATCGCAACTGTCTTCCGCCGCCGAGTTAGGGCGTGGAAGATCTGAACGAACGAACTTCCCATCTACAACTCCCAGTTTGTCGTGTTCTTCATCAAGGGTAAATAAAATATATTTTTACTGCCCTTGTTCATTCAGATGATTTCCACAAAATCATAAAAGGTGTTTATTCTTCAACTTCCACACTCATTAAACACCTCACATGCATGTGTTCTTTATCTATTTCTCTAAGCAATGTTTTTCTTCAAGATTCCTCAATTGTGTGGATTTTCAATCTATACAACTCTGGAACGTAAGTCAAAGACCGCTTAGTGAAATTCCTCAAGACACTCCTGGTCAAATTCCTCAAGCTTGATTCTTTTGAAAAACTTCTGAGAATGCATGTGACCTCTCCAAATTCTTCACACCTATACTCTGTTCATAGGTACACATGTCCGCTGCTGAATCACTAGGTTCTCATCAACTTAAATCATTTCCAGGGTTCCTCCAAGACAAATGGCATACCTCTTCAGAAAATTCTATTGTTCAATATCCTCAGCTAAAGAAAATGGCTGATGGCAAGAGACCTCAGAAGGGAGGCAAGAGACCATAAGTGAATACTGCCTTTGAGATCCCAGATGACATCTATGAGGAATATTGCACTCCTGATGAAGCCAAACATGGCAAGGAGAACAAGAATCAGCACAAGGTGCGCATACAGAGGATCGAAAGGAGATGGGCATGGGAATGGAGGGAGTACAGATATGTAACTCCAAAATACATGAAGAAATTCGCTTTACACCCTCCTTGCCCAAGACCTCCATTTGCACCAGGCCAAGCTGCTGATCCCACTAGCCTTAAGCGTGGTGAGGACTATCCAGATGAATGGGCCAAACGGCAAGCCAAGTTGGCCAAGGAAGCAATGAATAAATTCAATGAAGACTCTATTGCTTCCGCTGCTGAGGCCTCTGCTAGCAAGCCTAAGAAGGTTATGCCCAAGAAGCCTGTGCACAAGCCCAGTTCCTCAGCAAAGCCCTCACAACATATTCCTCAAGCAGCTCCAGTTCCCACTATTGCAAAACCTTCAGCTGCTGCTGCAAAATCCTCGGCACATGCGCATCTGGCCTCGTGCCAAAGGACAACTGGTATCTCAATTGCTTCAGGAGCATCTGCAAGTTCCTCAGCTCCTCCTTAGTCATCAGTAGGCCTAACTCTGCTGAAGAAAAAGGCCACTGATGGACGAGGCACAAGGCCAAGTCCTCACAAGAAGCAGGTTGCCTTCCAAGTACCGTCGAGTGAAGACAAAGCCGATGATGAGGAATTAGCTAAAATCACCAGAGACAGACATCGCAGGGCTGCTAGAGCCAAAGGCAGTAATGTGCCATTGATGCTGGATCCAAAGTTGATCCTAGACTTCATCAGCCTATGGCATAAGGACCCCAACACTCCTTTGCCTGAGCTGAACCTTACTCCTTGCCAAAGTCATGTGTTGACGACCTTCACTGATGAGGAAAAATGGAAATTTGAACAGGGGAGGAGGGTGAAGAAAGCTTAATACAAGAAAGAGCACTTTCTGAAGCAAATTTTTTTGAAGCTATCACCTGATGAACTTGTTGCTCTACAATAAGAAATCAAGGGTCTTAGTGATGAATTTGACCGATACTATGCTGGTTGGCTGGGAGCCAAAGTCAGATTCGTCAAGCAGACCAAGGGATTCACCTCAAAGGTTGCAGCCTCAACGCAACGTGAAATTCCTCAGGCTAAAGCATCTGCTTAGCCTACTGAAGAACATGCTAGCACCGCTGATGACAATCAGACTGCGGAAGAACATGAGAGCACCACGGCTGACGAAAATATTCCAGCCACTCAAGAAACTGCCAGGGCAACCTCTAGTGTTGTGCCTGAAGAACAAGTCGGGCCAGCTGAAGCATCTGCTACAACGCCTGAAGAAACTAAATAAGCCAAGGCAACTGCATCAGTTGTGCCTGAAGAAACTGCACAAATTTCCTCTGCTCCTCCTGCACAGACAAGCATCAACTTTCCTTCTGCATTAGAAGCGAAGAAAACCAAGGCTGCGGAGCGAGCAGCTGTGAAGAAAAGGAAATCATCTGCTTCCTCAGAGTCTTTAGCTCCAAAGAAAGTGAAGACTTTGACAAGCTCTTTTAAAAATCCCATAGATGTTCCAATATCAAGCATGCCATCAAACGAGATTATTCCTTTTGGTGAGGAATATGTGATTCCAAGTGAATCTCATGAAGAAGATCCTTCTGCTGCTACGTCAGAGCATATTGATGAAGAAATTGAAGTGGACAATATCACTTCAACTCCACACGTATCATCGCCCATGCCTCAGTTCACAACTGAAGAGGCAAGCATTGAAGAAATAGATGATGAAGATGAAGATGCGGACATTGGGTGTACAACACCGATTTTGAATGATGACTACTGGGAAAGTCATCACCCCAATTCGCCATTCTACACCCTTCTGCAATAGATTCCTCAGTCCCCTATCCAGACTGAAGAAATTCATATGGGTTCTGAAGGACATCAAGCTTCACTTCTATCTATTCCTGAAGAAGTTCCAGCCACTAGCGCTGATAAAAATGTTGCTGAAGAAATGGAGGCCAAGGCCGGTGAAGAAATTACCACTAAAATTCCTCAGCATGTGGCTCCAGAGACTGTGATTCAAGAGGCTGTGAAGACATCAACTGCCAATCTTCAGCCCAAGCCCCAGAATCCTCACTCCAAGAAGCAGAAGTTCAAGGCTGATGACTTCTTTGCTGAGCACATTTTCTTCACTGACTACAATCCATATGACTATGCTCGTCTTTGACGCAAGCGTTTTTGGACTGCTAGCCAGATGAACTTCTATTCCTCGCTGCTGTTTGATAAGGACAAGATCTCTGACCATGAGAAAATTCCTCATGTTGATATGGAGTCTCTACCGTGCTTCAACCCAGTCCTCAGTGTTCTTCATGATGCTGGGCTGCTCAACCTCTGCACCGACATCTGCGATTGGAATGAAGAACTCATTCTTCAATTCTTCGCCACACTGCACATTACTGGAAATGCTAAAGATGTCAATTCATGGGTGTTGGACTGGATGACTGAAAATACTCACTACAAAGCTCCGGCCTCTGAATTGCGTCACGCCATCCCAGTCAGTCCGCTCACTAAAGGGCAATGCTATTCTTATCGATGAAGGCACTCATCCATTGGATGGACAGTTTCGCAAAGCTACATCTTATTCCACCAATGATGACTCTGCTACACATGACATTGCTGCAAATGCTTCAAACCAACATCCTCAAGCCACTGCTCCAAGGGTGATGACTGATCGTGTAGCGACCAGACCTCAAACAGTCTGATCTCTATGCTCAGGTGTCATCCCTGGATCAGTAATGCTCACACCACACAGTACTCGGAGGATTTATAACAGAGTAGAAATCACACACTTATTACATCGAGTGTCTCAATAGAGAACTTATTACAATAAATATGGCTTAAGGCCATCTAATAACTATAATAGCGGAAGGCTTGGAAGATAAGTGAGTCCATCAACTCCAACGGCATCACTGAGTATAGAACCACGACCTAAAACTCCTTAATCGTTGTTCTGAAAAGTCTGCAACATTAACGTTGCAGCCCGAAACGGGTCAGCACATGGAATATGCTGGCAAAGTAACACATAGAGAGTAATGGAATGAAACAGCTATAGTATATGCATATTTGGCTGGTGGAAAGCTCTATGGTTACAGTTTTGCGTAAAGACAATTCTTCCGTACTGCAAAGGAATAAATTTTATGTAACTATCATGGTAGTTGTTAAACATTGAGAATGGTTAACAGCATCCTCAATCCCAATTAAGCATCATCATTAAACAAAACCCAACAAAATTAATTTAGAGTAACATGTTGAGATTCACATGATAATCCAAGTACTAGATACTCAAGATGTCCAAAACCGGGGACACGGCTAACCATGATTAGTTTATACACTCTGCAGAGGTTTGCGCACTTTTCCCCACAAGACTCGATCGCCTCCGTTTGGTTTCTCGCACTACATGGTGTTTGAGAAGACGAATGACCGAGACACAGTCTTTCAGAAGCGCTAGCACCTTACGATGGATAGACCGTTACACCTACTTTCCCCTACATCTGCTAGTCTACCCTGTAAGAGTTCGCACGACTTAATCAACTATGCTAGAGCCCATAATAGCTTGTGGCTGCACACGGAAGTTTCTAGTATGAAAAATCTCATGATCCCTTTGGGCCTGGGTGGCGGTCCATAAAGAAAAACAGGCAATCCTGGAATACCCAGGTACCTCAATCCACCCAGATGTGTATTTAAGTTTCCACCTTAAATAAACCATTAATTAACAAACTCACATCTGTCATGGATATCACTAACCCAATCCACGTCTACTAGCATAGCATGGCAATAGTAAGCAAACGTAGAAGTAACTCCCAAAGGTTTGATACTACAACAGGTAATAGGTACTACCTCAACTACTTCCCATCCCACAATTTAATTAGATCCTAATCATGCAATGTTTTGAGGATTGATCTAATGCAATAAAACTGGGTAGTAGAAGGTATGATCAAAGTGTTACTTGCCTTGCTGATGATCCGCGAAACCTAGAGATTCGAAGTAACAGGCGGCGCACTCCGGGTATTCTATCGTAGACAAACAAACAAGCATACAATAAGTATTCATCTAATGCATGGGTAAAACTCAAATAAGATATCTAACCAGAAGGTTCAACTTAAGAACTCCGGTTGGCAAAAAGAATCAAATCAAACGAAGCAACGAAAGTCAAACGGCAAAAGAAACAAGCTTCGTTTACTATTCTAGATCTAGGGCAATTTTTACAGTGGCAAAAACTTGTTTAAGTTGGTTAAACGGTTAGAGGGTTTTGAGACGAAACTCCAGGCGCTTGATCACCTGATTCCGATAACCGAGCGAAAAGTTATACTAAAACGAAAATCGGATCAGGAATCGCGATCAGAAAAATCGCGGATTTAATCCGAGAAAAGAAAAACGACGAACGTTCGCTAGAACAAACGAACGGATGAACGCTCGCTAAATAAATAAACTGGAAAAACCGACCTATTTAAAAAAACCGAAACTAAAAAAAATAAAACCACGACTTTTTTTTAACCGCGACTTTCTTTTAAAAAACGGCGGCGAAAATGAGGTTGACCTGGGTCCGGAAGCGGGCGGCGGCGGCTCTGATTTCGGGCGCAGTGGGCTGGGGCGGCTCGGGGCAGCGGTATTTAAAGGATGCCCCCGGGCGGTGTCCCGCTCGGGTACGGCCCGAAGTCGGTTCACGTTTTTTTTAATTATTCCATGCAGAAAAACAAATAAAAGAAATACTAAACGGACTTCAAAAATCCCGAAATAAATTTTCCCGGGCTTCTAAAATCAAGCCGCACAAGGTGAACATTTATTTGTGGCCTAAATGCAATTTTGAAAAACACACATTTTTCCTAAATTCAAATAAAATACCGAAAAACTCCAAAATAAAATCTTGTTTGATTTTATTATTAAGTCCTCAATATTTCCTTATTTTGGGAAAGTCATTTTATTCCCTCTCTCATATTTTTGTAATAGAAATAATTGATGATAAAATAATTAAAATCAAATGATCCTATTCTCAAAATTTGAGAAAACTCAAATATGAAAATAATGAATTCCCCAACTCTCTCTGTGGGTCCTTGAGTTGCGTAGAAATTTCTAGGATCAAACCAAAAGCAAAAAAATTATGATATGCAATGATGGTCTAATGTATAACATTCCAAATTGAAAATTTGGGATGTTACAGATCGTGAACTTCTCCTTAGTCTTCATCAGAAGGTGGATCACAATCACAAGTGGGTCAAGCGTCAGTTTGGTTCAATTCTTAAGAACATGACAATACGCAAAACACTGTGAAGAAGAACCACTACTACTTGCATGAAGTTTTTGACCGCACTTGGGCTGTATTGTCTCACCTCTACGGTGATGAATATCTCAAGCAGATGAGCTTCCAACATGACTTTGACTGGTCTCAGCCACCTTCGAAGAAATTCAAGAAGGTCAAAGTTCCTCACTTGGTGGCCTATTCAAATTCTTCATCGCGCGAGACAGACGAAGCCGAAGACTGGAACGACACTGCGACAGGCCCTACTCCAACGGACGACCCCAACAACGCTGGCGCTCCTCCATCGACTTCATGATGATATTCTTCAGGGGCGTTAGTCCTCAATTTCGTCCCTTTTGGTCATTCGATGGCAAAGGGGGAGAAATTTGAGTTAGTCTTCAAGCGGGTCTGTATATATGGGCGTTTTTTGCTAAGTTGCAACTCTAGTTCTTCGGAAGTATTTGTTGGATCGAGTTCTAAACTTAAGTCCGATGGTGGTCTGATACTTTTGCTCTGTTATTTTGCTAAGTTAATGCACGCATACTGAATTACATCAAACATCATATTTCATCATGCATTTCAAATTCTTCATATCATATGTTAATGCACGCTTGCTGAATTACATCAGACATCATATTTCATCATGCATTTCAAATTCTTCATATCACATGTTAAATGCGTGTATGAATTACAAGATATAGGGGGAGATCTCCATGATTCCACTCTACAATGTGCATTTGCTATTCAAGGCAAATTCCTCACATATGCACATCTTTAGGGGGAGTTCTTTTATATCTTGCAATCAAATTCCTCAATATCAGTATTTACACTTCATATGTTTATCCCCGTTGAAAACTTAACCTATATTGTCATCAATCACCAAAAAGGGGGAGATTGTAAGTGCATCTAGTGCCCCTTAGTGATTTTAGTGTATTGAAAACTTATAGGTTAAGGGACTAATGCGTTTGTGAGTGTACACAGGTCTATAAGTCTATGAGGAGATTGATATTTACAATGAAAGTCAACACCTAAAAATGAATGTCTTCAACTGATGACTTTGGCTTTCTGAAGACTTTGAAAGTGAAGAATTTGGTGTGATTCTGAAGACTTGATATTCATGCGAGGAATATGAAGCGTGAAGACTTTTGTTTTTGTAGTTTTGTTTTCTCTTTCTTGAGTCATAGGAAACACCGTACTGTTAAAGGGGGTCGAGGTAAAACTAAGGAAAAGTTTCCAAGTGATGCTCATCTCAAAATCCTACACCTACCAATCCTTTTGAGTGAAGCCATTGGAAATCTCATATAGTTCAGTCAATTTCTTCAGTGACAGAGACGAAGATCTTATGGTCTCTAAGAAATTTGTTCTGACTGAGGAGTTAGGAATTCGCAAGTGCAGATTGCCTACAAGTGAGGAACATGATAGCCCTAAGGAATTTGATAGTCAAATTTCTAACCATTGTTGTGCTATGCGCCAGCTGTCCCAAAATATCTAGCCACCTAATGGTCATATAATTGAAGGGCATTTATGTCTTATCATGTCGGGCTGCTCCCTAGGCTATAAATAACCCCCCCCCCCCTACAACCACTAGCTGGTTGGCTGCTTCATGAGAAACTGACACTTGTCATTAAGAGCATCCCATACTCCGAGTACTTTGAGCAAAAATCATCAAGTGAGGAAAAGCCAAACCCAAACACCTACAAACCCAAAGTGATTGAGCATCACTAAAGAGATTTTCCCGTGTGGAACCGACGCTTGTTACCTTTGAGGACTGTGCATCCTACAGACGGTTAGGCGTCATGGTCTAGAGCATCCAAGAGGAAATTGTGGATTGCCGAGTGGCCAAGTCTGTGAAGGTTTGGAAGTCACCTGAAGACTTACCACGAGTGATTTGGTGAGGTATGTGCGACCTTAGCTCAAGGAGAATACGGTGAGGACTGTGTGTCCGGGACTGTGTGTCCTAAGGTTTAAATATCTAACCACTCCAACCAGACGTACGACTGTCACAACAGTTGGAACTCTTCTACCAAATCACTGTCTACACCAAGCTACTGGCTCTATTTCCTCAACCCTTTTATTTCCTCATTTCTGTGTAGAAGTACTTGATCGTTACTGTTTGAAGACTTTGACTGAAGACTTTCTCAGTTTCCTCAATCCTATTTCTTCAGTCACTTTGTCTTCAGCCTGCTATCCTGTGTTTACGCTACTTGTACTCTGTGCTTGTTTTCATTTCATCATGATGACTGTGCTACTATTCTGTTATGCTTGCATCTGAGTACTTATTCAGCTGCCTAGTAGTTCGTTCCTTAGGAATTTCCTCACCTTGAAATTCCTCAGTGACGAATTTGTAAAAATCGCCTATTCACCATCCTCTAGTCGATATAACGCACTTTCAGATTCATCTGTCTATGTACCGTCTATGATCCTAATTTTGAAAGGTTACAGATGTTGCATGTGACATTTGGTGCTCATACAGTTGTGAAATGGGGTAGCCGAGTGCTGAAGCTATATGATGTTGTACTCTGATGTATTTCAATTATGAAATCCTGCTTCCTTAATACGAAAATGAACTATTGTGTGTTGAATATGAAATGTTGATTAGATTAATAAATGGATTAATAATAATAGGCCAATTATCCCGCTAATTGGGTTTTCTATTGCAAACGGTTATTGAGAAAATACCGTGGGTGATGACCTCAGACAACGCACACCGTTTCTAGAAATAAAACGTGTTGGATCAATGAACAATCACACACGACTTCCTCTTGAAAACTGTTTGTGTTAGGCCACCTTGCGCAAACGTTTACCACATAAAGAGTGTGTGATGGACAACATATGCCACACAGTTTCTTCTATGCACCGTGTGTGATGCATTCAATAACGCAAATGATAAAATTATTAATATTGTGTGAAATGACAACGCTATCACAAATAATTTAATGGGGAAAATTATGTGTGATGTACGTGCGAACGGAAACGTTTTTCTTGGAGTGACCGCGTGGGATGTATATACGAGCGGAAATGTACTTCTTGGATTGACTGTGTGGGGTGTAAATACTAACGGAAACATATTCCTTGGATTGACTGTGTGGAATGTACATACAAACAGAAACGTTTGTCTGAGACTGACTGTGTGGGATGTACTTACGACCGAAAAAGATTGGGCATGTATAATTGTATTTTTCTTAACACACCTATACGTATAAACATACTTGATCACTTGCTCGTCGCACACGAGCTCATTTTGCCGAGCGTGTGTGACCGGAGGGCTTATCCCCAACGGTTTTCTGGGTCGTGTGGGAATGACCCCCTATCGCCCACACTCACTGTGCGACGCTTCAAAATGCCGTCACAGAAAGGGGTTAAAAACCGTTTGTATAACACCTTGTTGTACCAGTCTGAATCCTTTGACCACACACATGTTAGAGTCCATCCAACAGGACACACGTACTTGGGCAAGGGTTGGTGCATCTGGGATAGAGAAAATTGTCCCTGAGACATAGACCTTAGACTTTTTTGGGATGATTGTCCCTTCCTCGCTGCTCTGGTCATATTACTCACGCCATTTTCTACACGTGTTGTATGATGTAGCCCCCCCAGCCTTCAGCTTTCTTCTATCAATGCAAAGATATGCAAGCTCTTACGTATTCATGTAAAAAACAACTCTCAAAAAAAGACGTGGCATCATTATAGGCCGGGAAAAGTAAACAATAAGGCCCACTAAGCACGTATGGGCTCCGGCCTAGTACACATCAAGAAGGGTTGACCCCATCAACAAAACCCACCATCCATGCTAACATGATCATACCCTCCGCAAAATATCGGAATAGGAAACAAATCACAAGAGTGCTATACATCGCTTGTATTGAGTCTTAATACGGCTCTCCATAAGGTTTTGGTGTTGAAGCGGCTTCTAGGCTGGCCCATTAGCGCGTTCTATCGCTGTAGTCATTTTGTTCGCTAGTTCTGGTCGCTATAGATTGAATTCCTCCCTCTTCTTTTGTTGTACACTAGCTGAAGTTATTCGGTTTTATTTTTTTGCTTTCTTTCTTTTTCTGTCTATTTGTTTTATGGTTTTCTTTGGTTTTCAATGGTTTTTTCTTTTCCTTCTTCATTCTGTGGATTTTTTCTTTTTATTTCTTCTGTGTGTTTTCTCTATAATTTTCATTGGCTTTCATAGTATTTTTTCCCCTTCTTGTCTTTTGTGTGTTTTCTTTATGGTTTTCATTGGTTTTCAGTTTTAGTTTTTTGATTTTTTTATGTCTCTTTACCAATTTTCTTCGGTTGTTTGGTATTCTTCTTTTTATCAACACATGTTACCTCTTTGTACACATTGTACATTTTTCCTATATAATAAGAATCTTGTTTTTTATATATTTAAAATATTTCTAATTCATGATTCATTTTTTTCAAATATATGTTTTGCGTCTAATTTTTCATACACATTGTACATATTTCCACATATATAAGGAACATTTTATATACATGTTTAACTTTTTTCAAATAAATGAACAAAATTTTCTTATATTTATATTTAGATGTCTACTTTTTTCATATATTTTTCGTATACATACTAACATTTTTTATGCATGTTTCACATTTTCAAATACATTATTAATATATTTTCAAATATATGTTTTGATGTTTACTTTTTCATACACACTGTACATCTTTTTACATACCTGAAACATTTTGTGGATACATGTTTTACATTTTCAAATACATCATTAACATATTTTTCAAACACATGTTTTTGAATATTCTCTCAAATACGTGTTAAGTATTTTTGAAATACAAGTTGACACATTTTTAAATAAGACAAAACATTTTCTTAAACTATGCTAACTTTTTTTACATTGTATAAATAATTTTTTAAAGTCATGCACATAATTTCTGAAACATGTGAACATTTTTCTACATGCAACATACATTTTGTTTGAATGGTACATTTTTTCGAATTACATGAATATTTTTTGACATTGTATAAATATTTTCTAAATATGTCATGTACATTTAAAAAAATATGTGATCATTTTCTTAATGTCACAAACATTTTAACCGAGTAAAAACTGGGGGTCCACCACGTAACGAAGCGCTAAGGCGATAGGGAGGCGATTGCATGGCGATTGCCCTAGTGTGCTAGGGTTAGGGTTTCAAGTGCGGGGGTGGTGTGACTACGGTGGTGACCTGGGAGGCTATGGCGCAGCCTGGGACACTGACTGGAAGGGTTTATCTCTGCGAGGGGCGGAGCTAATGGCGGAGCGGACTTCGGGAAAGACGGCGAAGGGCGAGGAGCAGATGGCATCCTCCACGACAGTGATGGCTACTACAAAAAAAACGTTGAACCCATCAACGGCAGCATGTGGATCGGCCAACCAGAAGAGGAAGGAGACCCCATGCAGGGCGGCGGCGGCTACCCCGGAGGCGCGTAGATCTGGTGTTTCAGCTAGTCGGGAGGCATCTAAATGACCCATTGAGAGCAAGACTCCGGACCCTACATCTAGTCTCTTGGCGAGGTTGGGAGGGATGGTGTTGATGGACAAGGAGGCTGAAGGCATGTTTTTTGCAGAACAAGAACCGGTGCAGCCAAAGAACTCTAGATGGTCGGTGCTACTTCTTGAGCTTGCGTTGGTTTTTCCCTTAGAGAGGAAAGGGTGATGCAGCAAAGTAGAGATAAGTATTTCCCTCAGTTAGAGAACCAAGGTATCAATCTAGTAGGAGGTACAAGCAAGTCCCCAATCTATACACATGCACAATCAATCAAACACTTGCACTGAACGCGATGAAGGGGTTGTCAATCCCTTCGCGGTCAATTACAAAGGTGAGATCTGATAGAGATAGGTATAAAAGATTGCTAAAACGTAAAACAAAATAAAAGTAAATAAATTGCAGCAAGATATTTTTGGTTTATAGATATTAAAATATATAATGGAAAATAGACCCGGGGGCTATAGGTTTCACTATAGGCTTCTCTCTTGAAGGCAAATAATATGGTGGGTGAACAAATTACTGTCAAGCAGTTGATAGAAAAGCGCAAAGTTATGACGATATCCAAGGCAATGATTATGCATATAAGTATCACATCCGTGTCAAGTAGACCAACTCCTGCCTGCATCTACTACTATTACTCCACACATCGACCACTATCGAGCATGCATCTAGAGTATTAAGTTCATAAAGAACGGAGTAACGCCTTAAGTAAGATGACATGATGTAGAGGGATAAACTCAAGCAATATGATGAAAACCCCATCTTTTTATCCTTGACGGCAACAATACAATACGTGTCTCGCTACCCCTACTTTGTCACTGGGTGAACTCACACAAGATTGAACCCAAAACCAAGCACCTCTCCCATTGCAAGAAAAACCAATCTAGTTGGCCAAACCAAACCGATAATTTGAAGAGAAATACAAAGATATCAAATCATGCATATAAGAATTCAGAGAAGATTCAAATAATATTTATAGATAATCTGATCATAAATCCACAATTCATGGGATCTCGACAAACACACCGCAAAAGAAGATTACATCGGATAGATCTCCAAGAACATCGAGGAGAACATTGTATTGGAGAACATAGAGAGAGAGGAAGCCATCTAGCTACTAGATATGGACCCGTAGGTCTGATGTAAACTACTCATGCTTCATCAGAAGGGCAATAGGGTTGATGTAGATGCCCTCCATGGCTGAATCCTCCTCCGGCAGATCGCCAGAAAAGGCCCCAAGATGGGATCTCACGCGAACAGAAGGTTGCGGTGGCAGAAAAGTATTTTTGTGGCTTGTTCTGAGGGTTTGGGAATATATGTGAATTTATAGGACAAAGAAGGAGGTCGGTGGACTCCCGAGGGGGCCACAAGCCAGCCCCCCCTAGGGCGTGCCCCTATGGCTTGCCGCTGCCTCGTGGGTCTTATGACTTGGACTCCATGTCCTACGGGTGTCTTCTGGTCCAAGAAAATCATCATGAAAGTTTTATTCCATTTGGACATCGTTTGATATTCCTTTTCTGCGAAACTCAACAAGGAAAACAGAAACTCGCACTGCGCTCTAGGTTAATAGGTTAGTCCAAAAAATAATATAAAATATCATATTAGTGCATATAAAACCTCCAAAACAGATAATATAATAGCATTGAACAATCGAAAATTATAGATACATTGGAGACGTATCAGTCGGCGGTAGGCAAAGTTTTCTCATCGAGGCCGCTGATGAAGAGTGTTCTGGAGAAGACCATGCACCAGAAGACCATTGTAGGATCGAAAGTATGTCTAGAGGGGTGATTAGACTACTTGACCAAATAAAAATCTAGCCTTTTCCCAATTTTAAGTCTTGGCAGATTTTAGCAACTTAGCACTAGTCAAGTAAACAACCTACACATGCAAGTCTAAGAGTATAGCAGCGGAATGTAAAACATTGCACATGAAGGTAAAGGGAGGAGTTTGGAGGGAGCAAACGCAATGTAGACACAAAGATTTTTGGCGTGGTTCCGATAGGTGGTGCTATCGTACATCCACGTTGATGGAGACTTCAACCCACGAAGGGTAACGGTTGCACGAGTCCACGGAGGGATCCACCCACGAAGGGTCCACGAAGAAGCAACCTTGTCTATCCCACCATGGCCACCTCCCACGAAGGACTTGCCTCACTAGGGTAGATCTTCACGAAGTAGCCGATCTCCTTGCCCGTACAAACTCCTTGGTTAGACACCACAATCTTAACGGAGGCTCCCAAGTGACACCTAACCAATCTAGGAGACACCACTCTCCAAAAGGTAATAGATGGTGTGTTGATGATGAACTTCTTGCTCTTGTGCTTCAAATGATAGTCTCCCCAACACTCAGCTCTCTCTCATAGGATTGGATTTGGTGGAAAGAGGGTTTGAGTGGAAAGCACCTTGGGGAAGGCTAGAGATCAACATTTATGTGGTTGCAATGGAATATCTTGACCTCAACACAAGTGTAGGTGGTTCTCTCTCAGAAAATGTATGTTGGAAGCGTAGACATGTTATGATGGCTCTCTCCATTAATGAAGAGTGGGTGGAGGGGTATATATAGCCTCCACACAAAATCTAACCGTTACACACAAATCACCAAACTCGGTGGGACCGAATAATGAAACTCGGTTGAACCTATTTAGTTCAAAATGTGAATGTTAGGATTTTCAGTGGGACCGACATGTCAACTCGGTGAGACCGATTTCATTAGGGTTAGGGCATAATGTAATCCCAGTGAGACCGATTACACAAACTCGATGGGACCGATTTTGGTAATAAGCTAACCAGAGAGTTGGTCAGGCAAACTCGGTGGGACTGATTCACTCATCTCGGTGAGACCGAAACATTACAAAGGGGAACAGAGAGTTTGCATTGCGAACTCGGTGGGACCGATCGCTCATTTCGGTTGGACCGAAACGTTACAAAGGGAAACAGAGAGTTTGCGATCCCATCTCGGTGAGACCGAGATCCCTATCGGTGAGACCGAAAAGACTAGGGTTTTGTGGCAGTGGCTATGTCAACCGAACTCAGTGGCGCCGGATAGAAAGTTTCGGTGGGGCCGAGTTTAACTTTTGGTTTGGGACATATGTGGATATGAGAAAGTGGTTGAGGGTTTTGGAGCATATCACTAAGCATTTTGAGCAAGTAACCCATTAAGCAACACCTCATCCCCTTTTAATAGTATTGGCTTTTCCTATGGACTCAATGTGATCTTGAATCACTAAAAGGTAAAATGTAGAGTCTTGAGCTTTAGAGCTTGAGCCAATCTTTTGTCCTTAGCATTTTGAGGGGTCCACATTTCTAATCCATGCCATGCCAATCATTGAGCTTTCCTAAAATATTTATCTTGAAATAGTATTAGCTCAGTGAGCTATATGTTGTTAGGAATTACCAAAACCACCCAGAGATAGTTGCACTTTCAATCTCCCCCTTTTTGGTATTGATGACAACATATAGATCAAAGCTTCGACAAACGATTATAAGATTGAAATACATCATCGCTTTGAGAAGTATGTGATAAGCAATATGTCCCCCTAAATTTGTGCATTATTTAAAATTTGCTTGTGAATGCAAATGCACAATCGATTAGGATCATGGGTCACTCTTACATGTCACATACATCTTGGTGGAGCACTCAAAATGATAAACATTAAAAACATGAACTCATAACCAAGCAAAGTGAATGATCATATATGGAATATAAGAGATAATATCATCCAAGCAAGCATTAAGGTAGCATATGATCAATCACATGATCAAACAAGTATCTCACACAGACAAAGACATAGTATATCAACCAAGCGCATAAAAAGGTTCAACCAAAAACAAGAGTGATAAAAGGCAAAACACTCTCTCTCGAAGCCTATGATCTATACATATTTCTCCCCCTTTGGCAACAAGTTACCAAAAAGTTTGAAAATGCATAGTGATATGCGTCTCTCAGGCTTGGTCTTCGGGAGGTGGTGTAGAGAGAACTCCAAGGACGAAGGCATCTGTCGATGTAGTTGGAGCTGGTGGAGTGGCTGCTGGAGGTGGCACTGAAGTTGTAGTTGCTGGTGCTGACAAAGTAGTTCTAGAATCTGGAACTGGCACAACGGTAGACCTCTGACCTCGTGGCACACGCTGAAAAGCATCTGTAGTTGCCTTTCCTCTCCTCTCCTCAGCTTCCTCCTGGAGCCGCTCAACAGCTGTCTGGATTTTAGTAACCTTCAGATCAAGATCATAAAATTTTGTCTCAACAATCCTCTCCAGGCTCTCCTGATTCCGAGTCAGGGTGGCCAAGCCCTTCTCAATCCTCAGAGTAGATTGGATCAGATAGCCCAATTGATCCTGTTTTGACTTGAGGTATATGATACGTCTCCAATGTATATATAATTTTTGATTGTTCCATGCTATTATATTATCTGTTTTGGATGTTTATGGGCTTTATTATACACTTTTATGTTATTTTTGGGACTAACCTATTAACCAGAGGCCCAGCCCATATTGTTGTTTTCTTGCCTATTTCAGTTTTTCGAAGAAAAGAAATATCAAACGGAGTCCAAACGGAATGAAACCTTCGGGAGAGTTATTTTTGGAACGGAAGCAATCCAGGAGACTTGGAGTAGATGTCAGGGAAGCTTCAAGGTGGCCACGAGGCAGGGAGGCGCGCCTGCCCCTGGGCGCGCCCCCACCCTCATGGGCCCCTCATGGCTCCCCTGACCGACTTCTTTCGCCTATATATGTGCATATACCCTGAAAACCTTCGAGAACACAATAGATCGGGAGTTGCACCGCCAGAAGCCTCCGTAGCCATCAAAAACCAATCTAGACCCGTTCCGGCACCCTGCCGGAGGGGGGAATCCCTCTCTGGTGGCCATCTTCATCACCCTGGCACTCTCCATGACGAGGAGGGAGTAGTTCACCCTCGGGGCTGAGGGTATGTACCAGTAGCTATGTGTTTGATCTCTCTCTCTCTCTCTCTCTCTCTCTCTCTCTCGTGTTCTTGAGTTGGCACGATCTTGATGTATCACGAGCTTTCCTACTATATTTGGATCTTATGATGTTTCTCCCCCTCTACTCTCTTGTGATGAATTGAGTTTTCCCTTTGAAGTTATCTTATCGGATTGAGTCTTTAAGGATTTGAGAACACTCGATGTATGTCTTGCATGTGCTTATCTGTGGTGACAATGGGATATCACGTGCTCCACTTGATGTATGTTTTGGTGATCAACTTGCGAGTTCCGTGACCTCGTGAACTTATGCATAGGGGTTGGCACACGTTTTCGTCTTGACTCTCCGGTAGAAACTTTGCGGCACTCTTTGAAGTTCTTTGTGTTGGTTGAATAGATGAATCTGAGATTGTGTGATGCATATCGTATAATCATACCCACGGATACTTGAGGTGATATTGGAGTATCTAGGTGACATTAGGGTTTTGGTTGATTTGTGTCTTAAGGTGTTACTCTAGTACGAACTCTATGATAGATTGAACAGAAAGAATATCTTTGTGTTATTTTACTATGGACTCTTGAATAGATCGATCAGAAAGAATAACTTTGAGGTGGTTTCGTACCCTACAATAATCTCTTCGTTTGTTCTCCTCTATTAGTGACTTTGGAGTGACTATTTGTTGCATGTTGAGGGATATTTATATGATCCAATTATGTTATTATTGTTGAGAGAACTTGCACTAGTGAAAGTATGAAACCTAGGCCTTGTTTCCTAGCATTGCAATGCCGTTTACGCTCACTTTTATCATTAGTTACCTTGCTGTTTTTATATTTTCAGATTACAAAAATCTTTATCTACTATCCATATTGCACTTGTATCACCATCTCTTCGCCAAACTAGTGCACCTATACAATTTACCATTGTATTGGGTGTGTTGGGGACACAAGAGACTCTTTGTTATTTGGTTGCAAGGTTGTTTGAGAGAGACCATATTCATCCTATGCCTCCCACGCATTGATAAACCTTAGGTCATCCACTTGAGGGAAATTTACTACTATCCTATAAACCTCTCCACTTGGAGGCCCAACAACGTCTACAAGAAGAAGTTTGTGTAGTAGACATCAAGCTCTTTTCTGGCGCCATTGCCGGGGAGGTTAGCACTTGAAGGTATATCTTTAGGTCTTGCAATCAAATCTTTTTGTTTCTTGTTTTATCACTAGTTTAGTTTATAAAATAACAATAAAAAAATGGAATTAAGGTTGCCTCATATGCTTCATCTTTTTAATATCTTTAGTGAAAATAAGGATTCCGATAATTGTGCCAAAGTGTTAGAAGAAGAATGCATTAGAATGTTTAGCACTAAATCTTTGTATGATGAGCATGATTGCAATGTTGTTAGTATGAATTCTTTAAATATCCATGATGCTAATGATATGCAAGGCCACAAGCTTGGGGAAGCTATGTTTAATGAATATGATATTTTTAGTCTCCCAAGTTTTGATGAGCAAATTTATTATGATGATAGCATGCCTCCTATTTATGATGATTATATTGATGAAAGTGGGTTTGGAAGAGTTTCAACTTTTGGAAGTAATGATCCCACTATTATGGAGGATGTTGAATCTTATTGTGATAATTATAAAAGTGGATTTGGAGATGTCATGACTTTGTTTAGTAATGATTCCACTATTTCGGAAGAGGTTCCAATTGATTATGAGAACAAAGTTGCTGTCTATGATGATTATTTTGATGACTTGTATGCTATAAATAATAATGATAACCATGAAACTTGTCATCATGATTTTAATTTTAAATTGGATTATGCCTCACATGATAGTTATTTTGTTGAGTTTCCTCCCACTACTATTCATGAGAAGAAATTTGCTTATGTGAAGAGTAATAAAATTTCTATGCTTGTAGATCATGAAAAGAATGCTTTATGTTATGGTTATATTTTTGAATTCATTCATTATGCTACTGAAATTTATTATGAGGGAGGAATATATGCTTGTAGGAATTGCAATAATATCAAGTTTCCTCTCTATGTGCTTAAAGTTTTAAAGTTATGCTTGTTTTGCCTTCCTATGCTAGTTGATTATTGTTCTCATAAGTTGTTTTCTCACAAAATCCCTATGCATAGGAAGTGGGTTAGACTTAAATGTGCTAGTCATATTCTTCATGATGCTCTCTCTATGTTTCAATTCTTATCCTTTATGTGAGCATCATTGAAATTACCATGCTTAGCTAGGGGTGTTAAATGATAGTGCTTGTTGGGAGGCAACCCAATTTTATTTTTATTCTTTGCTTTTTGATACTGTTTATTAATAAAATAATCCATCTATCCTATTTTTAGATGTGGTTTTATGCTTTTAATTAGTGTTTGTGCCAAGTACAACCTTTGGGACGACATGGGGGAATGTCTTTGTGATATTGCTGTAAAAACAGAAACTTTAGCGCTCACGAGAATTGCTGCCATTTTTTATTGAAGAGTGATATTTAGTTAATTATTTTTGCAGATGATTAATAGATAAAGTACTCACTTCCATAAATTTATTTTAGAATTTTTGGGGTTCCAGAAGTAGTCTAAACCTACAGATTACTACAGACTGTTCTGATTTTGACAGATTCTGTTTTCTATGTGTTGTTTGCTTATTTTGATGAATCTATGAGTAGTATCGGATGGTATGAACCATAGATGAGTTGGAATACAGTAGATATTACACCAATATAAATTTAGAATGAGTTCACAATAGTACCTAAGTGGTTATTTATTTTCTTATACTAACGGAGCTTATGAGTTTTCTGTTAAGTTTTGTGTTGTGAAGTTTTCAAGTTTTGGGTAAAGATTCGATGGACTATGGAATAAGGAGTGGCAAGAGCCTAAGCTTGGGGATTCCCAAGGCAACCCAATGTAATATTCAAGGACAATCAAGAGCCTAAGCTTGTGTATGCCCTGGAAGGCATCCCCTCTTTAGTCTTTGTTCATCGGTAACTTTACTTGGAGCTATATTTTGATTCACCACATGATATGTGTTTTGCTTGGAGCGTAATTTTATTTTATTTTGTTTTGATTGTTGTTTGAATAAAATACCAAGATCTTAAATTATTAAATGTTAGAGAGTCTTCATATAGTTACATAATTATTCTACTACTCATTAATCTTCACTTATATCTTTTGGAGTAGTTTGTCATTTGCTCTAGTGCTTCACTTATATCGTTTAGAGCACGGTGGTGGTTTTATTATGAAGAAATAGATGAACTCTCGTGCTTCACTTATATTATTTTGAGAGTCTTTTAGAACAGCATGGTAATTTTCTTTGGTTATGAATTTAATCCTAATATGATGGGCATCCAAGAGGGATATAATAAAAACTTTCATATAAAGTGCATTGAATACTATGAGAAGTTTGATACTTGATGATTGTTTTGAGATATGAAGATGGTGATATTAGAGTCATGCTAGTTGAGTAGTTGTGAATTTGAGAGATACTTGTGTTAAATTATGTGATTCCCGTAGCATGCACGTATGGTGAACCATTATGTGATGAAGTCGGAGCATGATTTATTTTTTGATTGTCTTCCTTATGAGTGGTGGTCGGGGACGAGCGATGGTATTTTCCTACCAATCCATGCCCCTAGGAGCATGCGCGTAGTACTTTGTTTCGGTAACTAATAGATTCTTGCAATAAGTATGTGAGTTCTTTATGACTAATGTTGAGTCCATGGATTATACGCACTCTCACCCTTCCACCATTCCTAGCCTCTCTTGTGCCGCGCAACTTTCGCCGGTACCATACACCCACCATTACCTTCCTCAAAACAGCCACCATACCTACCTACTATGGCATTTCCATAGCCATTCCGAGATATATTGCCATGCAACTTCCCACCGTTCCGTTTATTGACACGCTCCATCATTGTCATATTGCTTTGCATGATCATGTAGTTGACATCGTATTTGTGGCAAAGCCACTATTCATAATTCTTCCATACATGTCACTCATGAGTCATTGCACATCCTGGTACACCGCCGGAGGCATTCATATAGAGTCATATTTTGTTCTAAGTATCGAGTTGTAATTCTTGAGTTGTAAGTAAATAAAAGTGTGATGGTCTTCATTATTAGAGCATTGTCCCATGTGAGGAAAGGATGATGGAGACTATGATTCCCCCACAAGTTGGGATGAGACTCCGGACGAAAAAAAGAGAGAGAAAAAAGAGGCCATAAAAAAAGAGAAGGCCCAAAATAAAAAAATAAAACAAAAAAGAGAGAAAAAGAGAGAAGGGGCAATGCTACTATCCTTTTACCACACTTGTGCTTCAAAGTAGCACCATGATCTTCATGATAGAGAGTCTCCTATATTGTCACTTTCATATACTAGTGGGAATCATTCATTATAGAACTTGGCTTGTATATTCCAATGATGGGCTTCCTCAGAATGCCCTAGGTCTTTGTGAGCAAGCGAGTTGGATGCACACTCACTTAGTTTCTTTTGAGCTTTCATACACTTATAGCTCTAGTGCATCCGTTGCATGGCAATCCCTACTCACTCACATTGATATCTATTGATGGGCATCTCCATAGCCCGTTGATACGCCTAGTTGATGTGAGACTATCTTCTCCTTTTTGTCTTCTCCACAACCACCATTCTATTCCACCTATAGTGCTATGTCCATGGCTCACGCTCATGTATTGCGTGAAGATTGAAAAAGTTTGAGAACATCAAAAGTATGAAACAATTGCTTGGCTTGTCATCGGGGTTGTGCATGATTTAAATATTTTGTGTGATGAAGATAGAGCATAGCAAGACTATATGATTTTGTAGGGATAGCTTTCTTTGGCCATGTTATTTTGATGAGACATGATTACTTTGTTAGTATGCTTGAATTATTATTATTATTATTATTATGTCAATATAAAACTTTTGTCTTGAATCTTATGGATCTGAATATTCTTGCCACAATAAAGAGAATTACATGGATACATATGTTAGGTAGCATTCCACATCAAAAATTCTATTTTTATCATTTACATACTCGAGGACGAGCAGGAATTAAGCTTGGGGATGCTGATAAGTCTCCAATGTATCTATAATTTTTTTATTGTTCCATGCTATTATATTATCTGTTTTGGATGTTTATGGGCTTTATTATACACTTTTATATTATTTTTGGGACTAACCTATTAACCAGAGGCCCAGCCCAAATTGTTGTTTTCTTGCTTATTTCAGTGTTTCGAAGAAAAGGAATATCAAACGGAGTCCAAATGGAATGAAACCTTCGGGAGAGTTATTTTTGGAACGGAAGAAATCCAGGAGACTTGGAGTAGACGTCAGTGAAGCTTCGAGGTGGCCACAAGGCAGGGAGGCGTGCCTGGCCCCCTGGGTGCGCCCCCACCCTCGTGGGCCCCTCGTGGCTCCCCTGACCAACTTCTTTCGCCTATATATGTCCATATACCCTGAAAACCTTCAGAACACAATAGATCGGGAGTTCCGCCGCCAGAAGCCTTCGTAGCCATCGAAAACCGATCTAGACCCATTCCGGCACCCTACCGGAGGGGGGAATCTCTCTTCGGTGGCCATCTTCATCATCACGACGCTCTCCATGACGAGGAGGGAGTAGTTCACCCTCGGGGCTGAGGGTATGTACCAGTAGCTATGTGTTTGATCTCTCTCTCTCTGTCGTGTTCTTGAGTCAGCACGATCTTGATGTATTGCGAGCTTTGCTATTATATTTGGATCTTATGATGTTTCTCCCCCTCTACTCTCTTGTGATGAATTGAGTTTCCCTTTGAAGTTATCTTATCGGATTGAGTCTTTAAGGATTTGAGAACACTTGATGTATGTCTTGCATGTGCTTATCTATGGTGACAATGGGATATCACGTGATCCACTTGAAGTATGTTTTGGTGATCAACTTGCGAGTTCCGTGACCTCGTGAACTTATGCATAGGGGTTGGCACACGTTTTCATCTTGACTCTCTAGTAGAAACTTTGGGGCACTCTTTGAAGTTCTTTGTGTTGGTTGAATAGATGAATCTGAGATTATGTGATGCATATCGTATAATCATACCCACGGATACTTGAGGTGACATTGGAGTATCCAGGTGACATTAGGGTTTTGGTTGATTTGTGTCTTAAGGTGCTATTCTAGTAAGAACTCTATGATAGATTGAACGAAAAGAATAGCTTCATGTTATTTTACTACGGACTCTAGAATAGACCGATCATAAAGAATAACTTTGAGGTGGTTTCGTACCCTACAATAATCTCTTTGTTTGTTCTCCGCTATTAGTGACTTTGGAGTGACTCTTTGTTGCATGTTGAGGGATAGTTATATGACCCAATTATGTTATTATTGTTGAAATAACTTGCACTAGTGAAAGTATGAACCCTAGGCCTTGTGTCCTAGTATTGCAATACCATTTACGCTCACTTTTATCATTAGTTACCTTGCTGTTTTATATTTTCAGATTACAAAAACCTTTATCTACTATCCATATTGCACTTGTATCACCATCTCTTCGCCGAACTAGTGCACCTATACAATTTACCATTGTATTGGGTGCGTTAGGGACACAAGAGACTCTTTGTTATTTGGTTGCAGGGTTGTTTGAGAGAGAACATCTTCATCCTACGCCTGCTACGGATTGATAAACCTTAGGTCATCTACTTGAGGGAAACTTGCTAGTGTCCTACAAACCTCTGCACTTGGAGGCCCAACAACGTCTACAAGAAGAAGGTTGTGTAGACATCAGTATACCTGAGATGCTTCTTCTACACTTGGCATCCTTGCATCTTTTTCTGCCTTAGCTTTGGCTCTCTTCTCTTGTAGTTGAGCTGATGACGGTTCATTCTCATTCATGACAACTTCATTATCTTCAACTTCAGGATATAGGGGTAGATGCTCCTTGTCCAACAAGTATGTTCCTGTGCCCATCTTAGAATTGATGAGCTCCTGAATATGTGGAGCATACCCACAGCTTCTCTTTTGGTCAGCAGCTGTCCTCTTGATTGTCTCTACAATCAGGCTCATGACTTTAAACTTTTGAGGGACATCAAATATTTGCAGCAAGTTGATGGAATGTGCTCTTATCATCTTGTGATCTCTTGATTTGGGTAGCAATGTGCGCCTTAGGATGGTGTTGATGGTAGCCAGACCAGGCAACATGTAATGTGCAGATTCAAGCTTGTGAGTCTCCAAAGCTTTATCAGGGATCTCTTTGTACATGTTTGCCATGGAGTTGTGGTCTTTCTTCTTCTTGGCATACACATCCAAGTCATCCTCATGTTCATCTGGGTCATTGATCAGCTTTGACCATTCTTCAACAGTGGATTGGTACCTAGTACCTTCAGACATCCAAACTATCTTCCCATTTGGGTAAAAGTGAGCAGTGGAGTAAAACTACATGATCAGCTCATCATTCCATTTTGTGAGCTTTTGTCCAACAAAATCATCTACTCCACATGCTTTGAAGCTTTCATATACTCCTGGGAAGTGATCTTCATTCTCCTTGATGAATGCCCAATCAACCCATCTCATGTCACAAACAATGAGCTTCTTGTCGAGCAAAATTGTCTCATAAAAGTCTTGCTATTCTTTGGTATGAAATTTGTAATCAACTACAGTCCTTCTCCTCACAGCATAGGGATCAGACTGTCTCCACAATCACAGTTCAGCATGTTTTCTGATGTGCATGTCTTCAGCCACTGGATGAGCATCATTGTGGTCTGGGATCTTGGGTTTCAATTTCTTCAAAACAAGAGACTCATCATCCTCTTCTTCAGCTTGAGGCACTGGGACCTTGTTCTTCTCTTCTGCAGGAATACTTCTAGTGTTTCTCTTGGGCTTTGACTTTGGAGCTTGAGCTTTGGGATAAGACTTGGCCTTTGATGTTGCAGCCCCTGACTTGATAGCATATCCCATAAGCTTATGAGCTTTGGGTGCTGGAGCATCCTCTTCCTCTTCCTCTTCTTCTGCTGAATCCTTAAACATGGATGATCCCCTAGGACTCTAGCAGTGGTCTTCTTGACCCTCTCCTTCCTCTTATTGCCTTCTCCAGCCTCTTTGGGTTCAGAGTGAACTCCATAGTTTCTTCCAAGGCTGCTTTCCTAGGCTTGGATGTTGGCACTCTCTTGACAGGTGCCTTCTTGTGCATCCCTGGCTTTGTTGTAGCAATTGTGCAATATTCCTTCTTCAGCACTTTGTTCTTTGAGGTGGCCTCTGTTGGGGAACGTAGCAGAAATTCAAAATTTTCCTACGTATCACCAAGATCTATCTATGGAGAGACCAGCAACGAGTAGAAAGGAGAGTGCATCTACATACCCTTGTAGATCGCTAAGCGGAAGCGTTCAAGTGAATGGGGTTGATGGAGTCGTACTCGTCATGATTCAGATCACCGATGATCCTAGTGCCGAACGGACAGCACCTCCGCATTCAACACACGTACAGCTCGACGATGTCTCCCACGCCTTGATCCAGCAAGGAGAGAGGGAGAGGTTGAGGAAGACTCCATCCAGCAGCAGCACAACGGCGTGGTGGTGATGGAGGAGCGTGGCAATCCTGCAGGGCTTCGCCAAGCACCTACGGGAGAGGAGGAGGTGTCACGGGAGGGAGGGAGGCGCCAAGGGCTCAGGTATGGATGCCCTCCCTCCCCTCCACTATATATAGGGGCAGGGGAGAGGGGGGAGGCGCAGCCTTGCCCCCTCCTCCAAGGAAGGTGTGCGGCTAAGGAGGGGGGAGGAGTCCAGCCTCCCCAAGGCACCTCGGAGGTGCCTTCCCCCTTTAGGACTCTCCCCTTTAGGGTTCCCTAGGCGCATGGGCCTCTTGGGGCTGGTGCCCTTGGCCCATGTAGGCCAAGGCGCACCCCCTACAGCCCATGTGGCCCCCCGGGGCAGGTGGCCCCACCCGGTGGGCCCCCGGGACCCTTCCGGTGGTCCCGGTACAATACCGATGACCCCGAAACTTGTCCCGATGGCCGAAACAGGACTTCCTATATATAAATCTTTACCTCCGGACCATTCCGGAACTCCTCGTGACGTCCGGGATCTCATCCGGGACTCCGAACAACATTCGGTAACCACATACAAGCTTCCTTTATAACCCTAGCGTCATCGAACCTTAAGTGTGTAGACCCTACGGGTTCGGGAGACATGTAGTCATGACCGAGATGTTCTCCGGTCAATAACCAACAGTGGGATCTGGATACCCATGTTGGCTCCCACATGTTCCACGATGATCTCATCGGATGAACCACGATGTCAAGGACTCAATCAATCCCGTATACAATTCCCTTTGTCTAGCGGTATGGTACTTGCCCGAGATTCGATCGTCGGTATACCGATACCTTGTTCAATCTCGTTACCGGCAAGTCTCTTTACTCGTTCCATAACACATCATCCCGTGATCAACCCCTTGGTCACATTGTGCACATTATGATGATGTCCTACCGAGTGGGCCCAGAGATACCTCTCCGTTTACACGGAGTGACAAATCCCAGTCTCGATTCGTGCCAACCCAACAGACACTTTCAGAGATACCCGTAGTGTACCTTTATAGCCACCCAGTTACGTTGTGACGTTTGGCACACCCAAAGCACTCCTACGGTATCCGGGAGTTGCACAATCTCATGGTCTAAGGAAATGATACTTGACATTAGAAAAGCTTTAGCATACGAACTACATGATCTTGTGCTAGGCTTAGGACTGGGTCTTGTCCATCACATCATTCTCCTAATGATGTGATCCCGTTATCAACGACATCCAATGTCCATGGTCAGGAAACCGTAACCATCTATTGATTAACGAGCTAGTCAACTAGAGGCTTACTAGGGACATGGTGTTGTCTATGTATCCACACATGTATCTGAGTTTCCTATCAATACAATTCTAGCATGGATAATAAACGATTATCATGAACAAGGAAATATAATAATAATCAATTTATTATTGCCTCTAGGGCATATTTCCAACAGTCTCCCACTTGCACTAGAGTCAATAATCTAGTTCACATCGATATGTGATTAACACTCACAGGTCACATCGCCATGTGACTAATACCCAAGAGTTTTAGGTTTGATCATGTTGCTTGTGAGAGAGGTTTTAGTCAACGGGTCTGAACCTTTCAGATCCGTGTGTGCTTTACAAATCTCTATGTCATCTCCTAGATGCAGCTACCACGTTCTATTTGGAGCTATTCCAAATAACTGTTCTACTTGGAGCTATTCTAAATTGTTGCTCCATTATACGTATCCGGTATCTCTAATCAGAGCTATCCGGATAGGTGTTAAGCTTGCATCGACGTAACCCTTTACGACGAACTCTTTTACCACCTCCATAATTGAGAAAATTCCTTAGTCCACTAGTTACTAAGGATAACTTTGACCGCTGTCCTGTGATCCATTCTTGGATCACTCTTGTACCCCTTGACTGACTCATGGTGAAGCACACTTCAGGTGCGGTACACAGCATAGCATACTGTAGAGCCTATGTCTTAAGCATAGGGGACGACCTTCGTCCTTTCTCTCTATTCTGTCGTGGTCGAGCTTTAAGTCTTTACAACTCAGGCAAGAACTCCTTCTTTGATTGATCCATCTTGAACACCTTCAAGATCACGTCAAGGCATGTGCTCATTTGAAAGTACTATTAAGCGTTTTGATCTATCCTTATAGATCTTGATGCTCAATGTTCAAGTAGCTTAATCCAGGTTTTCCATTGAAAAATACTTTCCAAATAACCCTTTATGCTTTCCAGAAATTCTACGTCATTTCTGATCATTAATATGTCAACAACATATACTCATCAGAAATTCTATAGTGCTCTCACTCACTTCTTTGGAAATACAAGTTTCTCATAAACTTTGTATACACCCAAAATCTTTGATCATCATCAAAGCATACATTCCAACTCCGAGATGCTCACTCTAGTCCTCAGAAGGATTGCTGGAGCTTTGCATACTTATTAGCATATTTCAGGATGGACAAAACCTTCCGGTTGTATCACATACAACCTTTCCTCAAAAATCGTCGAGGAAACAATGTTTTGACATCCTATCTGCAAGATTTCATAAATAATGCAGTAATTGCTAATATAATTCCAACAGACTCTTAGCATCGCTACGAGTGAGAAAGTCTCATCGTAGTCAACTCCTTGAACTTGTCGAAAAACATCTTAACGACAAGTCGAGCTTTCTCAATGGTGACACTTACCATCATTGTCTGCCTTCCTTTCAAAATCCATATGTACCTAACAGCCTTACGACCATCAAGTAGTTCTTCCAAAGTCTACACTTTGTTTTCATACATGGATCCTATCTCGGATTTTATGGCTTCTAACCATTTATCGGAATCCGGGCCCACCATCGCTTCTCCATAGCTCGTAGGTTCATTGTTGTCTAGCAACATGACTTCCAAGACAGGATTACGTACCACTCTGAAGTAGTACGCATCCTTGTCATCCTATGAGGTTCGGTAGTGACTTGATCCGAAACTTCATGATCACTATCATAAGCTTCCACTTCAATTGGTGTAGGTGCCACAGGAACAACTTCCTGTGCCCTGCTACACACTTGTTGAAGTGACGGTTCAATAACCTCATCAAGTCTCCACCATCCTCCCACTCAATTCTTTCGAGAGAAACTTTTCCTCGAAAAAGGACCCGATTCAAGAAACAATCCCTATTGCTTTCGGATCTGAATTAGGAGGTATACCCAACTGTTTTGGGTGTCCTATGAAGATGTACTTTATCCGCTTTGGGTTCGAGCTTAATCCTGAAACTTTTTCACATAAGCGTCGCAGCCCCAAACTTTTAAGAAACGACAACTTAGGTTTCTCTAAACCATAATTCATACGGTGTCATCTCATCGGAATTACGTGGTGCCCTATTTAAAGTGAATGTGGTTGTCTTTAATGCCTAACCCATAAACTATAGTGGTACTTCGATAAGAGACATCATGGTATGCATCATATCCAATAGGGTGCAGTTATGATGTTCGGACACACCATCACACTATGGTGTTCCAGGCTGTATTAGTTGTGAAACTATTTCCACAATGTCTTAATTCTGTGCCAAAACTCGTAACTCAGATATTCATCTCTATGATCATATCATAGATCTTTTATCCTCTTGTCACGATGATCTTTCAACTTCACACTGAAATTACTTGAACCTTTCAATAATTCAGACTCGTGATTCATCAAGTAAATATACTCAACATCTACTCGAATCATCTGTGAAGTAAGAACATAACGATATTCACTGCATGCCTCAGCACTCATTGGACTGCACACATCAAAATGTGTTACTTCCAACAAGTTGCTATCTTGTTCCATCTTACTGAAAATGAGGCTTTTCAGTCATCTTGCCCATGTGGTATGATTTGCATGTCCCAAGTGATTCAAAATCAAGTGAGTCAAAACGGTCCATTTGCATGGAGTTTCTTCATGCATATACACCAATAGACATGGTTCGCATGTCTCAAACTTTTCAAAAACGAGTGAGCCCAAAGATCCATCAATATGGAGCTTCTTCATGCGTTTTATACCGATATGACTTACGTGGCAGTGCCACAAGTAGGTGGTACTATCATTACTATCTTTTGGCATGAACATGTGTATCACTACGATCGAGATTCAATAAACCATTCATTTTAGGTGTAAGACCATTGAAGGTATTATTCAAATAAACAGAGTAACCATTATTCTCCTTAAATGAATAACCGTATTGCGATAGACGTAATCCAATCATGTCTATGCTCAACGCAAACACCAAATAACAATTATTTAGGTTTAACACCAATCTCTTTGGTAGAGGGAGCATGCGATGCTTGATCATATCAAGCTTGGAAAAACTTCCAACACATATCGTCAGCTCACCTTTAGCTAGTCTCCGTTTATTCCGTAGCCTTTTGTTTCGAGTTACTAACACTTAGCAACCGAACCGGTATCTAATACCCTGGTGCTACTAGGAGTACTAGCAAAGTACACATTAACACAATGTATATCCAATATACTTCTATCGACCTTGCCAGCCTTCTTATCTACCAAGTATCTAGGGTAATTCTGCTCTAGTGGTTGTTCCCCTTATTACAGAAGCACCTAGTCTCAGGTTTGGGTTTTACCTTGGGTTTCTTCACTAGAGCAGCAGCTGATTTGCCGTTTCATGAAGTATCCCTTCTTGCCCTTGCCCTTCTTGAAACTAGTGGTTTCACCAACCATCAACAATTGATGCTCCTTCTTGATTTCTACTTTCGCGGTGTCAAACATCGCGAATACCTCAAGGATCATCATATCTATCCCTGATATGTTATAGTTCATCACGAAGCTCTAACAGCTTGGTGGTAATGACTTTGGAGAACCATCACTGTCTTATCTGGAAGATCAACTCCCGCTCGATTCAAATGATTGTTGTACTCAGACAATCTGAGCACAAGCTCAACAATTGAGCTTTTTCTCCTTAGTTTGTAGGTTAAGAAAGTCATCGGAGGTCTTATACCTCTTGACATGGGCACGAGCCTGAAATCCCAATTTCAGCCCTCAAAACATCTCATATGTTTCGCGATGTTTCAAAAAACGTCTTTGGTGCCTCAACTCTAAACCGTTTAACTGAACTATCACGTAGTTATCAAAACGTGTATGTCAGATGTTCGCAACAACCACAGACAACGTTCGAGGTTCAGCGCACTGAGCGGTGCATTAAGGACATAAGCCTTCTATGAAGCAATGAGGACAATCCTCAGTTTACGGACCTAGTCCGCATAATTGCTACTATCAACTTTCAACTAATTTTTCTCTAGGAACATATCTAAACAGTAGAACTATAGCGTGAGCTACAACATAATTTGCAAAATCCTTTTGACTATGTTCAGGATAATTAAGTTCATCTTATGAACTCCCACTCAGATAGACATCCCTCTAGTCATCTAAGTGATTACATGATCCGAGTCAAACTAGGCCGTGTCCGATCATCACGTGAGACGGACTAGTCATCATCGGTGAACATCTTCATGTTGATCGTATCTTCTATACGACTCATGCTCGACCTTTCGGTCTCCGTGTTCCGAGGCCATGTCTGTACATGCTAGGCTTGTCAAGTTAACCCTAAGTGTTTCGCGTGTGTTCCGAGGCCATGTCTGTACATGCTAGGCTCGTCAACACCCGTTGTATTTGAACGTCTGAATAAAACACCCGATCATCACGTGATGTTTTGAAACAGCGAACTGTCGCAACGGTGCACAGTTAGGGGAGAACACTTCTTGAAATTGTTGTAAGGGATCATCTTATTTACTACCGTCGTTCTAAGCAAATAAGATGTATAAACATGATAAACATCACATGCAATCAAATAGTGACATGATATGGCCATCATCACTTTGCTCCTTTTGATCTCCATCTTCGGGGCTCCATGATCATCATCGTTACCGGCATGACACCATGATCTACATCATCATGATCTCCATCATCGTGTCTTCATGAAGTTGCCTCGCCAACTATTACTTCTACTACTATGGCTAACGGTTAGCAATAAAGTAAAGTAATTACATGACGTTTAAGTTGACACGCAGGTCACAAATAAATAAAGACAACTCCTATGGCTCCTGCCGGTTGTCATACTCATCGACATGCAAGTCGTGAATCCTATTACAAGAACATGATCAATCTCATACATCACATATATCATTCATCACATCCTTTGGCTATATCACATCACATAGCATACCCTGCAAAAACAAGTTAGACGTCCTCTAATTGTTGTTTGCATGTTTTACGTGGCTGCTATGGGTTTCTAGCAAGAACGTTTCTTACCTACGCATGAACCACAACGTGATATGCCAATTGCTATTTACCCTTCATAAGGACCCTTTTCATCGAATCCGATCCGACTAAAGTGGGAGAGACAGACACCCGCCAGCCACCTTATGCAACTAGTGCATGTTTGTCGGTGGAACCGGTCTCACGTAAGCGTACGTGTAAGGTTGGTCCGGGCCGCTTCATCCCACGATGCCGCCGAATCAAGATAAGACTAGTAACGGCAAGCATATTGAACAATATCGACGCCCACAACTACTTTGTGTTCTACTCGTGCAAAGAATCTACGCAATAGACCTAGCTCATGATGCCACTGTTGGGGAACGTAGCAGAAATTCAAAATTTTCCTACGTATCACCAAGATCTATCTATGGAGAGACCAGCAATGAGTAGAAAGGAGAGTGCATCTACATACCCTTGTAGATCGCTAAGTGGAAGCGTTCAAGTGAACGGGGTTGATGGAGTCGTACTCGTCGTGATTCAGATCACCGATGATCCTAGTGCCGAACGGACAGCACCTCCGCGTTCAACACACGTACAGCTCGACGATGTCTCCCACGCCTTGATCCAGCAAGGAGAGAGGGAGAGGTTGAGGAAGACTCCATCCAGCAGCATCACAACGGCGTGGTGGTGATGGAGGAACGTGGCAATCCTGCAGGGCTTCGCCAAGCACCTACGGGAGAGGAGGAGGTGTCACGGGAGGGAGGGAGGCGCCAAGGGCTCAGGTATGGATGCCCTCCCTCCCCTCCACTATATATAGGGGCAGGGGAGAGGGGGGAGGCGCAGCCTTGCCCCCTCCTCCAAGGAAGGGGTGCGGCTAAGGAGGGGGGAGGAGTCCATCCTCCCCAAGGCACCTCGGAGGTGCCTTCCCCCTTTAGGACTCTCCCCTTTAGGGTTCCCTAGGCGCATGGGCCTCTTGGGGCTGGTGCCCTTGGCCCATGTAGGCCAAGGCGCACCCCCTACAGCCCATGTGGCCCCCCGGGGCAGGTGGCCCCACCCGGTGGGCCCCCGGGACTTCCGGTGGTCCCGGTACAATACCGATGACCCCGAAACTTGTCCCGATGGCCGAAACAGGACTTCCTATATATAAATCTTTACCTCCGGACCATTCCGGAACTCCTCGTGACGTCCGGGATCTCATCCGGGACTCCGAACAACATTCGGTAACCACATACAAGCTTCCTTTATAACCCTAGCGTCATCGAACCTTAAGTGTGTAGACCCTACGGGTTCGGGAGACATGCAGACATGACCGAGATGTTCTCCGGTCAATAACCAACAGCGGGATCTGGATACCCATGTTGGCTCCCACATGTTCCACGATGATCTCATCGGATGAACCACGATGTCAAGGACTCAATCGATCCCGTATACAATTCCCTTTGTCTAGCGGTATGGTACTTGCCCGAGATTCGATCGTCGGTATACCGATACCTTGTTCAATCTCGTTACCGGCAAGTCTCTTTACTCGTTCCATAACACATCATCCCGTGATCAACCCCTTGGTCACATTGTGCACATTATGATGATGTCCTACCGAGTGGGCCCAGAGATACCTCTCCGTTTACACGGAGTGACAAAATCCCAATCTCGATTCGTGCCAACCCAACAGACACTTTCAGAGATACACGTAGTGTACCTTTATAGCCACCCAGTTACATTGTGACGTTTGGCACACCCAAAGCACTCCTACGGTATCCGGGAGTTGCACAATCTCATGGTCTAAGGAAATGATACTTGACATTAGAAAAGCTTTAGCATACGAACTACATGATCTTGTGCTAGGCTTAGGATTGGGTCTTGTCCATCACATCATTCTCCTAATGATGTGATCCCGTTATCAACGACATCCAATGTCCATGGTCAGGAAACCGTAACCATCTATTGATTAACGAGCTAGTCAACTAGAGGCTTACTAGGGACATGGTGTTGTCTATGTATCCACACATGTATCTGAGTTTCCTATCAATACAATTCTAGCATGGATAATAAACGATTATCATGAACAAGGAAATATAATAATAATCAATTTATTATTGCCTCTAGGGCATATTTCCAACAGCCTCATCCTTAACAACCACATAGTCTTCATCCTTAGAGTCCGAGGTCCTCTTCTTCCTTGCTCTAGTGGCTGCCTTGGGCAAGTTACTAGGTGTGCTTCTATTGCCCTCATCATAGCTGCTTGAGGGATCTGAACCCTCACTCAATTGCACAGGTTCCTCATATCTGTTCTGACTGTCACTCTGGTCAGACATCTTGGCAATCACATTGATAGCAAACCATGTGAATAGATGTAGATGAGGTAGAGTGGATGAGCATCACAAAGTGCAGAGTTTTTGCAAAACAGATGAGTCAAAAACTTAGTTTTAGTTCTACACAGAAAGCATTTCGAAGCTACCGGTTTGATAAACTCGGTGATACGAAAGCAGTTTTGGAGCCTAAACTAGTGAACTCGGTCAGACCGAGTCACAGTCCGGTGGCACCGAGACTGCTAGGGCTTCACAGAGAATCGAACTCGGTCACACCGATTTGCAATTTTCGGTCGGACCAAAAATGCATGTGCTATGGCCTAAGCCAAATCGGCGAGACCGATTTCTACAATTCGGTCGGTCTGAGATGAGTTCGGCGGAGACCTAACCCTAAGTTTTCAAATCCAATCTAATCTAAAGGAAGTTTTCAGTGGATGGATTGTTTGCATACATGGTCATGATCATGACAAAGCAATGTGCTATGAATCAGAGTTAAGGAATTAGCACATAGAGTCGAACCCATACCCTAGTTCGGCGGAGGTTTGCTATGGTGGCAATGGTGGAGCAGATCTCTGTTGACGGCGATGGAAACCAGCGGCAGGACATCGCTGGCGGCGAGGAGATGATCCGGAGACCTGAGGAGGAAGAGCAGGACACACACGCGGGCTGAGAAGTTTGAAGAAATTTCCAAAATCTCACCCGTGGGTATATATATCCCGACCCTGTCATTGTGACCGAGTGGAACAACTCGGTGGCACCAAGATGCAGAATCGCAAGCAGTTACTGCAACTCAGTGTGACCGAAAGGTTCAAATCGTTTGCACCAAGATGGAAAACCTAGATCAACTTAGTGAACTCAGTGTGACCGAAGTGGATGACTCGGTCATACCGAAATGCACAAAGAGGTTTTGGAAGTTTAAGTCTATGACGAATCGGGGACTCCGAGTGCTCCTCACACAGAGTGGTTCGAATATGACTTGATCAAACTTTGTGATGTAGCATGAAGAGAGTTTGAAATGAGAAAAGCATAGATAGCTAGAGGGAGTTCTCAGGCATTCTTGTCCATCCACTTGGCAAAAGAGAAAAACGCCAAACAATCAAAACAACAAGTGGATGTCCTCGAATGAGTAAAATATGCAACCAACATGCTCACACAATAAAATGGCAAATGAAATATGTGGCAAAGTGTGCACAAACACTCTAGCATCTATCAAGCAATTGGCGATGACTAGGTCATCTATATATGAGTATATTGACTGAGGAGTTAAATGAGAACATTTGATCATAGGTCATACTCATCGTTTAAGCACAAGTGGGGTTACCACTTTTACGTAAAGCATTGTTGTGTTCACACCATTAGAGTTGCTTTAGCTCAATTGATTAGAGTAAAGCTCCCCCTAGATGTGATATCCCCCCTAAGAGGGATGAACTAACCTTGGGTTTTGTCGATGATGACTTCATGTAGGTGTTGAAGATATAGATGCTCAATGTTCATGTAGATCATTTGGAGCAATCCATTGGAGTGAGTTGCACTTTCAATACCTACACGGGTTAGTCCCACAAGGAACAAACAAGGATATACATAGACATAGAGTGATGTTCACATAAGATGATGTCCATGAAAGCATTAGGTAACCTTGTCCCTTGTCTTGCTAACAAGAGGGTTTGTGAATCCTTGAACTAGTGCAAGATATGGAAGTTGTTTGCACATGTCCTTGCAAAAATATATGAGTGAACTATGTTGGCGGAGTCACCCTCAAGAACTCTCTAGTTCTTTTTCATCGGGATCCACACCATCTTGATGGGAATCCGTGGAGTTGTAGTCATACTTGATGAAGTGGAACTTGATGTAGTCTTGGGAACCCACTTGACCAAGGCCTTGGGAGCTTCTTCAAATGCATCAATCTCCTCTTGAAGCTTGTACTTGCCTTTTTGCTTGTGGTCTTGTGGTGGAAGATCATCTTGAGCTTGTGTTCCTTGGAAAGAAGTAGGATCATACTTCTCTTGTTGAGGAACAAACTTTGTCTTGGGGTATTGATCTTCTTCCCACTCAACTCCATTGGCATTGAACCTTCGTTCAAAACCAATTCCTTGATTCTTCCGTGCCTTCCTTGCTTGCGTACAATTTCCTCAAATTGCTTACTTTCGGCAAGGCTCTTGTAAACACCTTTCTCTATAATTCCCTTCAATAAGCTATTTTCTTGCTCAAGTGTAACTTGGCTAAGAGAATCATTAGTGGAATCAATAGAACTACTAGAAGCAACAACATTGGATTTAGCATGATTATTGTTACTACTAGAAGAATAATCTTTCTTACTCTTGTTGCTAGATTTAACTTGTGGCATGTAAGTAGTCAAGAGTAAACGCTTGGCAATGTATGAAGAACTTTTCTTGCGAAGATCATCATTGATCGCTTTTAAGAACCCATGCTCTTTGTCGGTGTCAAAACCAGCGGATCTCGGGTAGGGGGTCCCGAACTGTGCGTCTAAGGCGGATGGTAACAGGAGGTGGGGGACATGATGTTTACCCAGGTTTGGGCCCTCTTAATAGAGGTAATACCCTACGTCCTTCTTGATTGATCTTGATGATATGAGTATTACAAGAGTTGATCTACCACGAGATCTTAGAGGCTAAACCCTAGAAGCTAGCCTATGGTATGATTGTTGTTGTCCTACGGACTAAACCCTCCGGTTTATATAGACGCTGGAGGGGGCTAGGGTTATATAGAGTCGGTTACAAGGGAGGAGGTCTACATATCCGTATTGCCAAGCTTGCCTTCCATGCCAAGGAGAGTCCCATCCGGACATGGGACGAAGTCTTCAATCTTGTATCTTCATAGTCCAACAGTCCGGCCAAAGGATATAGTCCGGCTGTCCGGAGACCACCTAATCCAGGACTCCCTTAGTAGCCCCCGAACCAGGTTTCAATGATGATGAGTCCGGCACACAGATTGTCTTCAGCATTGCAAGGCGGGTTCCTCTCCAAATTCTAAATATCTGCTGAGTAGTGTCCGGCTCCCCATAAATATTGCACTTGTTGGCTTCCGCCCCCAATAAGGGCTATCTTCCACGTGTCGAGCGAATGTGAGGAGCCAGGGCATTTTTACATTCGCCACCCTAGCCATGTAAGTAAGCTGTCTAGTAAAGGGACGGGGATTCTTAGATCCAGACCACACCATCCTCCCACGGCGAGTATCCATTGGAGCGCGCTCGAAAAAATCCATTCCAACATGGTCGGCCATCGCAGCTCCTCCTCCCGCTCCTGTAGCCCTAATCCCGGTGATTGGGAGAAGTGTTCCGTCCCGCACAGCCAATTAGTAGAGTTACAGACCCAGGGATTTCTCCCTCCAGCGTATATGGTCCCCGTTCGAGCCGGGCTCGCCACCTACAATTGCGGGGAGCAAGCGGAGAGCTTCCCCAATCCCTCCAAGGGGGAGCGGGTATGCCTTGTCCCTTATTTACTAAGGGGACTTGGATTTTCAATCCATCTGTTCCTCCGCGGACTCCTGGAGTTTTATGGCCTCCAATTGCATAATTTCACCCCCGCTTCCATATTACACATCGCTGGTTATGTTGCCCTTTGTGAGCTATTTCTGGGTTGCGAAGCTCATTTCGAGCTGTGGAAGAGGCTATTTTGCCTTGTGCCCTGCACACAGGAGGGGTCAATATATCAAGTGGGCGGAGCCGAAATATGGCGCATCGCCGGGACCGAATACCTGTTTGGTACCCCGAAGAAAACGTCCGAAGACTGGCCTACGGAGTGGTTTTACATGGAGGATGTCCCCCTTCCAGATCCTATTCGGATGGGTCTTCCCGAGTTCGACAATGCCCCTTTGAAGAAACGTCGAAGCTGGCGCCCACGGAGCCCTCAGGAGGAAGATAACTGAGAAGTCATTTACCTGATGGGCCGGATAAAAGTGCTGGCTCAATCAGGACTGACAATAATCGAAGTTATGTCCATACGCATAATGCGGGTGTGCAGCCACTTCAATATCGAGGGCACCCCATGTGGCGTTTTAACGGGGAAGATGATGCCACCCGCTGCGGGCGTAAGGGGCCGGACTCAGTTGCTGCTCTAGCAAAAATTCTGTCCGATCTGTTCAAGGGAGAGGAAGGGGAGTTCATCCGTATTAAGCCACGGGGTGGATTCTCCATGTACAACCCTCCAAGCTGGGTGAGCTGTCACTTTTTACTCCCAACCTTCCAGCATTCTTCGTCATAAGTACTCACCTTGCCGTTTCATGGCAGGAACTGCGAAAGGCTGTAGGGGAGGTCAACAGCCCACCTCCACAACTGGAGGACCCTGACCGGGCCCTCGATCCCGGACTCGAAGAGGATCCAGACATATTTGTGGAGCTGATCGACAGGACATTCTATCAATTGAGCTGCGATGATGCCATGGTGGCTGAGGGAGTCCTGGATTAGGGGGTGTTCGGATAGCCGAACTATACCTTCAGCCGGGCTCCTGGACTATGAAAATACAAGATTGAAGACTCCGTCCCATGTCCGAAAGGGATTTTCCTTGGCGTGGAAGGCAAGCTTGGCGATACGGATGATCAGATCTCCTACCATTGTAACCGACTCTATGTAACCCTAACCCTATTCGGTGTCTATATAAACCGAAGGGTTTTAGTCCGTAGGACAACATACACATCAACAATCATACCATAGGCTAGCTTCTAGGGTTTAGCCTCTCTGATCTCGTGGTAGATCAACTCTTGTAATACCCATACCATCAATATTAATCAAGCAGGACGTAGGGTTTTACCTCCATCGAGAGGGCCCGAACCTGGGTAAAACTTCGTGTCCCCTGCCTCCTGTTACCATCCGGCCTAGACGCACAGTTCGGGACCCCCTACCCGAGATCCGCCGGTTTTGACACCGACATTGGTGCTTTCATTGATAGTTCCTCTGTGTTGTCGCCGTCAGGCCCGATGGCTCCTACGATCATCAATGGCGATGCGGTCCAGGGTGAGACCTTCCTCCCCGGACAGATCTTCGTCTTTGGTGGCTTTGCACTGCGGGCCGATTCACTTGGCCATCTAGAGCAGATCGAAAGCTACGCCCCTGGCCGTCAGGTCAGATTCGGAAGTTTAAACTACACGGCCGACATCCGCGGGGACTTGATCTTTGACGGATTCGAACCACTGCCGAGCGCGCCGCACTGTCACGACGAGCATGATCTAGCTCTGCCGCCGAACAGATCCCTGGAGGCCGCACCCGCATCGGCTCCGACCCCTAGGTTGGAGCCTGCCGCATAGATCGAGGATGGGCGGTTGGACGCCACCTCGGGGGCTGCGATCCCAACGGCGGTTGAGCCGAACACCAGCCCCGTACTCTGTAAGACTCGTGACTCCATGGAGCCGGATTCTTCTCCGGACTCCGAATTCTCTGCGCCCCTACCGAGCGAATCCGATTGGGCGCCGATCATGGAGTTCACGGCCACGGACGTCTTTCAGCACTCGCCTTTCGACGATATCCTGAAGTCACTGAAGTCTCTCTCTTTATCAGGAGAACCCTGGTCGGACTACGGTCAGCAAGGTTGGGATTCGGACGATGAAGAAATTCAAAGCCCACCCACCACCCACTTGGTAGCCACTGTCGACGATTTAACCGACATGCTCGACTTCAACTCCGACGATATTGACGGTATGGACACCGATGAAGGAGATGATGAAGAATCAGCGCCTATCAAGCCCTGGGATGCCACCTCGTCATATGACGTATACATGGTGGACGCACCCAAAGATGACGGCGAGGAACGGAAGGACGCACCGAAGGATTGTTCCCTCGAAAAGCAGTCAAAGCGGCGACGCAAGCGCTGCCCCAAATCCCGCCTCGACAGAAATAGTGATCACACTGATCCAGCGCTGGAGCAGGGCGAACCGCTGCCAGACAACGACAATCCGGATAATCAAACCGAATAAACAAACCCTATCAATGATAATGGTCCGGACGACACAACGCCAGACAGGCACTCGGAGCAGCAGAATGCCCGTAAAAGGCTCGTCGCCACCGCAAGGAGCCTCAAAAAGCAGAAGCGGAGGCTCAAGGCCGCGCAAAACACGCTCCAGTTCAGATGGAGCAAAATACTCAACACTGCAGCAAGGTACGGCCACAATCGCCCCTCCAAGAGCTACCCAAAGCGGAAGCTGCTACCCGAATTTGATGAGGAGGCCTCAGACCCCCCACAACCAAATATCAAAGCAGCCACCTGGTCGGATGGACGACCCCTCTACCACCACAGAACGACATTCAACACTGCTCACAATACAACACGTGACCCATGCGAGGGCTCGCACCCAAAGGATGATGCAACAAGATCCATCTATGGACCACGCAAGCACGCCCCAGCATACAATGCAACATAACAAGCATCCGAACAACGCGGCACACCCAGCTACAGGGGTGCCGCACACCCCCTATGTTTCACCGATGAGGTGCTGGACCACGAATTCGTAGAGGGATTCAAGCCCGTAAACATAGAGGCATACGACGGAACAACAGACCCTGGGGTCTGGATTGATGACTATATCCTTCATATACATATGGCTCGAGGGGATGATCTCCATGCCATCAACTACTTACCTCTCAAACTCAAAGGGCCAGCTCGTCACTAGCTCAAAGGCCTCCCCGAAAGCTCCATTGGAAGTTGGGAAGAGCTCGAAGACGCCTTTCGGGCAAACTTTCAAGGGACTTATGTCCGACCTCCGGATGTGGACGACCTGAGTCACATAACTCAATAGCCCAGAGAGTCAGCCCGAAAGCTTTGGAATAGGTTTCTTACTAAAAAGAACCAGATTGTCAATTGTCCGGATGCCAAAGCCTTAGCGGCTTTCAAGCGTAGCGTCCGCGACGAATGGCTCGCCAGACACCTCGGCCAAAATAAGCCGAGAACGATGGCCGCATTAACAAACCTCATGACCCGCTTCTGCGCGGGTGAGGACAGCTGGCTAGCCAGATGCAGCACCAGCGACCCGAGTACATCTAAAGGTAGAGATGGAAACGAGAAATCACGGTGCAACAGCAATATCAAACGCCGGAATAAAGAAGACAACACGAAGGGCACGACAGTAAATGCCGGATTCAAAGTCCCTTGGCCAAACCAAAAGCCGCCCTCCAAAGGCACCAGAGATGAACTGTCCAGCCTCAACAAAATTCTGGACCAAGTAAGTCAGATCCATAGTACCCCTAGCAAACCTGCTAATCATACCCACAGAGAATGTTGGGTCTTCAAGCAGTCCGGCAAGCTTAATGCCATACACAAAGGGGAAGATACACCAAGTGAAGACGAGGACGAGCCTCCCAATCAAGACAAGGGGGAACAAAAGAAATTTCCATCGGACGTCAAAACAGTAAACGTGTTACACGTGATCAAGAGAAAAAACAATGCGGCACTCCCTGAAAAATATACCCAAGTGCCCATCACCACGAAGTCCCGCCACTGGTCGTCTCAAAGATCACCTTCGACCATCGTGATTACGCATCAAGTATTCGGCACGCAGGATGGGCTGCACTGGTATTAGACCCAGTAATTGGCGGATACCACTTCACACGAGTCCTGATGGATGGCGGTAGTAGCCTAAACCTAATATATCAGGATACAATCCGCGGGATGGGGTTAGACCCAACACAAATTCGCCATAGCAATACTACCTTTAAAGGAGTAACGCCAGGCCCAGGGGCTTGTTGTACAGGCTCCCTCCTACTACAAGTTATATTCGGCTCCCCCGATAACTTCCGTCGTGAGCATTTAACTTTTCACATCGCTCCGTTTAAAAGTAGCTATCAAGCACTACTCGGACGCGAAGCTTTCGCTTGCTTTAATGCAATACCACACTACGCCTCCCTAACACTCAAGATGCCCGGTCCACATGGCATTATTTCAGTGCATGGAAGTATCAAGCGATCTCTGCGCGCCGAAGAGAGTGAGGCTGCCTTGGCAGCCGCACACTAAAGGCGCTCGGACTAGCAAAAGCATCCAATAGGTCGTCAAGACCTCAGACACAACTAACCAAATCCGGCGCCGCTGCTCATATCAAATAAACGGTCACACCCCTATCTTTCAAAAGTACAAGGGGCTCAATGCACGCAGACGAGTGGCGATTTCTTCTTATCTTGAATTATACATGGTTTCTTTAGAAAACTATCCTTTTGCACGACAACCTTTTTACCTAAATTCCTCTCTTTTACAAATGATCATCGTGCTACACCCGTCCAGGATACGGCACAACGGAGACACAGGTGCAGACGTGCAGCAGGGGCCCGACCCAAGGATTCTTTTTAGATTAAGACCCTGCGTAAACCTTTTTTACTGTCTCTTGTTGATACATATCCACCGTTGAGAAGGATGATGACGTCTTGGCATGTGGCCACGCCAGAACAATGCACGTACCTGGACACAAGGGGCTTCTTACAAAGGCCATTCTTCAGGCCCAGTTTATACCACAAAGACCGAATACCTTAGGGAGTATTCGGCGTTGCGAGTTTGGCCCTATATGCATCAACTCCGAATCATTGTCTTTGGTCAAATGCTGGGTTTGCCCGGCTCCTGTGTTTTGGTGCCTTATTCCGCTTTACCGGCTAAGGTAGCACCAGGAGAACTACTGTGATTGTGCCCTGGTTCATCCGGACGAGCGCCTCAGTAGAGAAAGCCGAAAACTGACTGTCATGATCTAGCATGAGACTGGTCAACCACTCGATGACCCATGGGAATGTTAGAATTCCTCCGCCTTAACGAAGGGCCGCTTTCCGGTCAGGCATATACGCACCCCGGGATCGGGAGAGTGCGGAGCCACCAGGGGCTATCTAGTAGCCCCACTGTCAAACTCCTATGGCTAAGTGAAAGTGTTAAAGCATTATAGTCCAGTTGCCTCGCTCGCTCCGCTATCACCTCCTTAATAGGACCAAGACGTTGGGTTAAGTGTGAACGTGTGTTTCTGCGAACACCTCCGCATTATATGCGTGGGGGTTGAAGCTGACGACTGCAATCTTTCAGGTTATACACATGTATACATAAACGGCCGCCCAGGAGGCATCACATTACTTTCAGGCAAAAGTATAAAAGTAGCCTCATAAAAATTTAAAAAGCATTTCGCTTACAATGAGATTACATGTCAATCAAACATAATATTTTTTGAGCACTGGGTCTCTATCAAACGAGCACCCTCAAGAACTTCCTCAAAGTAGTGCTCAGCAGCCCTTCGACCTATGGCCGAATCCTGCGCTGCAACAGTGGTAGCATCCATCTCTGCCCAGTATGCTTTAGCATGGGAAAAGGCCATCCGTGCGCCTTCTATGCACGCCGACCTCTTCATCGCATTTATGCGCGGCACCACATCGAGGACCTGCTGCACCAAGCTGAAATAGCTGCTTGGTTTTGACCTTTCGGGCCATAGTTGATCCACAACAGACCTCATGGAGAGTCCGGACAACCTATTTAGTTCGGCCCATTCGGCTAATTGGTCCGTCAATGAAAGTGGACGCTCGGGAGAAAGGAATTGCTTCCAAAACAGCTGGTCTACTTCACGGTCCGTCTGACTCTGGAAGTACTTGGCCGCATCGGCAGGGCTCGCCGCCAAATCCATATACGCATCCTCCGAACTCCACAGCCAATCCAGAGGGGCATACCATGGATCTCCGTACTTCCTCTGCAGCATAAAGGACTTCCCGGCTACAATATCCCCAGCTTCCTGCAGCTCCTCCTTCTTTGCCCTCATTGCAGAGCGGAGGTCTTTTCCCGTTACAGCAGCCTTCTCAAGGTCCGATGCCTTCGCCTGGTTTTCCTTTTCAAGAGCCAGGCAATGGTCTACGGCGGCTTTTAATTCTACGGCCATATTGGCCATCTTCTTCCGGCTCTCACCATGTGCGGCCTTCTCGGCTCGCAACTCTTCGGCCACCTTCAAAGCAGCCGCATCACCCAATCTTGCTTGTTCCTTGGCTCGGGCAAGTTCCGCCCGCAAGGCTTCAACAGTGGCAGTTCCATCTGCAGTCATAACATGTTAAAAACACTGGCATCATACTCTTCCTATTTGGCGTTTACCAGACAAGGATACTTACCCTGCGCCTCGTCAAGCCTTCTGTTAACAAGCTCGATGTCGGCATCTGCTGCATCCAACCGCCGTTCTAAACGGGCAAACTAGCTAGTCCGGCTGGCCACCGGAGCTTCCATCTCCTGCACATAAAGGCAGTATGGTTATTACCTGGGAATATGGTCCTCCGTTCATCATCGTTTCCGATGACAACCAGAGTCTTAGGGGCTACTATCTACACAGGGCACACCTAGCATGTGTAGGACTATTACACATTCCTTTTCACGTACCTCAAAGCCTGTTAGTAGACTCATAAAAGCTTCATGCAATCCGCTTTCGGCGGACGATATCCTCTCCATCACCATATTCATCAGCACACAGTGATCATCTGAGATGGCCGCTCGCCCCACCAACTCCCTCAGAACGTCCGATCACACACTAGACGGCGCCGGACTATTTTGTTTACCCTCTTTGGGAGCCGGACACTGGGAGCCTCGGGGATCAATTGGATCACCTTTTGGCCTCTCCGCACTCGGAGAGGCCCTCCGTGACGACACTTCAGGGTCGCCCGCTTCCGGAGCGGAGGAGTCCGGAGGAGGCGTCTCGCTCTCCATCATCTCTGGAAGAAGATCCCCCGAAGACGAGCTCATTTGAGAGGGGCTAAGGCCCGAACTGCACAAATATATGCGGTGGTTATTTTCCCAGAAGAAAAAGATGGCATATCTGTACTATTAAAGTTTTCGGGTCACTTACGACTCCCGGGAGAATTGATCCCCCCGCGGACTTTGTGCGGCAGCACCGCCCCCCAAGGTAGGGCCCCGGTAGAAGATTTCTTCTCCCGTTTGGAAGCCTCGGCTTCCGAATTCCCGGGCGCAGCCCTTTTCCTTTTTCGGTCGTCTTCCTTCGTGGAGACGCTCGCTCCCTCGGTTAGAATAGGCAGTGTTGGGGGCCCGCGTCCGCCCGCATTACCCTCCACAGTATCTTCCTTTAAGGGATCCGGGCAAGGTGCGGTCTGGAGCATCTTTTCCAATACCGGATTCTCCAAACCCTCAGGGAGGGGGCCGAACACCGAATCAACTTCGCCTTTGTTAGCCAGTCCTGGTCGAAAAAGCAAACTCTCAATAACTTTGTAATGAAGGAAAGATAATATGTTTGGCCGGAAGATTCTTTACCTGTTCGGCGGCGTGGTTACTGCTCAGGCCCACGTCCTCGATCATTTCCGGACACTCTACTTGATGTCCGAAGAATGACTTATAAATATCCTCGTGCGTCAGGGCGAGAAAATTTTGAATGGCATGCGGACCCTCGGGATTGGACTCCCACAAGCGAAGGGGCCGACGTTTGCAGGGCTGGACTTGACGAACTAGCATAACTTGTATTACCGCGACCAAACTAAGATCTCCGTTGAAGAGATCTCGAATGCGGCTTTGCAGTAAAGGCACGTCCTTGGCTGTACCCCAGCTCAGTCCTCTGCTGATCCATGACATCAGTCGTGGTGGAGGGCCCGGGCGAAAAATGAGGGCGGCCGCCCACTTGGCACTTCTAGGAGTCGTGATGTAGAACCACTCCTGTTGCCACAATGCAGACACCTCTGGGATGGAACCTTTGGGCCATGGAGCTCCCGTCATCTTGCGTATTGAGGCGCCTCCACACTCTGTGTGTTGCCCTTTGATCACCGTCGGCTTTACTTCAAAGGTCTTGAGCCATAAGCCAAAGTGGGGGGTAACCCGGAGGAAGGCCTTGCATATGACAACAAAAGTCGTGATATGCAGGAAGGAGTCCGGAGCTAGATCATGGAAATCTAGCCCGTAATAAAACATCAAGCCCCTGACGAAAGGATCCAGTGCAAAACCTAGACCCCGGAGGAAGTGGGGGACGAACACAACGCTCTCGTTGGGTTTGGGAGAGGCAATGGCCTGCCCCCGGGGAGGTAGCCGATGCGATATTTCGGCGGTTAGATACCTGGCCTCCCTCAACTTTTTGATGTCTTCTTCCGTGATGGAGGAGGGCATCCATCGGCCTTGAAGGCTGGATCCGGACATGACTGAAGGTTCGGAGCACCTGACCTGAGCTTTGGGTGTTTGAGCTTGGGGCGGGGGAAGGATTCGATTGAGCACGGGAGGGAAAAGTAAAAGCTTTGCCCCTTTATAAAGAGGGTGGATATCAAGCGTCCTCCCCGTGTATGTTTGGACTTGCCTATGATCTAGGAGTCCTAGAAGCGGTTGGGTTACCCACGCCCATATTGATGAGAATCCCGTAATGAGGGGACACGATCTCTGCTTTGACAAGACGTGCCAAGGAAACCACCTCGCATAACGCGCTGAGGTGGGATAGTGAAACGATTTGGATAAAGGCTTGGCCGTGGCATGTCGCACCACGGAATACGTCAGCAGATTAGATTTGTGTTAATATTATTATTCTCTCTATGGCAATATGTGGAAACTTATTTTGCAGAGCCGGACACTATCTTTGTGTTTAAGATCTTCTATGAAGTATTTGGAGGAGGAACCGGCCTTGCAATGCCGAAGATAGTTTGCGCACCGGACTCGTCGTCATTGAAGCCTGGTTCAGGGGCTACCGAGGGAGTCCTGGATTAGGGGGTGTTCGGATAGCCGAACTATACCTTCAGCCGGGCTCCTAGACTATGAAAACACAAGATTGAAGACTCCGTCCCATGTCCGGAAGGGATTTTCCTTGGCGTGGAAGGCAAGCTTGGCGATACGGATGATCAGATCTCCTACCATTGTAACCGACTCTATGTAACCCTAACCCTATCTGGTGTCTATATAAACCAGAGGGTTTTAGTCCGTAGGACAACATACACATCAACAATCATACCATAGGCTAGCTTCTAGGGTTTAGCCTCTCTGATCTCGTGGTAGATCAACTCTTGTAATACCCATACCATCAATATTAATCAAGCAGAACGTAGGGTTTTACCTCCATCGAGAGGGCCCGAACCTGGGTAAAACTTCCTGTCCCCTGCCTCCTGTTACCATCCGGCCTAGACGCACAGTTCGGGACCCCCTACCCGAGATCCGCCGGTTTTGACACCGACAGTGGCCATCATAGCCGACTATCCTGGGCTACTCCCTGCATCGCATGTAAGAAAAACCGGAGCCCCAACTTCCGAGTCGGATCCCGTTTAATGCACTTCACCTACCGTACACATATGGTGTTTTGCAGGGAAGGCCCTCGGGACTCCATGCCGAACCCGCAGTGACTTGCCAACAAGGGGCACCGAAGCCGGGTAGGCCAAAAAGGAAGGCGGTCATGACTGAGACGCCGACGCAAAGGTATAATACAGAACCTCGCTCCGTGGTGGCCGTCTTTCTTAAAGTATAATGACATCCATGTTTCCTAGTAGGAAAAATGCTCGCCGGACTATATCCGGAGAGGTTGCCGATCACGCCTCCACCAGTCGGGCTCCAGGGCCGGACATAGAGGCGGAAGCTAACACGGCGAACGCCGGATGTTCCTCCTACAAAGGATGCGGATAGACTATTCGCTACAAATTCCGAAGTGGAGAGCGCCATGAATCACAGGCGTCGCCGGGCCGTACTTCGTGACGCTTGTTTCTCCCAAGAGGCGTTCGATGCCTTCAACTCAGGCGACGCGTACATCCATGCTGCTCAAAACGGTCTTGCCAGAGCCACGGACCAGTATATAAAGGATATACGGGTAAGAAAATCTGACGATTATATATATCACTAGCCCCTGAGACTTGAAACAGTGACACAACTGATTTAAGGATCATTATTTGTGCAGGTTCTTACAAAGAAAAATACCAAATTGTCTCAAGAGCTGGAAGAGTTCAAAGCCCAGCTACGGGCCGCGGTTGCCGTGTTGAAGGAGTCCGAGAAGGCCCCCTCTAGTAACACTTGTTTCCATTGCAAAGAATGACAGGTACCAGATAGTATGCGGCATGCATGCAAATCTAACAATAGATGTTGCAGATGACTCCGGAGTGAATCCGGAGGTCATGCCGGAGAATGCACAACATGCTAATCGACAGCTAAATGCTGGCGAGCGCGTGCTTACGCGGGTCAGGCAGGAGAAAAATAATCTCCAGGACGCCAATATCCGTCTGGGCGTGGAACTGAAAGATGTCCGAGCCCAACTTGCGGACTCTGTGAAGGAGAATAAGCGGCTTCGATGCGTCATTTTCAGTAAGTGCTTGAACGAACTTTTTAAAGAGTTCGGCAAAGAAGCCGGCTAACAGGGTTATGTCTGCAGGTATGCTGACGGGTTGTCCCGCGGAGGAGATGCCCAGGTCTGTGGGTGATCTTCCACCAGAGCTCTCACAACTGCATGAACAAGTTCGACAGATGATGCAGGGTATTGCCCAAGCCTTGTGGCCATCCGCCTCCCCGCCAGGAGGCATGGGGGAGCTTATAGAGAAGCTCAAGGGAGCGAGGCGGCGCTTCCGATTATGGAAGATATCAGCCTGCCAACAAGGTGCAAGGGAAGCCTGGGCCATGGTGAAGATGCGATATACCAAAGCTGACCCAAACCACATGGCCGAGGTCGGACCTATGGGGCCCGATGGGAAAAGATCCCCGTCAGTTTGGTGTATGACCAAGTAGAATTAGCCACAAAGTATTCCCAACAGGATTGTAGGCTAGACAACCTGTTGGATGGTATAGAAGAAGAATTTAGTCAGTCTTAGTGACTATGTACTTTAAGTGACATATATAATGTCCCTAGCCGGATTGTAAATCATTTGTCATGGCAGACCTTTTCGCTTCGACCTCTGGACCCGATAGTCCGGAATGTATCCGAATACCCGCTCGGTTATGTAAAAACTGGGGTATGCATGGAAACCAGGCATAGGGGTCATAAGTACTTGAACAGACAAGTACCCAACTAGCTATGTTATATTACATGGATAGTAAGAAACATCTTCCAGGGAGAATAGTTCCGTTAAGGGTTCCTTTTCCTGGGTACGCATGCCCTAATGTGCATGTCTGAACTGCGAAAAGAGACGCGGGCTATAAACATCTGGGGGCAAGTATCAAAATAAATAAAAGTCATCTTTTGTTCACCGACCGAATATTCCCTTAAGAACGCTAGCTTTCGGCTTCACCCAGTCTGAGGTACACATCCGGCTGACCCAGCAGTAACAATCGCAGAGGTGCTCCCCTTATGCCCTAGCCGAATTAATGGGAACGTAGGGCATAAATACAAGAGCCAGTCAACCCAACTTGGCCAAAACTTAAGTCATATCGATGCATATAATGGTGAAAAAGGTACATGCGGAAGAATGGCACATGTGTGGGGCATAAGGCCCAGAAAAATAGTTATATTAAGCTTCTGTATAAGAAGCCCCCAGGTATAATGAGCGTGGTTAGTGCGTGAAGATTGTGTAGTCAAGACACAAGTTAGATTTTTAAGGCCTTGAGGAGAAGAAAAAAAGGAAGAGAGAAAGAGAGAAAAGACAGATAACGGATATGCAAAAAATTGACAGGGGTAAGGAGACGAACATAGAGTCCGGCACTAGGCATAGAATCTTCAGAGTCTGGCTGCGTTCCATGGGTTTGGCTCGAGTCGATTGTCCGATGCATCCCGTAGACGGTACGCTCCACCGGTCAGAACCTGGTCAATAATGAAGGGACCTTCCCATTTGGGCTTGAGCTTGTTCTTTTTCTTCTCCGGCAGGCGTAGAACTAGTTCGCCAACGTTATAGGTTTTGGCCCGTACTTCTCTGCTTTGATACTTTCGAGCCTATTACTAATAGAATGCGGAACGGGCTTTTGCCACGTCGCGCTCCTCCTCCAGGGCGTCCAAACTGTCCTGCCGATCGAGCTCGGCCTCTCTTTCTTTGTACATGCACACTCGAGGTGAGTCATGAATTATGTCGCAAGGCAGTACCGCCACTGTGCCATACACCATAAAGAACGGTGTGTATCTGGTAGTGCGATTCGGCGTGGTCCGCAGCCCCCATAGTACGGAGTCGAGCTCCTCTACCCAGTGCGTGTTTGATTCCTTTAAGGACCGCACTAATCTGGGTTTGATGCCGCTCATGATAAGACCATTTGCTCGCTCAACTTGACCGTTAGTTTGCGGGTGATAGACAGAAGCATAATCGAGCTTGATGCCCATGTTGGTGCACCAAAGTTTTACCTTGTCGGCTGTAAAGTTCATGCCGTTGTCAGTGATGATGTTGTGGGGGATGCCATAATGGTGTACAACCCCAGATACGAAGTCTATCACCAGTCCAGATTTAGCTGTTTTAACGGGTTTGGCTTCTATCCATTTGGTGAATTTATCCACCATGACCAGTAAGTATTTTTTCTTATGGGTTCCCCCTTTAAGGGGCCCGACCATATCAAGCCCCCAGACCACAAAGGGCCAAGTAATGGGGATTGTTTGGAGAGCGGTAGGCGGCATATGGCTTTGGTTTGCAAAAAGCTGGCAACCCACGCAACGTTGGACCAGATACTATGCATCTGCTCGGGCCGTCGGCCAATAGAAACCTATATGGAAGGCCTTGCTTACAAGGGCCCGGGCTGCGGCATGGTGGCCGCCGAGTCCAGCATGGATTTCTGCTAAAAGCTTCCGACCTTCCTCTTTGGAGATGCACCTTTGAAGGACACCGGTAGTGCTTTTCTTATAAAGCTCTCCCTTGTGGACCTTGTAGGCTTTAGATCGCCGCACTATGGAGCGTGCCTCATTTTGGTCCTTGGGTAGTTCCTACCTGGTTAGGTAGGCCAGGAATGGTTATGCCACGGGGCGATGACGGCCATTATCACATGGGATGAAGGTGTTATTTTGATGGCAGAGCCTCCGATTGTGTCAGAGTGTTCGGTATCTGGTGTTGTGGCTGGGTCCGGAATATTGTTACCGGTGTCCCCTTCCATACCACGGATGGCTTAAACAGCCTTTCCAAGAACATGTTAGGTGGGATAGGATCACGCTTAGCGCCGATACGGGCAAGGATATCCGCCGCCTGATTGTTTTCCTGAGCCACATGGTGGAATTCAAGCCCCTCGAACCGAGCTGACATTTTGAGGACGGCGTTGCGATATGCCGCCATTTTCAGATCCTTGGCATCAAAGTCTCCATTTATTTGAGATATTGCAAGGTTTGAGTCCCCACGCACCTCCAGGCGTTGAATGCACATGGAAACTGCCATCCGGAGACCGTGTAATAGGGCCTCTTATTCGGCTGCGTTGTTGGAGTCTGTGTATAGTATTTGGAGTACATATTGGACTGTATCTCTGATGGGGGACGTCAGGACGACGCCAGCCCCCAGACCAGCCAGCATTTTAGAGCCGTCAAAGTGCATGATCCAATTGGAGTACGTGTCGTACTCTTTAGGGAGTTCGGCTTCTGTCCACTCGGCGACGAAATCGGCCAGTACTTGTGAATTAATGGCTCGTCGTGGTCTATATGTTATGTCGAATGGGAGGAGCTCGATAGCCCATTTGGCAATCCGGCCCGTGGCATCGCGATTGTTTATTATGTCGTTGAGTGTTACTTCTGAGGCCACCATAACTAAGCACTCTTGAAAGTAGTGTCGTAATTTACGGGATGCCATGAATAACGCGTATGCTATCTTTTGATAATGTGGGTACCGTGATTTGCATGGAGTGAGGACAGTGGATACATAATATACCGGCTTTTGAAGTGGGAATTTATGTCCGTCCGTCTCTCGTTCGACAACGAGCATTGCGCTTACAACTTGGTGAGTTGCCGCTATATATAACAGCATTGGTTCGCCGACATTTGGCGCGGCCAAGATTAGGTTGGTGGCCAGGATGGCTTTTATTTCTTCTAATCCGGTCGTGGCTGCATCCGTCCACTCAAAGTGTTCGGTGCACCGAAGAAGGCGATAAAAGGGGAGTGCCTTTTCTCCTAATCGGGAGATAAAGCGGCTTAAGGCTGCCACACATCCAGTTAACTTCTGGATTTGCTTGAGGTCAGTTGGGATAGACAATTGCGACAGAGCTCGGATTTTAGCCGGATTTGCTTCAATTCCTCTACTGGAGACGATGAAGCCTAGGAGCTTTCCGGCGGGTACGCCAAAAACGCATTTTTCCAGATTGAGCTTAATGTCGTATGTTCGGAGATTGTCGAACGTGAGCCTCAAGTCGTCTATTAAGGAGTCGATGTGTCTGGTTTTAACGACCACATCGTCTACGTATGCCTCCACTGTTTTGCCGATCTGCTTTTCCAGACATGTCTGAATCATGCGCTGATACGTTGTGCCGACGTTTTTGAGCCCGAAGGGCATTGTGTTAAATCATAAGGGGTCGTATGGAGTGATAAATGCCGTTGCGGCTTGATCGGACTCCGCCATCTTAATTTGGTGGTAACCGGAGTATGCGTCGAGGAAGCACAGTGAGTCGTGTCCTGCGGTGGTGTTGATAATTTGATCGATGTGAGGGAGGGGGAAGGGATCCTTTGGGCAAGCCTTATTAAGGTCCTTGAAGTCGACGCATATGCGCCAGGATTTGTCCTTCTTTGGTACCATTACTAGGTTTGCTAGCCAGTCCGGATGTTTTATTTCTGTGATGAATCCAGCCTCCAGTAACTTGGCTAGCTCTTCTCCCATGGCTTGTCGCTTAGGTTCGGAGAAATGCCGAAGAGTCTGCTTGACCGACTTGAATCCCTTTAGAATGTTAAGGCTATGCTCGGCCAGCCTGCGCGGGATTCCTAGCATGTCTGAAGGATGCCAGGCGAATATGTCCCAATTCTCGCGCAGGAACTCCCGTAGTGCGGCGTCTACAGCGGGGTTTAACTGTGCCCCGATGGATGTTGCTTTTGTGGGGTCCATTGGATGGACTTGGAATTTGACTATTTCATCCACTGGTTTAAAAGAGGTGGATTTGGATCTTTTGTCGAGTATCACGTCGTCCCTGTCCACTATGGAGCGCAGCGCAGTTAATTCCTCCGCCGCAAGGGCTTCGGATAATGCCTCAAGGGCCAGTGCGGCTGTTTTGTTCTCGGCACAGAGTGCTATGTCCGGATCACTAGCTAGAGTGATGATTCCATTAGGCCCGGGCATTTTGAGCTTCATGTACCCGTAATGGGGTATGACTTGGAAGATCGTGAATGCCTCCCGCCCTAGAAGGGCGTGGTATCCGCTACTGAACGGGGCCACTTGGAATGTAATTTCTTCGGACCGATAATTCTCCGGAGTGCCAAATACCACATCTAGTGTGATTTTCCCAGCGCAACGTGCCTCCCGACAGGGGATGAATCCTCGGAAGGTCGTGCTGCTTTGCTCAATGCGGTTTCTGTCTATTTCCATTTTTTGAAGAGTCTCCTCATAAATGAGGTTTAATCCGCTGTCGCCGTTCATGAGCACTTTAGTAAGCCGAAAGCCGTCCACAATTGGACTGAGGACCAAGGCGGTTGGTGCTTGGGCTGTTCGGAATTTAGGTTCGTCACTGGCATTGAAGGTGATAGCCGTGTTGCTCCATGGATTTATTGCTGCCACGTGGCAGACTTCGGCAAGGCTGTGGAGTGCTCGCTTACGCCTATTATTTGAGACGAAGGTCTCGAAGACTGTTAGTACTGTATTGTTATCCATGGGATGGTGCTCTGCGGTGTTTTGAATGAGGAGATCCTCACCGCTCTTGGCCACCTGCCAGAGTACCCAACATGCTCTAAGGCTGTGTGTTGGGATGGTATCTGCTGTACTATGAATTTTGCAGGGCCCACTAAGCCATCCCTCCAATACGGTTCCACGCCCTGTAGTGGGCTTTTGCTTCTTTGTAATTGAGTCCGGCGACTTATTAGAGTGCACCCTTTTAGTTCGGACTCGGGGTTTTGTCAGAGCTGGATTATCCCAAAATTTTGTTTGGGTTTTCCAGGCGCTTTCCATCGCACAATACTTCCGTACTATGGCCGCCAAGTCAGCGAAGTGTGCTATGTCATGGCGACTTATGGCGTTGAGATTCCCTTGTCCGTGCAATTGTTGCAAAAGAACGAAATTGCGTCTTCCTCGCGACAGTCCTTGACCTTGTTCATTACAAGGAGGAATTTGGCCCAATAGTGATGTACTGTCTCTTTGGGCTCTTGCCTAATGTGGGAAAGATCATTTTTATCTGGGTGGGTGGGTGGATTTAAGTCCAGACCTTGACCCAATCTGAGACCCAGTGGCGGGGGAGTTTCCGATCTAGGATGTTCGGGCTCCGAGAAGTTGCCCCGCAGGTTCGGCACACTGTCTGATTCTAGGTTCAGGGTTAGGGCGATGTCCTCCCATGGACGGGAATCCAGAGATAGTTCGTCCTCAGGATAGAGGAAGATTCACCGCATTGCTCCTCCACCACCGCTATCTGATGGGTGACCGATGGAGAGTTAATCTCCCTTTGGTCGGGTTTAAGCCCAATCCGATCATAGTCCGTAGCGACTCCTAGAGTGGTGATGTGATCCAAGAGCTCGTTCAAAGAGGAGAGCTCCATTGGATCCATCTGCTCAGTGAATTTCGAGCCGATGCGGAGGCTATTTTCGATGACCTGAGAAGTCATCGTCGGCGCAGCGGCCGAGCGGGCGGTCATGACGAAGCCGCCTAGTCGGAGAGTTTGGCCTATAGCCAGGGCTCCCCAGAGGTGATGTTGTTCTTGACAACAAGATGAGCCATCCCTCCTTATGATGACGACACAGTGGAACTCTCAATGAAAGAACCAATGTCGGTGTCAAAACCGGCGGATCTCGGGTAGGGGGTCCCGAACTATGCGTCTAAGGCGGATGGTAACAAGAGGCGGAAGACACGATGTTTACCCAGGTTCGGGCCCTCTTGATAGAGGTAATAACCTACGTCCTGCTTGATTGATCTTGATGATATGAGTATTACAAGAGTTGATCTACCACGAGATCGTAGAGGCTAAACCCTAGAAGCTAGCCTATGGTATGATTGTTGTTGTCCTACGGACTAAACCCTCCGGTTTATGTAGACACCGAAGGGGGCTAGGGTTACACAGAGTTGGTTACAAGGGAGGAGATCTACATATCCGTATTGCCAAGCTTGCCTTCCACGCCAAGGAGAGTCCCATCCGGACACGGGACGAAGTCTTCAATCTTGTATCTTCATAGTCCAACAGTTCGGCCAAAGGATATAGTCCGGTTGTCCGAAGACCCCCTAATCCAGGACTCCCTCACTCTTGCTGAAGGTTGAGCTTTTCAAAGCATAACTTTTCATGAGTCATTAAAAGCTCTTGATGATTTCCAAGGTAGTTTCATGATCTAACTTAAGAGTGTTTAGTTCTTTAGTTAGACGCTCAATCTCCTTCTTATCATTGTCATTTGTTTTATCTTGATTAGCATGATTAATAGCAAGTTCATCATAGTTTTCATCACTAGAATTGTCAACAAGTAAATAATCATCACCTAGCAAATCATCTTCATCACTACTGAAATCAACATACTCGGGGTGTGATACCTTTGGGCCTTTAGCCATGAAGCATCTTCCAATTCCTTCATTTGGTGACTCAAATATGCCGCAGGAGTTGGTTGACACAAGTGCTAGACTGGCAACACCTTCATCTTGAGTATATTCGGAGTCGGAGTGATAACTTCTCTCGGAGTGATTGCAGAGTCGGAGCCGGATACCCATTCACCAACCTGAGCTTGATATCTTTGTTTTGTGTAGCTCCTTGATGATGTGTCCTTCCTTTCCGAATACTTGCTTCTCTGTGATGTTCCTAGTTCATAACGGTCATCTCTACTCCTTCTATCTCATGGTGGTGATTCTTCTCTTCTACTTCTTCTTTTGGGAGAATCTTCTCTTCTTTTGTAGGGAGCCATACACTCATTGGTGTAGTTTCCGGGTCTTCCACAATTGTAGCAATTACGTTCACGACTTGAAGATCTTTTGTCATTGTAGGGCCTTGACTTGGAACTTCTCTCCTTGCTTCTACTCTTGTAGAACTTGTTGAAGTTCTTCACCATTAGGCTCAATTCTTCATTGAAGTCTTGTTTCTCACTTGATGATGTGGGAGCATCACATGAGGCTTTGTAAGCACCACTTGACTTGTTGTGAAGCTCTTCCTTATTCTTGAGTGACATCTCATTAGCAATGATTCTTCCAATGACTTCCGTTGGCTTGAGATCTTTGTAATTGGGCATCATTTGGATCAATGTGCACATGGTATCATATTTTCCATCCAAGGCTCTTAGGGTCTTCTTGATGATGAATCTATCGGTCATCTCTTCACTTCCTAAGCCGGCAATCTCATTTGTGATGAGAGCAAGCCTAGAGTACATTTAAGCGACACCTTCACCATCCTTCACTTTGAACTTGTCAAGTTGACTTTGAAGCACATCCAATTTGTATTCCTTGACGGAGTCGGTACCTTCTTGCATATCAATCAAAGTATCCCAAATTTCCTATGCATTCTCAAGACGGCTGATTTTGTTGAATTCTTTGGGGCACAATCCGTTGAAGAGAATATCACAAGCTTGAGCATTGTATTGCAGCATCTTCAACTCTTCTGCGCTAGCTTCACGGTTCGGTTCTCTCCCATCAAAGAATTCACCTTGCAAGCCAATACACACAGTAGCCCAAACGGCGGGGTTATGTCCAAGAATATGCATTTTCTTCTTATGCTTCCAACTAGCAAAATTAGTACCACCAAAGTAAGGATCTCTATGGTGGTAATTTCCCTCGCTAGACGCCATACTCTCCTACGTTGTGAAACCAAGGCTACGATCACCAAAAGCTATGGAAATCAAGGCAAATGGAGACCAAAGATCTGATACCACTTGTAGTATCGAAAGTATGTCTAGAGGAGGGTGATTAGACTACTTGACCAAATAAAAATCTAGGCTTTTCCCAATTTCAAGTCTTGGCAGATTTTAGCAACTTAGCACTAGTCAAGTAAACGACCTACACATGCAAGTCTAAGAGTATAGCAGCGGAATGTAAAAACATTGCACATGAAGGTAAAGGGAGGAGTTTAGAGGGAGCAAACGAAATGTAGACACAGAGATTTTTGGCATGGTTCCGATAGGTGGTGCTATCGTACATCCACGTTGATGGAGACTTCAACCCACGAAGGGTAACGGTTGCGCGAGTCCACGGAGGGTTCCACCCACTGAGGGTCCACGAAGAAGCAACCTTGTCTATCCCACCATGGCCATCGCCCATGAAGGACTTGCCTCACTAGGGTAGATCTTCACGAAGTAGGCGATCTCCTTTCCTGTACAAACTTCTTGGTTCAACTCCACAATCTTGACGGAGGCTCCCAAGTGACACCTAACCAATCTAGGAGACACCACTCTCCAAAAGGTAATAGACGGTGCGTTGATGATGAACTCCTTGCTCTTATGCTTCAAATGATAGTCTCCCCAACACTCAACTCTCTCTCACTAATTTGGATTTGGTGGAAAGATGATTTGAGTGGAAAGCAACTTGGAGAAGGCTAGAGATCAATATTCATATGGTTGGAATAGAATATCTTGACCTCAACACATGAGTAGGTGGTTCTCTCTCAGAAAATGTATGATGGAAGTGTAGGCATGTTCTGATGGCTCTCCTCACGAATGAAGAGTGGCTGGAGGGGTATATATAGCCTCCACACAAAATCTAACTGTTACACACAAATCACCAAACTCGGTGGGACCGAATAATGAAACTCGGTTGAACGATTTAGTTCAAAATGTGAACGTTAGGATTTTTGGTAGGACCGACATGTCAACTTGGTGAGACCGATTTCATTAGGGTTAGGGCATAACGTAATCTCGGTGAGACCGATTACACAAACTCGGTGGGACCAATTTTGGTAATAAGCTAACCAGAGAGTTGGTCAGGCAAACTCGATGGGACCGATTCGCTCATCTCGGTGAGACCAAAACATTACAAAGGGGAAATAGAGAGTTTGCATTGTGAACTCGGTGGGACCGATCGCTCATTTCAGTTGGACCGAAATGTTACGAAAGGAAACAGAGAGTTTGCAATCCCATCTCGGTGAGACCGAGATCCCTATCGGTGAGACCGAAAAGACTAGGGTTTTGTGGCAGTGGCTATGTTAACTGAACTCAGTGGCGCCAGATAGAAAGTTTAGGTGGGGCCGAGTTTGACTTATGGTTTGGGACATATGTGGATATGAGAAAGTGGTTGAGGGTTTTGGAGCATATCACTAAGCATTTTGAGCAAGTAACCCATTAAGAAACACCTCATCCCATTTTAATAGTATTGGCTTTTCTTATGGACTCAATGTGATCTTGGATCACTAAAAGGTAAAATGTAGAGTCTTGAGCTTTAGAGCTTGAGCCAATCTTTTGTCCTTAGCATTTTAGGGGTCCACATTTCTAATCCATGTCCTGCCAATCATTGAGCTTTCCTGAAATATTTATCTTGAAATAGTATTAGCTCAATGAGCTATATGTTGTTAGGAATTACCAAAACCACCCAGGGATAGTTGCACTTTCAATCTCCACCTTTTTGGTAACTGATGACAACATATAGATCAAAGCTTCGACAAATGATTATAAGATTGAAATACACCGTCGCTTTGAGAAGTATGTGATAAGCAAGAGCTCCCCCTAAATTTGTGCATTATTTAAAGTTTGCTTTTGAATGCAAATGCACAATCGATTAGGATCATGGGTCACTCTTCCATGTCACATACATCTTGGTGGAGCGCTCAAAATGATAAACATTACAAACATGCACTCATCACCAAGCAAAGTGAATGATCATATATGGAATATAAGAGATAATATCATCCAAGCAAGCATTAAGGTAGCATATGATCAATCACATGATCAAACATGTATCTCACACAGACAAAGACATAGTGTATCAACCAAGCACATAAAAAGGTTCAACCAAAAACAAGAGAGATAAAAGGCAAAACACTCTCTCTCGAAGCCTATGATCTATTCATATTTCTCCCCCTTTGGCAACAAGTTACCAAAAAGTTTGAAAATGCATAGTGCTATGCGTCTCTTAGGCTTGGTCTTCGGGAGGTGGTGTAGAGAGAACTCCAAAGACAAAGGCATCTGTCGATGTAGTTAGAGCTGGTGGAGTGGCTGCTGGAGGTGGCACTGAAGCTATAGCTGCTGGTGCAGACAAAGTAGTTCCAGAATCTGGTACTGGCACAGCGGCAGACCTCTCACCTCGTGGCACACGCTGAAAAGCATCCATAGTTGCCTTTCCTCTCCTCTCCTCGGCTACCTCCTGGAGCTGCTCAACAGCTGTCTGGATTTTAGTAACCTTCAGATAAAGATCATAAAATTTTGTCTCAACAATCCTCTCCAAGCTCTCCTAATTCTGAGTCAGGGTGGCCAAGCCCTTCTCAATCCTCAGAGTAGATTGGATCAGATAGCCCAATTGATCCTGTTTTGAATTGAGGTATACCTGAGATGCTTCTTCTGCACTTGGCATCCTTGCAGCTTTCTCTGCCTTAGCTTTGGCTCTTTTCTCTTGTGCTTGAGCTGATGACGGTTCATTCTCATTCATGAAAACTTCATTATCTTCAAATTTAGGATATAGGGGTAGATGCTCCTTGTCCAACAAGTATGTTCATGTGCCCATCTTAGAAATGATAAGCTCATATATATGTGGAGCATACCCACAGCTTCTCTTTTGGTCAGCAGATGTCTCTTGATTGTCTCTACAATCAGGCTCATGACTTTAAAATTTTGAGGGACATCAAATATTTGCGGCAAGTTGATGGAATGTTCTCTGATCATCTTGTGATCTGCTGATTTGGGTAGCAATGTGTGCCTTATGATGGTGTTGATGGTAGGAAGACCAGACAACAAGTAATGCACATATCCAAGCTTGTGAGTCTCCAAAGCTTTATCAGGGATCTCTTTGTACATGTTTGCCATGGATTTGTGGTCTTTCTTCTTCTTGGCATACACAAGCAAGTCATCCTCATGTTCCTCTGGGGCATTGATCAGCTTTGCTCATTCTTCAACAGTGGATTGGTACCTAGTACCTTCAGATATTCATACTATCTTCCCATCTGGGTAAAAGTGAGCAGTGGAGTAAAACTGCATGATCAGCTCATCATTCCATTTAGTGAGCTTTTGTTCAACAAACTCATCTACTCCACATGCTTGGAAGTTGTCATATACTCCTGGGAAGTGATCTTCATCCTCCTTGATGAATTCCCAATCAACCCATCTCATGTCACAAACAATGGGCTTCTTGTCAAGCAAAATTGTCTCATAGAACTCTTGGTGTTCTTTGGTATGAAATTTATAATCAACTGTAGTACTTCTCCTCACAGCATAGGGATCAGACTATCTCCACAATCTCAGTCTAGCATCTTTTCTGATGTGCATGTCTTCAGCCACTAGATGAGCATCATTCTGGTCTAGGATCTTGGGTTTCAATTTCCTCGAAACAAGAGAATGGCTGAGAGCATCTTTAGGAAGAAATAGTACTGCTAAAGAAATGTTACAAGGCGCAACGGGGAGTAGCAACAACAGTGGAAATAGTACCAATATTGCGGAGATTGATGCTGGGCGTTCTGGCCACAAGAAGAGGGACGTCCTTACCAAATGAAACAAAAATGATGATTTTGCTCATTCGGCAGATCGGCGCACTGGCGTGGACAAAGGCCGGGATAGGTGTGACAGGGAAGTAATCAGCCCCAATAAAAAAAGTTCAAGATTTGATCAACCTGAGGAGAATGATCTACGGCACTGCCTAGAGCAGAGGAGGGCGAGAGAGCTTAGGAGCAGATTGTTTGAACAACAACAAGATTGTGGAGGTTCACGTGATTGTGAGTGGCAGAGGATAGGAAAGGATGATGTGCACTACAATTATGATCACCGTGGAAGTTATACCAAGGTCTCAGACTTGCGCACTGGCTCGAGGAGCTAGGAGTCGGCTAAAAGGAGTAGAGGAAATTATGTCAAGGAGCCGCACCCTAACTATGTATCCTCACATCACAGCAGGGGACAGCAAAAATATGACCAGGAGAGTATAAAGAGAGGGCCAAAACAGATACGGGTAGCAAAGGATGACCCGGATAGGCAGGTGTCAAAGAATGCTTTCATTCGCGATACGAGCCGCAAGACGTCGAAAGTGTTTGATCGCATCTCGGGCAACAACAATAAAGCAGTGGACCCTGTGGAGCGGGGCCACCGAACGCCATGAATATTCTTGCCTGGAACTGTCGAGGACTGGGGTTGGACTCGACAGTTGGCGAACTAAGGGACTTGATACGGTCCTACAACCCGGCGGTGGTTTTTATTTCTGAAACTAAAAAGAAAGTTGCGCCAATGGATAAAATAAAGTAGAGCCTCGGGTTCCATCATGGTGTGGTTGTGAATTGTGAGGGAAGAAGTGGTGGTCTAGCATTATCATGGAGGGATGATGTTGAGGTCTCTGTCAGACCGTTGTGTCAGTGTTTTTTTGGACGCAACAATTACTTTTGGAGGGAGAAGCTTTAGATTCACTGTAATCTATGGCGAAACTCGGACTAAACTTCGGAAAAAAAACTTGGGATGCTTTGAGATTTTTAAGAGCTCAAGACAGTCAACCTTGGATTCGCACCGGTGATTTTAATGAGGCTTTATGCCAGTCGGAGCAGTTGGGAGGAAATGCAAGGAATCTCAACCAGATGGAGGATTTGAAGGAATGTCTGGACATGTGCGCACTACGGACTTGGGTTACACGGGGTATCCGTTCACCTAGGATAATAAGCATGACCCACCAGAAAATATACAGGTTCGGCTTGATCGATCCACCTATACTAGCGACTTCATGCAGTTGTTCTCTGGATCAAGTGTGGAGCATGTTTTAATAGTGGAATCGGATCATATGGCACTGGTCATACGTATTCGAGAAGAGGAGACAAACAGGTCAGTTATACAGCGTAGATTCAGGTTTAAGGAGATGTGGACAAGACACTCCGAATATGATCAAATGGTACAGGAGAGTTGGGAGATGGAGGGTCACGGGGAAGGGGGATTGCATGAGCTGCATGACAAGCTAGCTCGGATGACCGTGCGCACGCAGCAATGGGGCTGGCAAGTTTTTGGATCAGTTCGGTTGTGTATTAAAAAACTAAAAGGAGACATGCAGTGGCTACAGGAGCAGGAGGGAGCATGCAAGAGCTCAGGGAGATCGGCAATAAACTACATGAAATGTACTTAAGAGAAGAAATTATGCAAAGACAAAGATCTTGGGTAAACTGGCTTACTTATGGAGATCAAAATAACCAGTATTTCCAGAACTGTGCCTCTCACAGGAGAAGGAAAAATACAGTTAAATTTTGGACCCGGCCGGATGGATCTAAATGCACGGATGATGAAGGTATGCGAGCTATGGCTAGAGACGTTTGCGCGTTGTTGCTTTCTTTTCAGGGCGCAACAAACATGCCGAAGGTTCTTGACAATATTCCTATCTGTGTCTCGGACAATATGAATGTCACTCTTGAGGGTACTGTCACAGATGTGGAAATTGAGATAGCGATTTTTCAGATGGGACCAACCAAGGCTCCTAGGCCCGATGGACTACCCGCACTTTTCTATCAATGACACTAGTTGTTGGTCAAAGAAGAGGTGTGCAAGGAAATTAGGGAATTCTTAAGTGGGAGAGACCGGAGGGCTTCAATGACACTGTTTAGTCTTGATACCCAATACCAAGGCGCCGGAGTCTCTTTCACAATTTAGGCCTATTAGTCTCTGTAATGTCTTGTACAAAATTGCAGCGAAGGTACTTGCAAACAGACTAAAATAGGTTCTTCCTATTGTGATCTCCGAAGAACAAAGTGCTTTTGTGCCAGGAAGGTTAATCACTGATAACGTTCTGGTGGCCTATGAGTGTGTGCATGTTATTAGGAAGAGTAAGAAACCTTTATGCGCTGTTAAGCTTGACATGATGAAAGCATACAACCGAGTTGAGTGGTCGTTTCTTGAAAATATGATGACTAAGTTTGGGTTCTCTCATGCATGGATGACCATGGTCATGAGATGTGTTACCTTTGCTAGATTCTTGGTTAAGTTAAATGGAGATATTTCTCAGGGTTTTTTGTCGTCCGGAGGCTTGCGACAGGGTGATCCACTATAACCATATCTTTTTCTTTTCTGTGTGTAAGGGTTTTCATCTCTCCTGAAACAGGCCCAGCATGAGGAAGAGCTCCAAGGGGTGTCTTTTGGGCGCACTGGCCCCAACGTCACGCACCTTCTTTTTGCAGATGATAGTATTGTATTATTGGAGGCCTCAAATGGTAACATGACACGACTGCGCTAAATTTTGCAGGATTATGAGAATGCGTCTGGCCAGAAAGTTAACATGGAATAATCCTCCATCTTCTTTGGTAAGGAGTGTAGCGAAGAGGATAAGGGGAATCTCAAAAATGCATTGGGTGTGCAATCAGAGGCTCTCAATGAGAAATATTCGGGTTTACCTACTATGGTGGGTCATTCAAAGGACGGGTCTTTCAAACATGTTCATGAAAGCGTCACGAGGGAAAGTCACAGGGTGGAAAGGACAGGGCTTGTCCAACGTGGCAAGAGAGGTACTTTTCAAGGCGGTGTTACAAGCAACACCAACGTATTCAATGAATGTCTTCCAACTCTCCAAGAAAATGTGTCGGAACCTGAAATCAATCTCTTCAAAATTCTGGTGGGGAGCAACCAATGGCGAGCAGAAAGTTCATTGGGTGGCATGGGATAAGATGTGCACTAGGAAGCGAGAAGGTGGTATGGGGTTTCGAGACTTTGAGACGTTCAATCAAGCTCTACTTGCCAAACAAGTGTGGTGTATTTTGACTGTCCCGGACTCTCTATGTGCCCGGGTCTTGAAGGCTCGTTATTTTCCGGACACGGATACTATGGCAGCATCGTGCCCTCAGGGATGCTCTTATATGTGGAGAAGTTTGATACATGCACTACAAAAAATACACTTCCTTGATGACACGTGTTTGTCATAGTAGGTCGCGTTTTCTATCATGCATGTACATCCATGACGATTTTATGACAGAATCAAGATAGTCATACCTGTGCTGTCGTAGAAGTGTTCCATGACATTACCAAAATTATCATCACGGAAGTGTACACTTCCATGAGAATAAATGGTGCGTCATGGAAGTGTTTTCGTCAAGGGTAACCGACACATGGCATCCACCGTAACGGGTCGCCGTTAAGCTATCGGGTCCGGTTTTGGATCCGATAACCCGTTAACATCCCGGACCAATGGGGATTTTCCACATGTAAAATTCTCATTGGCCGGAGGAAACACGTGTTGGCTCACTGTTGGGACAGATGTCATCCACTCATTGGACAGGAGGCGCCTATGATACGTCGACATGTGGCACAGCCCAACAGAGGCCCATACCAGTGAAAAGGCTGGCCCGTTTGACTTGGTCAAAAGGTAATGGGCCGGCCCACGGAAAGCTTGTTAGCAGCCTGTTCGTATATAGCCCATTTATGGCCCGCTAACTCACGGTCCGTTATGGCCTATCAGAATTAAGTCCAGTAGCTTCATATGGGCCATCCAATATGATTCCATCCCATTGTAACTTCCGGCCCATGTATGGCCCATGATGTCTTTCAGCCCATATGAGGCCCTTTGTAACTCTTGGGCCATTAACAGCCCGTGGTGAAACTGGCCTGTAATGAATAGTGCACCGCTTTATACCCATTAACGGCCCATTATTCCATTGGGCCATTTCCAGCCCGTGTTATCTTTTGGCATTCTCAGGGCCCATTTATTCTTGGGCTCATTTCTAGCATTCGGTTACTTACGGCCCATTACTGGCTTTTTCTGCTTGTGGTGCAAATTCAGTCCGTGGTTACAATCGGCCCGTTTGCGGACCGTTAATCCGTTGGGCTGTTTTCATAGCGTCATCAAAGACGGCCGATTAATGATGACCCGTTATGGTCGGCCCATGAATGGACGATTCCAACTCTAGCCCATTTACGGCCCATAATGTGGTCTGTTATTGGCCCATGTTTGGTCGATCGATCATATGGTCCATAGAAGGTGAGGGAGTCCTGGACTAAGGGGTCCTCGGGCGTCCGGCCTGTTATCCATGGGCCAGACTGATGGGCTGTGAAGACATGAAGGCCGAAGACTACACCGTGTTCGGATTGGACTCTACTTGGCGTGGAAGGCAAGCTTGGAGACCGAATATTCCTTCTTATGTAACCGACTCCATGTAAACCCTAGATCCCCTCGGTGTCTATATAAACCGAAGGGGATAGTCCGGAAAGGACACCACATATACTCATTACCATATTCATAGGCTAGGCTTCTAGGGTTTAGCCATTATGATCTCGTGGTAGAACAACTCTTGTAATACTCATATTCATCAAGATCAATCAAGCAGGAAGTAGGGTATTACCTCCACAGAGAGGTCCCAAACCTGGGTAAACATCGTGTCCCCCGTCTCTTGTTACCATCGATCCTAGATGCACAGTTCGGGACCCCCTACCCGGGATCCGCCGATTTTGACACCGATATTGGTGCTTTCATTGAGAGTTCCACTGTGCCGTCGACAAAAGGTTCGATGGCCCCTTCAATAGTCAATAATGACGCTATCCAAGGAGGAACTTCCCCCCGGACAGATCTTCGTATTCGGCGGCTTCATACTACGGGCCAACTCGCTTGGCCATTTGGAGCAGATCGACAGTTACGCCCCTGGCCATCAGGTCGGATTCGGAAGCTTGAACTACATTACAGATATCCATGGAGACTTGATATTCGAGGGATTTGAGCCCGCGGCGATCGCTCCCCCTCATCCCGATGAACGTGACTTAAATTTGTCATTGAATCACACCCAGGAGATGGTTCCTGCGGCTGCAACGACCTTAGAGCCGAAGCAGATCGAGCCATCCGAGGCCTCAGAGTCCGCGGCGTTGGAGCCACACATGGACTCGATGCCGTGCAATATTCGCTTTAATGGCACTTCGGACTCGTCTCTAGTTACAAGTTCCATATTGTGTATGCCCGCGGACACCGAGCCAGATCGGTTATCGATCTTCGAGTTCAGCGCCGCTAACGTTTTTCATCACTCGCCCTTGGGTGACGTGCTAAAATATTTAAAGAATTTGTCCTTGGAGAAGGACTCACAGCCGAACTATGTCCGGTTCGAGCTAGAGACGGATGATGAGGAATCTTTCTTCCCACCCACCACCCACTTCATAGCCACCGTCGATGACTTAACCGATGTGCTTGACTATGGCTCCAAAGACATCGACCGTATGGACGACGATGCCGACAAGGAGCAAGGCCAATACCCGCCATTCACCGGACGTTGGACGGCTACCTCTTCATACGACGTGTACATGGTTGATACACCTAAAGGATCTAGCAACGACAAAGAAGAGCCAGATGCGAATAAAACCTCCGAGACACACTCCAAGCGCCGGCGGCCCAAGCGCCGCCCCAAGCCCCGCCGCTCAAAGGACGACAATACTGGCACCGGAGAAAATAGTACTCCAGGCGACGCTGAAAACAATGAAGACCCTGTCGGGGCTACATCCGAACAGGAACACGACAGCAGGCAAGACAACCCTGACGAACAGGCCATAGAAGATGACTCGGAGGATGATAGTTACCATCCACCCTCCGAGGAGGAGACAAGCCTTGGCAACGAAGACTTCGTCGTGCCTGAGGATCCTCTCGAGCAGGAGCGCTTTAAGCTTCAGCTCATAGCCACTACAAGGACCCTGAAAAAGAAACAACAATAGCTTCAAGCTGAACAAGACCTGCTCGTCGACAGATGGACTGATGTCCTGACAGCCGAGGAATACGGCCTCAACCGCCCAGCCAAGAGCTATCCGAAACGCAGACTACTACCTCAATTCGATGATGAGGCGCCAGAGCACATATCTCCATCGCGTAGTGCGGACCGACCACCACGTGGTCGGGACAGAGCGGCTGAACGGCCACCCCGCGGTCGGGATAAAGCAGCAACTCGGGCCGAACAGCAGAACGCCCCACTACCCCACCAAAATAGGGACGGAAGAGTCCGGAGTCATATGTACGATCTCCGACACACTCTGGACAGTAGAGAAGGACACACAAGATCGATCTACGGATCGCGAGGACGTGCCTCAAAGCACGACGATGGCTACCTATTCAGACGTGACAAACCTAACCACGCTCGGGCCGAACGCCATAGACGGACTCCGTCAGAGCTCCGCCATGATGCGACCCGGTATAGAGGTGCTGCACACCCGCTTTGCTTCACAGATGAAGTACTAGATCATGAATTCCCCGAGGGGTTCAAGCCCGTCAATATCGAATCATACGACGGCACAACCGATCCTGCAGTATGGATCGAGGATTTCATTCTCCACATCCACATGGCCCGAGGAGACGACCTCCATGCCATCAAATACCTCCCATTAAAGCTCAAAGGACCAGCTCGGCACTGGTTAAATAGCCTGCCTGGGAACTCCATCAGCAGCTGGGAGGACTTGGAAGGGGCTTTCCTCGACAACTTTCAAGGTACTTATGTCCGGCCACCAGATGCCGATGACCCAAGCCACATAGTTCAACAACCCGTAGAATCAGCCAGAAAATTCTGGACCAGGTTCCTAACCAAAAAGAACCAGATCGTCGACTGTCCTGATGCTAAGGCCCTAGCAGCTTTCAAACACAGCATCCGTGATGAATGGCTAGCACGCCACCTCGGACAAGAAAAGCCAAAGTCAATGGCAGCCCTTACGGCACTCATGACCCGCTTTTGCGCAGGCGAGGACAGCTGGCTGGCTCGTAGCAAAAACACAGCCAGCGAGGCAGGCCCCACAAAGGCCAAGAACAGCACCGGCAGGCTCCAGCGTAATAGACACAAACACTGAAGCAATGGTGACAACACCGAGGACACCACAGTCAACGTCGGATTCAGTGGCTCCAAGTCCGGCCAACGGAAGAAACCATACAAAAGAAACAACGAAGGACCTTCTATCCTGGACCGCATACTCGACCGTCCGTGCCAAATTCATGGCACCCCGGATAAGCAAGCCAATCATACCAACAGGGATTGTTGGGTCTTCAAGTAGGCTGGCAAGTTAAATGCCGAAAACAATGAAAAGGGATCACAAAGTGAGGACGAGGACGAAGAGCCCCAGCAACCGAACA